>NW_024080888.1:1534948-1830393 GCF_003009895.1 Hyaena hyaena
CTCCCCACCTCGCTTGGTCAACCTCATTGTAAGTTTAAATCTATTTCACATGGGAGTAATAAGAGCAAGAAAGAATTTTTAGTAACCTTTTGTATTCATAACCAGCTTTAATTGACTAAATCAAAGTGTGAGAGGTAATATTGGTGTCAATCAGTGATTATCACAAGGCTGTCTGCACAAAACATTGCCATGATTGGAGCTAATATGGACAAAACACCTCAAGGACTATTTGGTAATTTGCTTTTCTGTAAATATTTTGATACAAACCTACTCTGTATCAGTTATAATTCCTGCAGAAACAGATGGTGCACACAAATTAGGTAATTTGTGGAGACTTTCATAAAGTGAGTAGTTATGAAGGGTTGGATAGAATTAGGATGTAGTGTAGTACTTCAGGAGAGTAACAGTACACATCATTATAACCACTAGGCCTGAATGAGGAGGGGCAGGAGAGGAGTTACAGGTTCTAAGGGATGGGAGGGGGAAGAGAATAGGTATATGTGCATGTGGAGGGAGAGAGAAACTGAGAGTGAGAGAGAGAGAAAGGGAGAGAATACATGAATAAGCAGAGATTGTTTGAAGATAGCTGCCTGACAGGAGCTGTGATATTTGGATGGACACAGATTGCTTACACTGACCTGGCAGGGAGTGGATATTTGGAAAACCAACAACCTGATCCTACTTTTCTCCTTCCATTTGTTCTTCTGTTGCTTCCATTGGCCAAGCACACATGGTAACCACTTTGATATAACCTTCTGGTTCTCAATGCTAGAAAGGGGACGCAGCAATTTTGTTCCTAGGGGACATTTTTGGTTGTTTCAACTCTGGAAGGAAGGAAGGAGATGCTAATGGCTTCCAGTGGGTTGAAGCCAGGCATTCTGCTAAACATCCTCCGACAACAAAGAAGTTTCTAATTCAAAATGTCAGTAGTGCCAAGGGTAAGAAACCCTGATGTAGTTCATACAAGTTATCTTCCCAGAGCACAGAGCAAGTGTAGAGGGGAGAGAGCTTCTACGGAGGAGAAAGGAAGAAAGCAGCATATTTCACAAAAGAAACTAATAAAAATAGCAGACATGGGAAGAGAGAGGACTGAAAACATTGAAGTGTCAAATATATGACTGGTAGTCTTTCATGGAATTTATTAAAATTCATCCTTGAGCACATAATATTTAGCAAACCTGGTTTGTCTTTAGAGAAATAGAAATTCTTGTGAGATTTATACAAGGATTGATTAATAAAGGGCACACACAATAGAATACATTGAGTCATATTATGCAAATCATGGACAAGAACATAATAGAAGAATTTCATGAGGATGCAGGCAATCCTCTCTTCCTTTTATTTATGCATGCTGAAACTCTATGGTGTACATAGTACAACAGCCATGTAAAACAGTAAACTTGACATTTAGGCAGCTATATATGTTTGCACATATCAATATTCATGGTCTTTCTAGCTATCTGATATTTGATTCTTTTATTCATCTCCACTTTATTTCCTATAGCACTCTTCTACAAAAACTGTTTCTCATACTTTTATAATTTAAGGTGTATAGGTTCCTGATTCATTCTCTGAGTTTTGCTTTTTCCTCAGCAATGTCATATATTCTCATTACTGTTTATCTTTTTATACATTTCTAGAGGACTCTCTTTCTTAATAGACAGTCTCATATTTCTCTTTGTCTGGTGCACATTTTACTTTAGATAACATATCATCACTTTGGTCTAAAGTCAGGCTTAATCTTTTTCCCAAACAAGGAGCCCCTCCATATCAGTTATCACCTAAGACACCAGTATTTTCTCTATAACCTATGGCATAAATTTTTGGTGTATTCACAATATCCTTCTCACACTTGGCCATAATATGATTCTAAGGATCTTATTTTTTCCATTCATTATTCCAATCTCTTTCCTGTCTCTTCTACTATGGTTTGGATAGGAATCTCATTAACTCATGCCTACATTAGTGCATAGGCTCTCAGTTCATCTGTCTGTGGCTTACCTGGTTCTCCCAGTAAATTTTTAACTACCATCTGCACTGCTTCATACATCATTTTCCATTTAAGCATATGCAAAAAATTGTCATCAGATCAATATTTTAGTGTTCACATTTTTTCTTACATTGTTATATTTTTTTGTCATCTTTTATATGTACATTTAAGAGTTGGCTAACATTTGAACATCCAAGAAATGTAGTATCTATCATATGAATTCTCTAATGCTATTTCATTCACCATCACCAGAACGTATCAGGCTTTCCTATGTTTATGTATATACTTAAAACTTTCTCTTAAATCACAAATATCTCAGGCACATGTTTTGGCCCAAGATCACAGAAATTCCTGCCATAAATTTTTATAGAATCTGTTGCCACACTACTCCTGTTCAACTAGCCAGAAATGGCTGTTCATATTAGTTATCTTTTCAGTACAACATTTTTTCCCTATCTTCATTGTAGTTACTTTAGTGTTGGACTGTGATTTTTTTCCTCTTAGTTTCTCTAATAGCTAGTACAATTTCTCACCTATAATAGGTGCTCAATAAGTGCTTCATGTGTATCTCTATGTCTGCACTGTCCAATATTGTAGGCACTAGACTTAAAATGTTATTAAGCCCTCAAAATGTAGCTAGCTTGAATTAAGATATGGTATAAAATACAAAAAGGATTTAAAAAAACTTACGTCAAAGAATATAAAATTTCCTAATAATTTTTATATAGATGACGTGGATATTTTGAATGTTACATTAAGTATAAAATTCAGCTGTTATTTGTTTGCTTTTCTCACGTGGCAACTAGAAAAGTTTAAATTATATAGGTGACTTACATAATAATTATATTGGATGGTGTTGTTCTAGGCAATAATGGGCATAAGTAGTTAATGTGCACCATAAGCATATGATCAGACAAAATCTTTCATATTTTCATCATATTCCTTGATGGCACATTATTCTTAAACTTGATTCTTTTGTGGATGCATATAGTTAACAGTGGTAATGTGAGAGAGCAGGGTAATAGCAGGTTTCCATCTTTTTGACTAACCTGTAAAGCTGTATGTGAGGACCCTAGGTATCTGAATACTTAAGTAATCTGTATTCACTTGAAGAATTCCAAGAATGCTTATGGACCTTCATAACGCTTTTAATTTTCTATCTCAGTGAGAATTTTTCTTGAACTGAGCATGTGATATTCAAACATATTCCTGTTTTCTGAGATTACCTTTTTATATCACTGTGATTTCCAAGAACATTTAGGGTTGTGTACTGCATGTTGCACAGTTTGATCAATTGCACAATGTGTACTACATGTGTTAAGATGCTCATTATTCTAATATTTCAAACCCTTGGGGGTGTTTCCTTGAGGTTTTCTGTCTTTAACCTAAATATTTAATATTTTGATTAAAGATTATAGAATTTCTAAGTGGTTCAGCAAAAATAAGTGTCCTTCCTATGAGGAGCTATGCAGTGCAGTGGTTGAGAGCATTGGATCTAGAGTCAGAAAACCTGTGTTGCCTACCTACCTATGCAGAGTAACATACCTGCTGTAGTACTGTTTCTTCATCTGTACAGTGATAATAACAACAATAAATTCCAGACTGTTGCTACAAAGATTAAATGAGATTTATGCATTTAGAATATATGTGATGCATAGTGAACCTTCAAAGAATGTTAGGTATTACTATTGGTATTTTAATCCTTTAAGAATCCTAGCTTCTTCTCTATCAATAAAGCTAAAGTTAATACTTCATATAAAACTTGTAAATAAACAATGAAGACTTACCAAGTACATTGTATATTTTCTATTTTCTGAACACTAATTTAGAATTTAATAGGAAAATATAATTTAACACTTGACCTTACGTTTCTTTACTTATTTTTAAAGTTTTAAAAAATGCTTATTTTTGAGATAGAGACAGCACAAGCAGGGGAAAGGAAGAGAGAGAGAGGGGACACACAGTGTCTGGAGCAGGCTCTAGGCTCTGAGCTGTCAGTACAGAGCCCGAGGCAGGGCTCAAACAAGTATTTGACCTAAAAGAATACCCATTCCTGATTTTTTGCTTAAGTTAGCAAAGTCAGCAAATAAGGAATAGAAGGGAACTCTGATAAAGGACAATCATCAAAAAAAAACTAACATCATACTTAAACATGGAATACTAAACACTTTCTAAGATAGAAAATAAGGCAAGGAGGCTAACTCTCACCATTTCTACTTAACAGGAATATTAGGAATAACTATATGTCAATAAATTTGACAATGAGATAGTGGGTCCATACTGTGGGTTCTAAATATACAATAGGGCAGGAAAAGCAAATTAAAAGCATAAAAATTGGAACAGGAGAATGAAAAGTGTCTGCATTCACCAATGATCTGTTTGCATATGTAGACAATCCGAATAAATCAATAAAACAAGTGGTAAAAATTGTTCAAGGTTGCAAGACATAAATTACAAGATCAATATACAAAATCAATTGAATTTTGTATACTAGGAAAAACAATTCAGAGATGAATTTTTTAAAATATCATTTCCAATAGTGTCAAATAATACACTATTTCAGAGATAAATTTAACAAAAATATATAAAACTTCTATACTAAAAACCAAGACATTTCCATCTGAGTTTTTATAGACATTGACAAACTAAATTGATAATTTATAAAAAATACTCAAAGGACCTAGAGTAGCAAAAACAGGCTTAGAAGAACAAAGGATGGTATGGTATTAGAAGAGATCCATTAACAAATTTTAGGATGTACTCTAAAGCCACGAAACCAGGACAGTGTGGTATGACAAGAATAGACAGTGGGGTGCCTGGGTGGCTCAGAAATTAAGCATTAGACTCTTGATTTCAGCTCAGGTCATGATCTTATGGGTGTGAATTTGAGCCTGGCACCAGGCTTTCCACTGACAGTGCAGAGCCTGTCATCCATATGCCTTCTTTGGAAAATGTCTATTCAGGTCCTCTGATCATTTTTTTAATTGAATTATTTGATTTTTTGGTGTTGAGATACACAAATTCTTTCTATATTTTGAATATCAATCCCTTATTGGATATTTCATTTGTAGTTATCTTCTTTTGTTCCGTAGGTTGTCTTTTTGGTTGTTGATAGTTTCCATTGCTGTGCAAAAACTTTTTATTTTGGTGTAGCCTCAATAGTTAATTTTGCTTTGGTTTCCTTTGCCTGAAGAGGCATATCTCGAAATATATTGCAAATGCCAATGTCAAAGAAATTACTGCCTATGTATTCCTTTAGGAGTCCTATGGATTCAGGTCTCATATTTATGTTTTTAATCCATTTTGAGTTTATTTTGTGTGTGATGTAAAAAAATGGTCCAATTTCATTCTTTTGCTATGTATCTATTAATTTTTTAAAAGGTTTGTTTACTTATTTTTGAGAGAGAGCAGGCGAGGGGCAGGGTGAGAATAGACATTTTCCAAAGAAGACATATAGTTGACCAATAGAGAATCACTAAAATAAAAAGCACAAGAAATAAGTGTTTGTGAGGATGTGAAGAAAAATGAACCCTCGTGCACTGTTGGGCATAGTACAAATTGGTGTAACCATTGTGGATAACTGTATAAACATTTCTCAAAAAGTTAAAAATAGAATTACTATATGACCCAGTAATTCCACCACTGTGTATTTTCCCAAAGAAAACAAAAACACTAATTCAAAAAGATATATGCACTCCTATGTTTATTGCAGTGTTATTTATAGCAGCTAAGATATGCAAGCAATTGAGTGTCCATGGATAAGTGAATGGCTAGAGGACATAGTTGTCCTAAAAGTAGTTGCCTAATGATTATCCCAGAAGGAAGTACCTTATAAAGGACTAATGAATGAAACACATGACATTTAGCAAGCGGGGGGAGTCGGGGGGGGAGGGGCGAGGCTAGATTTTGTCCTAAGTTAAACTTCAAAAGATCTGTGAATAATATACGTTTTGAAAAGGGTACAGTATCTTCCCAGTATAAATTTTGGGTCCATAAAGGGATTATATTTATTTGTCCAGGGAAATGAAACCTTGAAGATTTATTAAGGGGTCTGGAGAAGTGAAATATGAAGGATCTCTTTGCTAGCTGAGATATTTGGCTTTCAGAACATGTGAGATGAGGTCAGGTTAATTACGCAGTGGTGCTTTCCTATCACTGGTCATAGGATGAATTGATCCTCTGCACTCTCAGCTTGCTCCCCTTCCCATAATCTGTTGTTTCCATTTTTTTTCAACTCTTTCTCTCTCTTTACCTACTTCCTCTACTCACTGTCAGTCATAAAATCTGTGATTTTATTTTCTATATACAAAATTTCTGGAACTCACTTCAGGGCTTCAAAATCTCTTTGGTAGATGATTGCAGTTGTCTCAGCTCATTTTTGTTTTTCTCTCCCTGCTGCCATCCAAACTCATGTCTCATAACTTGGAGTTGTCCCTGCTTAACATGTAATTCAGCAGCTCTCCTTCAGGTTCAAGACAGGCTCCTAGATTTTGACTTAGGAGCCCCACGGTGTGCCAGCTCAGGCTTTTTCTCTTACCTCATCTCTTATCTCTGCTGCCCACATTTTCCCCTCCACTTGTTTGGTGTTCCCTCAGCATGCTCTGCATATCTTTTCAGAGTTTTATGACTGATGATACATGGTAACTTTATTAAATGATAATTTCCAAACTATGACAAGGAACTTCCTAAAGGTTAGGATCAATCATATCATTCTCATTCTTAAAAAGTCCTCAGCATTTTACCAAGTCCTTAAACAGAAAAGAGCCACAAATAATAAGTCAATTGTTATTTAGTGGGTTGTTTCTCTTCTGCTTTTCATTTTTTTAATAAAAGTAAAAGTTGTGATCTTTTCTATTATCTAAAATACATAAATTGAGTTTGACATAAATTTTAGGAAAACTAGAGATATTACTTCCTAAAAGTTTCCTTTCTATAAGCTTCCTAAATATTTTTCCACAAGATGCAAAATAATAGGGAAAAATTGAGTTTCAATATCAATCCATGAAGTGCTATTATGACAAATAAGGCTCAGGAGCTATTTGAATTCTCACCACTTTAGATTAGACTCTAATCTAGATTTTGCTGCTCTCATGTCGATTCGTTTCATTGGAATACTATACAAAGGCTGGAATACTATATTGGAATACTATACAAAAAAACTGGTATTTTTTTCCTCTGGTAGAGGGTGTATTTCCTTCTTTTGGAATATTGAAGAATAGGACCTAATTTTTCCAGTTAATTCCTCCATATAAACTTGAGCTAATTTTAGTTGTCAGTCTTCTGTCCACAGAGAGCAAGGTTTACCCTGCCCTGTGGGCACGGGAGGCCGTGTCATGTGAAGTGAACAGCTGCTCTTTATCTCTGTCTGCTGATCAAGTAGCTCAGAGTCTTTCTTTAGCACTCTAATAGAAATAGGGATATTATGTCCATTGCATGACCTGGTAACATTTTTAGCTATAATACTGTATTGCAGTTGTAATGGATGCGGTTCCAATGAAAATATGCCTTATGTACTTTTTAACAGTCATTAAGTCCACGTTTAATAGATCAAGGAATCCCTGAATAACAATCCTGTAGTAAGCGAGGTCTAGATTGTAAGATGGTAGGAACTAAACAAGCTTTAAGTTTATTATGTCCAAAATAAATAGAGGAAAAGTTCATTAAAGTGCTCCTGAGCTTTTATTTCTTTCTTCACAATTTCTTCGTCTAGCCCAGTTAAAAAGAATGCTACATTTTATGTAAAAAATACACAAAATATGTGTCTCTTGAGGATAAAAATATTGGAATCAGGATGATTTCTTCCCTCTCGCTCTCCAAAACACCCAGACTACTGACTTGGCTTGGCTTAAGTGTTGTCTTTACCTCCCCCATTATGTGTCATTTCAGGTCTTCAAAAATTTTCAGATGGCTTGTAATAATAACTTTCTAATTGCTTTCTGTAACTATACACATTCCTGCTATACCAGCATAATATTGGTCTCACCCTATAACCTCGAGAAAAGAGCCTATCTTAACTGACTGAGAGACTTGGAACATGTTATATTGACTAGTAGTCTTTAGGACCTCTGAGGGGCCTTTGGGAATTATACAAAATACTCTGAGTGTGGTAGGGATGTGCAATTTGAGGAAAGTGTTCATTCCTGTTTCAGGTTTTAATAGGTTTAAATAACACTTAAAACATTAAGAACATTTACAATATGGAGAATTCAAACGTCTTTTCATCATCATCACCACTCAGCCATCATTCTTTATCCCTTTTTGAGTTCTGCAATAGAACTCTTAAGAAAACACACACAGAACCAGCTTTAAGTGGTAGGATAAAAGGCCCTCTAAAGTTCTTTTCTTGCACACAACTAACATTAATCCCCCAAATATTTCTTCAGCTCCTACTTTGTACCAATTGCTGTTCTAGGTGCTGGAGATACAGACATGAAACACACAAGATTCTGCTTTCATGGGACAATTTATAAATAAGCAAAGAAATAAATAATTTGGATAGGTGTAGGTGCTATACAGAAAATAAAGCAGGGGTGCCTAGGTGGCTCAGTCAGTTAAGCATTCAACTTCAGCTCAGGTCATGACCTCACAGTTCACGGGTTTGAGCCCCATGTCAGGTTCTGTGCTGACAGCTCAGAGCCTGGAGCCTGCTTGGATTTTGTGTCTCCCTCTCTCTCTCTGCTCCTTCCTCCATTCATGCTCTTTCTTTCTCTCTCTCTCAAAAATAAATAAACATTTAATTTTTTTAAAAGGAAAGAAAGCATGTTACTTATAATAATAATAATAATGCCATTTGTTTATACTATGTGCCAGGTACTGTGCTACAAGTATTTATAAATGTAACTTCAATTAATGCTCAAAACAATATCTTGCTATCAATCCTCAAAACAATATCTTGAAGTCAACCTCAGCTTATATATAAGAAAATTGAGGTTTAAAATCTTCCTCCTGTTAATATAGTTACTAAGTGACAGAACAAAAATCTTGGCTTTCATTCATTAACCCAAGTTGACTGAGAGCTTTTTATATGTCCAGCAGTGTTCTAAGATACTAAGTACAGTTAGGAACAGAATAAACAAAATGTCTGCAAACAAAAAATTAACACTTTTATGGTGGTTAGGAAAACATAAAACAAAGAAAATAAGTATAATATACATGATATTGGATTACAATAAGAGCTATGAATGGCCTTAACCTAGAAAGGCAAGGAAACATTCTCCCTTAAAGCCACAGTGGAATAATACTATGCCAAAATAGTTATATCACAGAGCTATAAAATGTAAATATAACAATACTTATGGAATTATTGTAAATGCTAAAGAAGAGAATGCATTTAAAGGTCTAAGGACAGTATCTGACATAAAGTATTGCATATTGTAATATCATCATTATCAAAATTTAGGGGCTAAAACACTTGGCCTGCATGTAAGGAGATATAAGATTCTCTTGCCAAAGTCAAGGTTAGAATAGAGTATATCCTGGTAGATAACAGCTATCAAATAAGAAGAAACTGAACATTTGTTTGGGTTACATCTAATTTAAAAGGCAATAAGGAAGCCATTGTAGGATTTTGAGAGGAATATGCAGGCTAAAGGGTAGATTAGTCTCTGGCTACATTATATATAAAGACATGAAGGAAATACAGTGAGACTAGACTGACACACAGTGTATACTTGTGACAGTCATGACCAGGAAATTAGTATGGGAATAAATAAGTTTCAGAATCAAACCAAGGATATTGTATTAACATGGGGGAATGTCCACAGAATGATTCTTTAGCCAGATGTTGGGCTGTTGTGAAGGAATTTTGTACATACTACATCACTGGGTTTCACCAGGGAGAAATTGAGCAAGATGGGTTTAATAACTCATGTCTACTACTAGCTTCTGGTGTAGGCAAGTCCCTTAAACTTGTATACCTTATTTCCATTTGTAAATATGAGAATGTATTACAGGATCTCTAAGGTTCTTTCCAGGGGTAAATTTGTATAACTTCCCATTGTCTCCACAGTGGACATTTACTGTTACATAGCAAATATTCTAAATGTATGGAATGTGAGGAATAGTCATTTCAAAAATAATTTAAAAATAAGCATCCTAGAAATAAACACAGTGTCTTTATTTCCCTTCCAAAGTGTCCATGATACAAACCATGCAGAGGTAAAAAAATGTCGTGATGTTGTTAGCACAAGTTGAAAATTTTGCTCTCCTGAAGCTAGAAAGCCCTTTTCATTTTTGAGTACTTTTCATTTTCCCAAATGAAACAATTTGGAAGGGTCAAGATCTATGTATGAGGATGGCCAGTTCAAAATTACTTGTTTGCAAGATATTTTTACCCATAAAAACAATTGGCATATAACATAGAAGCAAGCAATTTGATTGTAGGTATATTTACAAAACACTGGAAAATTATAATCAGCCTGATTTTGAAACAACCGTATATCATTACTTTTGGTAGTGGTTAGGGTTAATAAAAGCATTTCACCAGGTGAAGTAATGATGATGGGGGAGGGTAGCAAGGGAAGGGAATTTGTATTCTGTTTTTTTTGCAGACAAAGAAACACATTCTTCATTTTTGTCACACTGCTAAATCACAGCTGTGCAGAATTATTAATGTATTCTTGTGAGACAAGCAAAAAGCCACCAAAGGAAATCAACACTTGTTCTCCTCACACTCAGAAAGCAAGATGAGAAACATATCTATCAGTGGCTTTTGTTTTGATCTGTGGAATAACTCCTCTTAAGAAAAACAAATTAATTCAATGACTATCTATTTAATCTTTGACCTTTATTTTATAAGAGATTTTTCCAGATGACATGCAGAGCTGTCCAATTATGTCAGCTTGTCCCCTGAGATAGATGAGACAGGACTACAAATATTATATAGCACAAAATTTTTAACAGCAGTTATATACCAAAACACTACTTAAAGTTTGTATAATACAAATAGTACTCATTATATCAGAAAGCATTCTATAAATTAATGAACTAAAACAGTTAGAAATATTGAATAGTAACTATTATTTTGAACTAGTTTGTGATGTTCCAATTGTCAATATTAAATTGATAACGTGTGTGTGTGTGTGCGTGTGTGTGTGTGTGTGTGTGTATACATATACATATGCAGCAGAGGTGGTTTCTTAGCGGCCAGGATTCAGTTACCCACATAGGTTTTTGCTGAAATTGTCCTTCTGTCATCCCATTGTCTTTAGCCATTGCTTGTATGTCTTCTTCTACCATCATTTGTCACCAAAGACATAGTCCCCTTCCTGCCATCGATATGGAAATTTAGACAGCATTCACTACGTACCAAGAATGAGACCATGAGTCTTGCACAAGTTTGCTTATGAAGACTCAGTCCCTTTCTGCAGCAGCCAGGAGCCCCGGCTCCCCTGCTTCAGGACTTCTTATCTTACTATTGAGAACTAGGAAAACTTACTGCTGAGAACTAAGATAACAAGTACAACTAGCAACTAGTAGAGAAACCTGGGTCTTGAGTATGGACTATTAGCATTTCTTGGTTAGATACATAGGACAGATAATACACTATTACAGTTTCATGACATAATGAATAAGACAGACTGTTATGGACTTGCTTTGGGAACTAAAAAACATCCTTAATGTAATTTCTGTGGTGGAAATAAGGTCATTGTTTCAGCAAATGACTTACAAACACAGTTTTGGAGGAGTCACATTTATAATTGAGGAGACAGTGCCCTAGGCAACAATGTTCTCTTTCTGTTACAATCATAAGTCATAATTAGTTTTTTTTTATATACCCTCACATGTATTGGTTCTTTTTAGCCTAGTTTGGTTGCATTACTGCAGATATTACTTTTCTGTTAATTTCTCAAAGCCCTCAGTAAAATATTATATGTTGTACATTAATCATGAGATTTTTAATAAGATTATTTAGCATAATGAATAGATGCTAAAATTATTACATAAAATCTAACTTATTGCATTAAATAAAATACTGCTAATCAGCCCTGTCTTTATTCGTTTGAGATAATTTTGGCATTTATTGTGAATATTCAAGGAAGAGAATATATTTTTAGTAGGAATCTTATATACCTCCTACACAGAAATGGAATATTTAGTGAAACAACCATGAGACAAAATGTTTCAGAATGTGTACAATACATTTCTTATAACTTCTTTTGTAACTGTATTTGCTTTTACTAGAAAAATCATGTTGGCTTGCATATATATGCTCTAAGTAAGCAGTGTTTTAGTTTGTGATAAAAAAGATTACAATTTTAAGCACATAAATAAGGTCTTATTTGTAATCCAAGTTATGCTACTGGAAAATTGAAAAAAACGTTTCATGTTCTCATGTGGCCCTTGACTTTCTTAGTCTAGAAAGATATTTTAAAACCAAGGGACAAGAGAATAAATATTTTTATTTTAGTCTGAGTGAAAAATACAGGTTTGAGTGCTTGATCCTGCTATTTAGGAAGTAGCAAGATGCTGGTCATCAAAGATAATTAATTATAAGTCTCAGTAGCCAGCTCTGATTTCTCAGATATCTCAAGTATTCTTTTCAATTCAGGCAGAATTTTGAGAAAAATATAAATACTCATATTAGGTAGTCTCTAGAGGGATGTTTTTACAACTTCAAAAATGTTACTGTTAAAATTTTCTTTCATGCATCACTATGTTAAAAATGAATTAATTCATTCATCTTCCTATATTCCTCTTGGTTTTTCTTCCTTTTTTCATTTCCCTTTCCTCTTGCTGTGGAGACACACAAACATGAGTGCCTGATGTCTGAAGAGGTTGCCAAAAAGAGCTCAACTGCAGTGGGCCCAGAGTGAAAGAAGTGAGAAAGGGAAAGGAGAGGAGCCAAGATGGTTGGCAAAAGAGGCAGCCTGAGTGATTATAATATTTGTCATACTAGACAAATAATTGAACAAATGATAAGTGCATAATAATTTTAACATACTCTGGCTTGGATGGTAGAGTTGTATCATTGTTGACTTACTGGATGTAGGAGTTGTATAGTATCAGTTGTATGATGTCTTTTTGTTTTGGGGAGATAGATATTGGAGTATTTAGGTTAATGCACTATTGTGCTGGGATATATATATATATAGTTGTTGGGATATATATATATATATATGTGTGTGTGTTGAGTTGATAACTTCTTTATAGATTTTAGATACTAGACCTTTGTCTGATATGTCATTTACAAATATCTTCTCTCATTCCATCAGTTGTTTTTTAGTTTTGCTGATTGCTTCCTTGGCTGTGAAGAAGCTTTTTATCTTTATGAGGTCCCAGTAGTTCATTTTTGCTTTTGTTTCCCTTATCTAGAGAGACATTTCAAATAAGAAGTTGCTGTGGCCAAAGTCAAGGAGGTTGTTGCCTGTTTTCTCCTCTAGGATTTTTATGGTGTCATGCCTTATGTTTAGCTCTTTCATCCAGTTTGAGTTTATTTTCGTGTATCATGTAAGAAAGTGGTCCAGGTTCATTCTTTTGCATGTCGTTGTCCAGTTTTCTCAACACCATTTGCTGAAGAGACTTTTTTCCTTTGGATACTCTTTCTTGCTTCATCAAAGATTTGTTGGCCATACATTTGTGGGTCCATTTCTGGGTTCTCCATTCTGTTTCATTGATCTGTGTGTCTGTACCATGCTGTCTTGATGATTACAGCTTTGTAAGATAGCTTGAAGTCCGGAATTGTGATGCCTCCATCTTTGGTTTTCTTTTTCAACAAAAAGAAATTGGGGTTTTCTTTGGCTAATCGGGTTTTTTTTCTGATTCCCTACAATTTTTAGAATCGCTTGTTCTAATTCTATGAAGAGTGCTGGTGTGATTTTAATAGGGATTGAAATGAATATGTAGACTTTTTGGGGTAGTATCAACATTTTAACAATATTTGTTCTAATCCACGAGCATGATACTTTTCCTTTTTTGGTGTTTTCTTCAATTTATTTCATAAGCTTTCTATAGCTTTCAGTGTATAGATTTTTCCCTATTTGGTTAGATTTATTCCTAGGTATTTTATGGTTTTTGGTGGAAAAAACACTTTCATACTGGAAAATAAATCTATAGTTATGTTGCATGCCATGTATACATAGAGATATACATATGCCTATGCATATATAGATACATATATATGTTTTGAGTGTTTTATATATGTATTTTAAGTTTTTAAAATGAAATTGTTTTAAAGGAAATTGTTTTTTAAAAAACAAAACATACAGTGAATATTTATTGAACATCTGTACACTAAAAATCATGCTATCAATTTCTATAAAAATATTCAAAAACAATAAAAGTTTTATTTCTCATTCACATAAGTCCAGGGTCGATATGTTGGACTAGGGGGTACGTTTCCTGAACAGCATGGAAAAACTGTTCCTATTTTACAGCCTCACCATCCTCTAGGAGGACCTAACTTGTTCCCAGTTTGAGGTAGCATAAATTATTTCCTCTCTTCCTTCACTGGATATTGGACACAATTAATTCAAGACAGACTGTAAAGTGTAGTATATAGCCACATGCCCTGACAAAGAAGGAAAAACAGATTGTACTGGACAGCTACCAATCTCTGATATAACCTATCATTAAGCATGTTTGTAGATAGATGCTGACTAGATGGAGATTTTTTTAGCTTCACCAAATATATGCTGAACACCTTTTCTTTGGTTGGAACTGAATTAAGTTTTGGGGATGTTAAAATTTTATAAACAGACATAGTCACTCTTTTCAATGAGCTCAGAAAGGATGAATATGTGAAAAATGATAATACCTATGTAGGGCTTGTGTCACTTAAGTAAAATGAATCTTCATGAGTATAACTTTTAGCAGTAAGTTTTTATGAGATGGTTAAAAGTCATCTTTGAACGTTATTATGCAAAGGAGAAGATGATGGGTTTAGACATTAATAATTATAGTTAAAAACAGTTCTTAAATTTTTTAGTCTTACTTTTCTATGTTTAAAAATATCTATACCTGCTAACATTCACAAGGTAGAGACTGTGTTTTTATAATCATGACAAAAATACATGTTACTAATGCAAGTGCTACATTTTTTACAGCCAACTAAATCATGTTGACCTCTTTGGACTAAGTTGACTGTTAAGATTGATCTGGCTAAGTGTGCAGACATGGCCAAATGTGGAAAACCCATGTGTGTTGCAAGTTTCCTTATTCATTCTTCCAAATGCTCCTTAAATTTTTATTAGAAGGTACTTTGAAGACCAGACACCCTCTTGGATGTATCATCACTTTTCTAACAAATCTATATGCTATTCTCACTGAAATATTTTTAGACATTGCCCTACTGGGAGTTTTTTCAAGCAATTAATATACAGCTTTTGTACCATCTTGAACTTGGCTTCTTGGAAATAATTCATTCTTAGCAGAACCTCGTGCCAGAAGAGCATTGTAAGCTTCTATGGATGTTAGCTAACTCAGAACTTCCTTTCTTTTCTTCTTTTTAAAAATAGTTTGTCTTGAGGACAGGCCTTGTTTAGTAGGCAAAAAGTTTCTTTTATTTATTATCTTCTAGTTTCCTCTTTGTCATTTCTCTGATTTTCCTAAAGGAATCCAAAGTATTACTTTGGTAAGTAAAATTTATGAAGAGAAATCAGGTGAAGTATTGACTTCAGCTTATCTCTCACCTTTCTAATAAACTTAATTTTAAGATCCTTTTTAACTCTCTTACTTTTGGTATGAATGAGAAGTTCTGTATTCAGTTTTTAGTTCATACCAGAGTATCATAATATACTGTGACTGTTTATAAAGAAAAGACCTTAAAAATATATTTATTTCTTTTAGTTTTATTGACATATGATTGATAAACAAAAATTGTATATAGATTATTCAGCATGATATTTAAGGTATATAATGTAATGATTTAATATACATATATATTGTGAAATGATTACTACAGTCAAATTAATTAGCATATTTATCACCCCACATAGTTTCCATTTTCTTTTTTTGTGTGAGAATATGACTATACAATGCAATGTTAATACAATACTAGTAATACGGTATTATTAACTGTAGTCACCAAGCTTTACAATTAGATCCCTGGAGCTTATTTATCTTATAACTGAAGATTGTACCCTTTGGCCAACATCTCCCCTATTCCACCAATCCCTAGCAACCACTTTTCTACTCTCTAGGTTCTATGAGTTCCATATTTTTAGATTCCATATATAAGTGATATCATACAGTGTTTGCCTTTCTCTAGCATATTTCACTTAGCATAGTCTTCCAGATTTATCCATATGTTCACAAATGGCAGGATTTCCTCTTTTCTCATGATTGAATAATATTCCATGACACATATGGATACACACACACACATACACACACACACACACACACATTTTCTTTAATAATGGACACTTAGGTTTTACCTATATCTTGGCTGTGGTGGCTGTGGTGAATAGTTCTACAATGAACATGGCTGTGTAAATATGTCTTCAAGATAATGTTTTCATTTCCTTTGGACATATACACAGAAGTGGGATTTCTGGATCATATGGCAGTTTTATTTTTAGGTTTTTTTTTTTAGTAACTTCCATACTGTTTTCCATAGTGGGTATACCAATTTACATTCCTGTCAACCGTATACAAGAGTTCTTCATTTCTCCACATCTTTATCAACACTTGTAATCTCGTCTTTTTGATAACAGACAACCAACAGGTGTGAGGTGATACTTCATTGTGGTTTTGATTTTCCTTCTTCTGATAATTAGTGATGTTGAGTTGTTTGTTTTTTTCATATACCTGAGCCATGTGTGTGTCATTTTTAGGGAAAAAATGTTTATTCAGATCTTTTGCCTTTTTATAATTGGTTTGTTTGCTTTTGTTCTTTGTTTTTGTTTTTTTGTTGTGATTTTTGTTGTTGAGTTGTAGAAGACTTTTGTATATTTTGTATATTAACCCCTTATTAGATACATGGTTTGCAAATATTTTGTCTCATGTTATAGGTTGCTTTTTTAATTTGTTGATTACTTACTTTTTGTATAGCAGCTTTTTATGTAGTCCCACTTGTTTAGTTTTGTTTTTGCTGCTTGTTTTGCTGCTTTTAGTATTATAGCCAAAGCATCATTGCCACGACCAATATCATGTAAATTTTTCCCTGTATTTTTTTTTCTAGGAGTCTTACAGTTTCAAGTCTTATGTTTAAGTCTTTAATCTGTTTCAAGTTAATTAATTTGTGACTGTTATAGGATAGAGGTCCAGTTGCATTCTTTCACATGTGGATATCCACTTTTCCTAACACCCTTATTAAAGAGATGATCTTTTTGCCCTTGTGTATTCTTGGAGTCTTTGTCAAATATTATTTGATCATATATGCGTGGGCTTATTTCTGACCTCTTTATTTATCTATGTGTCTGTTTTTATTCCAGTACTATTCTGTTTTGATTAATATAGCATTGTAATATGGTTTTAAACTGGGAAGTGTGATGCTTCCAGCTTTATTCTTTCTCAAGATTGCTTTGGCTATTTGGGGTTTTTGTGACTCTATATGAGTTTTTGGATTATTTTTCTATTTCTCTGAAAAATGTAATTGGAATTTTGGTAAGAATTGCAGAAAATCTGTGGATTGCTTTGGATAGTATGGACACTTGGACAATATTAGTTCTTTCAGTCGATGAACACAGGCTATCTTTCATTTATTTGTGTCTTCTTTAATGTCTTTATTAGCATCTTGTAGTATTTAATGCATATATCTTTCACCTTTTTGGTTACATTTATTCGTAAATATTTTATTCTTTCTAATGCTGTTGTATATGGGATAGTTTTCTTAATTTCTTTTTTGGATAGTTTTTTTATAGCATATAGAAATACAACTGGTTTTTGTATCCTTCAAATTCACTGAATTTGTTTATTGGTCCTAAGAGTTTTTTAGTGGAGTTTCTTGGGTTTTCTGTGTATAATATCATCATCTGCAAAAAGGCAATTTATCTTCTTGTCAATTTAGATGTCTTTTATTTACTTTCCTTCTGTAACTGCTCTGGCTAGGACTTCTAGAACTATGTTGAATAGGAGTGGTGAGAGTGAGCATACTAGTCTTTTTCTCGATCTCAGGGGAAAGATTCAGCTTTTCACCACTAAGTATGATATTAGCCGTGGGCTTGTCATATGTGACCTTAACTATGTTGAGGTACATTCTTTCTACACTTTGAAAAATATATTTAAAGTTAAGTATATTATGTAGCATTTGGTATATATGGCAGCATAACAACATGTTGTTGGCTGTGCTATAGCCTATTTATCTTCCCTTTCAACCTTAAAAAAGAATTCTTTTCATCACAATTATACCTAAATCCACATCCAACAAACATCTGGGAAAACCATCAGTCTTGCAGTTAGAGTATGGCATAGAGTGCCTGGTAGAGTTCTATATCTAGTAATATCTAACATAAATTTGAGTCTCAAATCTGTCCCTAACTACTGCTGTGCCTGTGACCAAATCATGTGACCTCTTATGGTTTCAATTTAATTATGAATAAAATGCGACTCTTTATTTATAATTTTATGTATTATAAATAATGTTTTGATAAATATCCTTACATTTAAATCCTTGTTTATATCTTCATTAATTCCTTAGGAAAGATTGGAGAAATAAATTGAAGGTTCGTGTCTGCTGCTCAAAATACTGAGAATTCTTGCTGTGCAATAAATGTAATGATACTTAGCAAATATTTCTCTTTTTTTTTTAATTCCTGAGAGAGAGAGAGATACAGCGTGATCAGGGGAGGGTCAGAGAGAGAGGGAGACACAGAATCCGAAGCAGGCTCCAGGTTCTGAGCTAGCTGTCAGCACAGAACCCAATGCGGGGCTCAAACCCATGAACCGTGAGATCCTAACCTGAGCCGAAGTCCAACGCTCAACCAACTGAGCCACCCAGGCGCCCCAATATTTCTCATTTTTAATTTATTCAGAAAAGGCTATGCTTAAATGAAAGTATTGGGTTTAGCTCTTAAAAGTGAATGAAATTCAGTGCACATTTGTTTTGAATTGAATAGATGAACAAATGAATGAGCTGATGTAAATGAACAAACAGATAAAGCATATACATTTTAGATCATCTATAAAGCAACAAAGGCTTTTAATTCTAAAAGGTAGTGGAGTCAAGAAAAAGATAAGTCAGCTTCTTTCATTCTTTCTTTTTTAAGCAATTGAACAGGTTTGAATCAGAAAAGTATGAAGTGGGATGTATTAAATTTATTAATTAAAAAATGGTTAGATATAAGATTTTGGTCTAGAAAAGTTGAGGGGAATGAGATACAGAAGATAAATGGAGTTTAAAGCCAAATCTTTTAAGAAAAAATAATCTTAAATAGATTTAGGAAACCAAAACCAAAGATATTATAGGAAAATACCTTTCTTTAAATGATCAGCTTAAATTTAAAGTGGCAAAAATTAGTTCAGAGTGGATTTTCCTGTTTTTAATGGATTACTGTGTTTTGCTTTAAATCTGTTCAATTGTAATTTATGGACTACATTAAAGTAACAAAGTACTTCCTCGTTAAAAATTATTCACCCTCTTGCTTTTGCAGTAGTTTCCTGAAAATAAAACATACAAAGTTTTATAGTGGAACTAGAAGAAAACCAGAGAATTCAGTGTTCTTGCTTTTGAAGATCAGCATGTTTTGTTAATAGCAATGGAATTCTGTCACTCCATACTGCAAATCTACATTATAGGATTTCTGGGACCAATCTCTTTTATGTTGCTAGACTTTCACATTCTCTGCCCACGCTAACTTAGAAAAGTAAACATTTCTTGATAAATATTGGTTGATAGTCCCATTTCATATTTCTAAAAAGAGTTCCTTTAAGGGGAATTTATTCATTCAACTTAAAGTGACTTAAAAATGATTCATGTATTTCAAATAAAATATATTGTTATCTTAAAAGAAAATGATTAGACTCTTAAATTTTTTGGTCAGGTAGAAAGATCAATCTTAAATGAGTTTCTAAGAATTGTTTAGCTTCTACTACCTTAGGAAGGAACAAATTAAGGGAATTTTTAATAAAGACACTTCATTTATGTGGCAGTTTCATGTTTAGGAAATACTACCATAGGCATTTTATAAATACATATTAAATTCTTCATATTCTTGAGAAGCTTCCAAAATGCCAGGGATATTTCAAACATAAATGTGGTTGCAGAATCTCCATCTTAACATTGGGATGGACCCTAATAGGCCCTCATCTTTCATTTTTAAACCCAGAGTAATTAACTAATCTTCCCAAGATCACAAAGCTAGAAGGTAGTGGCATGGAGAGAAGTATTGCTCTCCTAAGTGCTATAGTCTTCTTATTACTAAGCCTTCTTAGTGTTAAGAATGTTTTAACAGTATTGAAGATACCTCTGCTATTGATGTTCTTTTCTTGATTTATTTCATATTTTTGTTCATTTGTTTTATATTTTTAACCAGTTGAGATACAATCCCCCTGTTCCCTATAACCAAACCATTTTAAGGAACTGAAGGAACTTAATTAACTAAACACACACACACACACACACACACACACATGTAATCTGCAAGATGACTGATAGTGATGACATTCCACGCAAATGTTTCTCTCCAAGGCAGGTTTTTTCTACTGAAAATAGAAATATTATATATTATCAAGTTGTACAAAAATCTTCTTCAACAGGGAACTTTAATGCCCTCCCACCTTATTATAGCAATCTGAGTATTGTGGTCCCATGTCCTTCTAGTGTCTGTGTTTAAGTCCTTTTGTTCACAGGTGAAGGAAACATGTATATGTAATTTGTCTAAGAGATTTGGAGTGCTCATGAAAGATGGCAAAGGGTCCCTTTTTCACTGATATTTCAGAAAAATTACCCAAAGAATATATCACAGACAGTATCACTATGATACTATGTCAAATTTATAACTTAAGGTATTTTAAATACAGACATTGAAAAAGGATATGGATCTCATAAAAATAATATTAGTAGTTTTTTATTACTCATCTCCCTATTATGTGGGTCAATAATTAACAAAAGGAAAAAATAGCTTTCTTTGATCTATCAAAAATATGTATGTAAAAATTAGAAAGAAATGTGTATTCTTTCAAGTCACCTCTCTAAAAAAAATTTAAATGTGAGAATAGAAATTTGTCCTTGAAAATTTATCACAAACCCAGTCTTTATGCCTTTCCTGCTCCCTGGTGGGTTGTGTCAAATAACTGGAATCTGGAACTATGATTCTCATTCTTAATATCTTTCTTAACATTCTATTGATAACTGGAATAAATATTTTTTGTCTTACCTGATTCCTCCAACATCATAGTGATTACAAGGACCTTAATGTTCCCTTTGGTCAGCAGAAAATAATTTAACCACTGATGGAAGTGGGAGATTAGTCCAAGAGCAATTAAAATTAAGCTTAGAATTCTAAGGAGTAAAACAATTCTAGAGAAATTTGTATTTAAGTCATTAGTATAATACAACATGTTTGCCCATGCATGCAGAAACAACCAATTCCACATGGATATTTTTATTCACAAAGAAGTAACCACATGGGGGGCGCCTGGGTGGCTTAGTCGGTTAAGCGTCCGACTTTCGCTTAGGTCATGATCTCGCGGTTCGTGGGTTCGAGCCCCGCGTCGGGCTCTGTGCTGACTGCCAGCTCAGAGCCTGGAGCCTGTTTCAGTCTGTGACTCCCTCTCTCTCTGACCCTCCCCTGCTCACGCTGTCTCTCTCTCTCTACTAGAAATAAATAAAACATAAAAAAAAAAATTAAAAAAAAAAAAGAAGTAACCACATGGGATCCCACAGCAAGAGTATTTTTCTAAATGTATAAAGATATTTTGTCTAAAAAAAAATCTTGTGTTGGTTCAGCTAAAGCAGGATATTTTCAGTTGGTGGTGGCTTTTAAAATTAAAACGAGTTCAGTATGTAGGCCATTAACCTTGGATATGTTCTTTGTTGTCATGATCTTTAGCCATCCATTCTCAAATATAAAGTTATTTTTTCTTTGCTAGATTATACTCATTCTCACAATACTGAAATGATTTCACCATATTTAAAGACAAGAAAACTGTAAAAGTAACACCTTCTACATCCTTATATTTAAAGATGAATTCCTAATGGAATACTTTCTTCTGAGTTTGAGAAAGGAATCAAGTGATATCTATGCTACTTGGGTAGACTAGTTCTAAGTTGTTTCTGGCTGTTTTTTTTTTTAAACATGTATCTGAAAGAAAAATAAGAAAGTCAGTATTCGGTTATATTTGCTTTAAGAATATGTTTACAATATAAATAATAAATAAATGTTTTCCTTTTATGTTCTTGTTTAAGAGCAAGATATAAATGGTTTTAAAAAATATCTAGGATTAGTATATGAACCTAAAGTAAAGGAAAGTTGGGTTCCAATGACATTTGGTGAAACATTATACTGTTGTCTTACTATAAAGTTATTTAACTGAAAATATAAGAGTACATCTTATTCAGGATTAAATGTCAGCTACAATCAGGATTCTACATTCACTAAGATACATAGTTTGCTTTTTCCATGGATGGTATTGAATGATTCTGAGATACATACCTCTCTTGGGGCCACAGCATTGTTGCAGTGCAGTCAGCTAGACTTAGAGATGCTCTTTTAGTGTGTGAAAGAGTGATGCCTGGTGTGAAACTGTGGATCTAGAAGGGTGTGATTATGAGCTCAATGCTAAGCAGGAAACCATAAGACTTCCAGTTACATTTGTACAGGCTAGTGAAACATATTTCATACTTTTCCTATAAGATCTTATTCATGCAAATCTTGTTACAAACTACAATCAATTGATCAATGTTTTGTTTTTTTATTTTGTATTAGATGTAAGATATATATAAGGCCTTATTATGTGGGGTTCTCTATACAAAAAAGTATAATTCAATTCATCAATTACTTTTTGGATCTCTATTCAACTGCCCTTAGATTTTATAATCTAAATGATAAGTAGAGATGCATTAATCAATCACTTAATTAATTAAAAAACAAAGCAATTAATATAACTAATACTTAATTTATATAATAATCAAATTATGATAAATTAAATCAATGTGTTAATAAATAAATATTTTATTGCCTATTATAATATAGGCAATAATTTTGGAAAATAATAGGATAAAGGGTTGGTTGTCTAAAAACTAGTCACACTATAGTTTTAATCATATTCTTGAGAACTTTTAATGATAGAAATAACATGATGATATTGAAGACTTTAAATATTCCGATGGCAATACATAAAAATGAAGAGAGAAGTTAGGGGTAGGAATAATAATTTGAAGGCTATAACAGAGTCATATCTGAAATTTCAAGATTTTGGAGTGGTTATTTATATAAATGTCAGTTAAATACTTAAAGGATAGTTTCTTTAAGAAAAGAAAATTCTGCTAACAGTGGCTTTTGCATAATAATTTAAAAATAATATTTTCCCTAGCTTTATGCAATAGATTTAGAAAGGCTTTTAAAATGATTTGCATATTACCAATTGATTGGCTTTTACAAAATGAGAAGCTGGTATAGTATTTCTTAAGGTCCCTATGATAAATAATATGTGAAATATTTGTCATTGGTTCTGAAATATTAACCACGAACTATTCTATACAATCAGATGTTTCCTGAAAACTATTTGGGAATTTTTGTCATCTTTGACATTTGTTATTTCTGTGTTTAGGTTTGGAGTAGGGATGTATACTTCATAATAGCAGAAAAAACAATCAGTGTTTAAGGAGTATAGCATGGGTCAGAAAGTGGCACTAGAGGGCTACACTGAGGGTTTACCAAAAGGTAGCAAAACACATGGATAGAAATCCTTGGAAGGTCTTCCTCTGGAGTGAAAATCATGCACATACCCTCACCTTCACACATACACACACACACACACACACACACACACACACACACACACACACCACAGGACCGGTAGGCATCTATGAGGTAGTAAGGGATGGCCATGATATTATAGACAAGCATTCTGAATGGCCATTTAGGAACAGGTTTCAGTTTCCACAGGAACATGGCATGGACCCAACCTAAGCTAGTACAACTACTTGGCATTGAGAGGCAGGATTCAAAGCAGGATCCTAGGTGTACAAATTGAGGGCAGGGGAACTATGTCACTGAACTATTGGCTTAAAATTACTCACCCCTCTTTGGGTTTGTATGTTGTGGGACATAGGTGGCAAGGAGATGATTCTATGAGCCAGGTTGCTATAAATACATAAATATTCATAAATATTAAGGAGGACTTAGATAAAAAAGTAGATGCCTCATGGTCAGGGCTAGGCACTTCCATGATGAACCTAATAAAAAGGTGACTTGGTGTCCATTGTGCCCCAGATCTAATTACCAAAGAGAAGTAAATTAAGAACAGATTATGAACAGGGGCTCCTGGGTAGCTCGGTTAGTTAAGCATCTGACTGCTTGGTTTCGGCTTAGGTCATGATCTCAGGGTTTTGTGAGTTTGAGCCCCATGTTGTGCTCTACACTGGCAGTATGGAACCTGCTTGGAATTCTCTCCTTTTCTCTCTCTCTCTCTCTCTATTCCTCCCTCCCCCCCAGTCATGCTGTCTCTGTCTCTCTCAAAATAAATAAATAAACTTGAAGAAAAGAACAGATTATGGACAGAGAAATAAGGAAGAGTTCATTAAACAGTGATGTCTTAGACATATTCAGCTGCTTAACTAGAACCTTAAGTCAAAATGGTTCTGGAATGTGAGAGGAGGATCAGCATCATGGGAAATCAGTAGGTCTGGCAATTCCAACAATTTCAGAGAAATGCTGAGGAGTATTTGTTGTTTTGATTATAATTAACCTCACAACTGAGACCCCAAATACTTAATTGTTGGGGATGTATTTTTTATTTTAATCTTTTGCCTCAATTTTTTAAACGTAGTTTTCAAGATTCAATATAGTTTACAAGCATAGTATATGAGCAAATGCTTCTTAACAGCTGGAACTTTTTCTCTATATTTCTCTGTGATTCTATAATAGAAGATTTGAAAATCTTCAAACCCACTTAACCATCCAATCTTATGCAACCCATATATTCATAAAACGTTTGTGGGTCACACTGTGGGTTAAAGATACAAAGATAAACAGAGGTCATGGTGTCTCAAAAAGTATGTAATACAATGTGAAGGTACAGAAATGGAACTAAGTTTCAAGTGATATGGGACCACTGATAAGCAAGAATTGAACTCTGAACGAGAAGATGTGGAAAGCTTCACAGAATTGTCATTTGAACATCTGCAGAACCAAATCACTTCTAACAAGACCTTTTTCCCCCCACCTTGGTACCCTTGTACCACTCTCTCTTTGAGCTTTGCCTTCCTTCCCCTTCTCTTAGCCACCTCTTCCCTCCACTTCAAGACTTCCTGCAGACATCACATCCTCCAGTCAAGACTCCCTAACTGTCTGCTCTTCCCAGCCTAGCTTATTCTCTTCCCAGCCTAGCTTATTATATATCCTTCCTCTCTGCTTTTGTGGCTCCTGTACCCACTGCTGTCATCGCACTACCCAGTTACTTTACTGCTTTTCTATCTCCTGCAGTTATATTCTGAGGTCACTGAGAACAACAACTACTACATTCACCTTTATATCCTGGACACCATGCTAAGACCCTGAGAGGGAACACCCAGAGGTGAACCTGGGAAGTAGGTTTGCTATATAGTGAGTCACTCTTTATGTCCTGTGCATTTGAACTCTAGCCAGTAGCAATATGAACACATTAACAGTGTTTCAATAGGGGTGAGGTAAAAATCACATTTCAGTTTTAGAAAGAAAGCTCTGAAGATGTACATAGAATTAAGGGAAGAGATTAGAAATAAAAATTCCAATTAAGAAATTTAAGCACAAGTATGGGTGAGAGATCACTGCAGGTCTGACCCAGATTTCAAATGTGGTGATGGATAAAATAGTTAATAATTTGAGTGTGAGGGGTGAGAGAGAGGAAAAGAGAGAGGTGTGAAGAATGAGTAAGTGTGGAACTGTTTTTAAGAAGCAAATGAAAATTTGAGTATTTAAGTTAATTAAGCCTGATACCCACTTTTGGACAAAGTTAAATGCTTGCAACTTACATTTCAGCCATGGGCTAAAAATATATACATATAAATCTTCACTTCACAACCACTTGCATATATTTGATTTGACAGAGGAGTCCAACCAGTTCCATTGCCTCCAAACTCCATTGCAATCCAAAGCTAACAATATAAAGTCTACTACTTACCCCAAGAATCCTATATAAAAAGTTTATTGCCTATTTTTCCAATCATGTGTCTAAGTATGGGTTGAACTTTTACCTATGTTTTAAGAAATTTTTGTATAACCATTTTTATACATCAATGTATCAAGTAAACAAATCATTTCCCTAACTAAAAAATTTACAACTGGGTAAAAGTATTTCCTCCATAAGAAGCATAGAAATGTCATAATAAATAATTTTATAATTAATTAATTTCTTTATAAATGTTTAAAAACATTTAATATTTATTTTTGAGAGAGACAGAGAGACAGATAGTGAGCAGAGGAGGGGCAGAGAAAGAGGGAGTCACAGAATCTGAAGCAGGCTCCAGGCTCTGAGCTCTCAGAGCCTGACACAGGGCTCGAACTCATGGACCACGAGATCATGACCTGAGCCGAAGTCAGATGCTTAACTGACTGAGCCACCAAGCACTCCAAGAATTAATTAATTTTTAAATATCTATTATGTAAAATATGTCAGTTCATTTAAAAAGTAGTATGATTAAAAAATACTTCAATTTTGTCTGCTAGCTATTTCTATGGATCTTTTTCATATAATTTCACACTTTTATACCACTATTACAGATTTTTTTCTTCAAATCTTGATAAGGTATACTTCTGTGCACCCTAGACCACCAACCTGGAATCTACACATATCTGAATAAACATTATTAGCTTAAGGCTATTGTTAATAATGTAAGAATATGCATGAGTTTACCATCAAGTAAATGATTGTATTGTATTTTATGTTCAATCCAAAAATATTTGAAAATTTATTTCCAAACCCATAGAATGCTGATAAAGAAAATGGTCAGAAGACTCTGGGTTTGATTTTTACAAATCTGAAACCATTCATTGGTGGATTAGTGAATAAGGTACAAGGAGATACTGAATAAGAAGAATTAGTGAATATTATTTAGGCAGAACATTAAGGCTGGCTACAGGATTCAGAGGGTCAAAGAGACAAGAACAATGCAGGATCCAGGAAAGCATCCACATCTGTGTTCTTCTATAATGCTTTTCTGAAACTTTAAAAGACAAAGAAGAAAACTTGGGAAGCACTAGGTATTGACAGCTCTGGGTGTTGATGAATAAAAATGTAAATTGCAGAGCGCTGGCACCTTGCCCAGCCCCCATTGTCTTGGGACTGCTTTGCAGCAAGGCTGGCTGACAGAGGTGAAGGAAAGTGATGCTTGGTTCTAGTCTCTTTTTCCTTCAAGCTGCACTTGACCCCTTCCTCAGTTTACTATCTCTAGGTGTGAAGCCTGAGAAAAGATGCCCATCTTATTTTCTTTCTCCCTCACCACCTATCTCAAGTTACAATGGGGAAATATTACTTTTTTCAAGACTTTGGTTGCGTCTTTTCTTTTGTAGAGTCAGCTTCCTTCATCT
Source organism: Hyaena hyaena (assembly GCF_003009895.1). Classification (NCBI taxonomy): domain Eukaryota; kingdom Metazoa; phylum Chordata; class Mammalia; order Carnivora; family Hyaenidae; genus Hyaena; species Hyaena hyaena. The sequence continues at coordinate 1,562,549 of NW_024080888.1, forward strand.
TCTTTCATTCCACAAATAATTCTGAGGCTCCACTCAGTACTTGATGCTGTAACTCTTACAAGTATGTTTTACAGGTCTCTTTCCTAAAGCTCAAAGTTTAATAAAAAGTTTATAAATGACAATTATGAGTTCCTTTATTTGATCATCAGCTATTTACTGGACATCTGTAGTTAGTCAGAGACTGTACTAACACTAGTGATTCAAAGATGAACAAGAGAAACCTTATGCTTAAAGAAATTTCTGTTGCTAAGTTTTATGGTACAAGTGGGTTCAGGGACCCGGGAGCACAGGGACTGGCAGGATGTGTTTTAATAGGATCTGAGCCTTGTCTTAGCTTTGTTGGAAACTGAAAGCTGATGTTGAAGTATAGTGGAGAATGCAGGTAGTTCATCTGGGTAGAAATTCCAACGAAGAGGGAAGAGTGTGACAGGTAAGGTGAAAAAGCCAAAATAAAGCTATGTTATTGAAGGCAATGGAGTCTCAAATCCTCTGTTATCTCAAGAATCATATGGACAGTTTCCCTGGATTATCTGCCTGAAGGACAAGAGAAAGAAACCCATGAACTCCCATCTCCCATCAATTGAAACTTGCCACTAGGATATGAATTCCGTGAAATGCTGCAGGAGTCCTATCTTGGGTTTGGCACTGCAGAAACCCCTAGATGGAAGTAAAAACGACACAGCATTTTAAGGCAAGATGCTGGCACAAAATAAATCAACGGCCATGGGAAACTGGATCCAGCACTGGCAAAGGATTGTGACACTGGCACTTTTGATATTCCTTTTGATCTGATCTGTAGTTCTTCCTGTGTAGAGGTGAGTATAAGCATGCTGGACAAATGGATTAACAAGTGCACAAGCATGGCAGCAAAGAGCATATCTTCAGTTCAGGAAAAGTCAAGATGTGTTGTGCTTTTCCTGACTGAGAGTCAGAAAGAAAAGGTGTGTGAGAGAGAAAAAGAAGTTGAGATAAAATGTTAGGTGGGGTGAGATCTCATGCTGGAGAGTGTTGGCTTTATCCTACAGGGTAAGAAAAAACTCCTGAAGGATTTTAAGATTTGTATTTTAGAATGGGGCTTTTCGCACCATTATGGAGGTCTGACGTAGGGACAGCAAAACTGAGGGCAGAACGATCATTGATGCATTGATGATGCAGAAATGAGAAAAGTGTCATCTTGAACCAAATCATGAAGCTACTTGGGATATATAATCAAGAAGATTTAACAGGTTGGATATGAAAGGAGAAGGAGCAAACAAGTCATTTGTTTCATTTTGTTTTGTTTTTGTTCATTTTGGTTTTTTCCACTCATTCTCTCCTAGTGTGGATGAACTCTATAAACACTTATACCAGAAAGTTCTGGGCATTCAGACTTGTCTCTTTGATGGGACAAGTAAGCACTTAAATATTTAAAATTCCGTAAACAAGTTTAAGTGTTAGGAAAAAACATTTAAAGCATAAAATAAATTTCCTGGATGGGAAGAGGGGAGATACCCAGTTTAATTTTTTGCTGGCAATAAAGTTTGTGATTTTTGTACATTATGCTTATATCTAGACTCATATTTTGCTAATTGGAAAGTGTTTCTCTTTTTAGGTACTGTTATCATTGTTATATGTTTTAATGTTATATTTTTTGCAAACTTGGATATCTATGATCAATCCAACTAATCATCTCTGACAACTTTTAAAAACATATTTGAACATGCAATCTGCATGGCTACTATATAGAGGCACAAAAAAGAAAATCCCATCAGATTTGGGAAGAGTTCTATAGTTTATTTACCTGTAATTGCAGGAAAAAGGCAGCTCTCAGGTGTTTCAGCATCAAATTTTTTTAAATGAATACCTAAGAAGAATTATCACTGAGGTAGAATTGAAGCAGCAGTCAGTTCTCAAGCACAAAGGCCATTGCAGTAAAAATTTCCTCAGCTTCCACTGCCTCAGTCAAAATGTTGGCTTTTCTGTAATAGATGAAAAAAAAAACTGAAAAGAATCTGTTGCAATTTTGAAATACCTTGAAATTTTACTGGGGTGAAGCCACCTTCCCTTAAATAAAGGCCAATTTGCTGGTTGTTTTCTTCATAGGCAGATGGGATCAATGCCCTCTTTCTCTATTTAGTCTCAAAACCTCATCTGTTACCCTGTATCAGAAAAACAGGACACCATAAGTGGAAATACTATGAATGGGGGTAATCTGACAAGGGACTAATAAGCAAATAAGAAGGTTGGTGTGCAGGTGGTCTGGGGTGAGGGAATGATTTGAAACCGAAGAACAATAATTAGCAGAACGTGGTGCATGGTGTGTTTGTTGTATCAGAATGCAAGAAAGAGAAAAACAGGCAGATTTTTGTCTCCAAAGATTAGTCTTCAATGGAGTCCTGGAACTCTTTTATTATTGGGGAATAAATAATTCCCTGACCGCTTCATGTAGGATGTTGGTCACTTGGAGATGTCATATAAACACAAAGTTATACTATATACTAATTTAAAACAAAGAAATTACCTAAAGGATTTCAAAAGAAGGTGGCTCAATGACTTTTAGAGCTAGTATAGTATGATAGTTCAAAACATGGAAGCTATTGAAGAGAAAGGAATACAGAGAAATGATGAGATGACCTTTTATTTGTATCATAGTGAACTCTTTTCTGTGATTGTGGGACAGACCTGGAATTAAGAAAGGATGGTCAGCTGGAAATCAGCTATTGGTGGGTAAAATCTATATTAAAGCCAGTGCTGGATGCAACACAGATGTCACCATTTGTTAATATTATTGAAATATTAGGATTAGTTTGGACATTTACTGGTACATTTTGCTACTAATCAATAATTGTTAATCTTAATTTCTACCTAATTCCGGAACGAAATAGAAGAGATAATACTAAAAAACTAAAACTAAAACAAAACAAAGCAAATTTTGTTTTTCTTTTAAGAATGTCATATTAATATGGTGGGCAGGATAATGCTCTCTGTTCCCCCCACCCTTTTTTTTTTTAATGTTTATTTATGTATTTTGAGAGACAGAGAGAGTGTGGGAGTGGGATAGGGAGAGAAAATCTCAAGTGGCTCCAATGCAGACCTTGATCTCACCTGTGAAATCATGACCTGTACTGAAACTAAGAGTTGGATGTTTAACTGACTAAACTACCCAGGCATCTCCTCCTTCCCCCCTCTTTAACCTCTAAAGATGTCCAGGTCCTAATCCCTGGAAACTGAGAATATGTTTTTTTATGGAAAAGGAAAATGAGGTTGCATTTGGATTTAAGTTTGCTAACCAGCTACCTGGAGATGTAAGAGTACCTAGGATTATCCAGGTGGAGCCTATGTAATCACCAGGGTCCTTATAAGTGAAAGAGGCAGGCGAGAGCTTCCTTGTGATGCCAATCGAGAAAGACGCGACCAGCCATTGCTGGCTTTCCAAGAAAAGCTATAAGCCCAGAGGGGCATATGCCAAGGAATATGGGGAGAATCAGGAAGCTGCAGCAGCAAGGAAATCGTTTCTACTCTAGAACCTTCAGAAAGAAATGCAGCCCTGCCGACATCTTCACATTAGCCTGGTGAGACCCATTTCTGTCTTCTTACCTCCAGAATGGCAAGAGAATACATTTCTGTTGTTTTAGCTAGGGCATGTTTTGAGATTTATTATAGCATCAATAGGAAATGAATATAATTAAAAATCATAAAAGACAATTCAGTGGGAATAATACTAAAAGAATTTTTAAAAAATCATAAAAATTTCATTGCCAATGAGGAATTTAAAATTCATTGTTCCTTTTAAAGCACAGACTTTTCAACTATGTAAATATCCCTTTTAATTTCATCAAAATATAAGTATTAATTGATCTGTGAAAACAGTTATAGTTTAAACGGAAGTCAATGCTATGAAGAAACAGAAAAAACATAGTATACAGAAAGTCTGTTTAATAGACTTTATATCATACACCTATATAGGTGTTCATGGATTCAGAGGTGGGTTATGAAATATCCTCAAAAAAAAAATCTTAAGGGAAAAATATATATTGTTCAATGAAAACTTAATATAGCTGTTATAGGCCAGTAAACACTGCATCTTTTGAACATCAGGCTGTATTTATTTAAAATTTTGAAGATTAAATCAAAGATTTAAACTTCTAAACTAAGACCTAGTTTTGATGTGGAACAGTTGTTTGATGTTTAAAGAATAGAAAAAGCTAAAGAAATTCAGCTATACAATTATATTGTGAGGTAGAAGATAGTCCATAACTATTAATTAAATTTTATTGGTTATACCTTAAAGGAAAATGTTTCATTTTACTGTCACTTAAAAAGACAAAAAACAGAATTTTTATACACTGCTAAAAGAAAAAAATCAGTATTAAGTATATGAAAGAGGAAAAATATCTTTTCTTAACTTGTCTTGCATCTTTTAGAAGTTCAACTGCCCTTTACGTGAAAAAAATAAATTGAAATAGTCTCAGAAAAGTCTAAGATTTTGATTTTAAATAATTCACTTAAAATAATTTCCTTAAATCTTCATGCTTTATCTTCCACCAAGTCTAGGGTAAAATAATAAAACCCACTTGGACTTTAAGGTAGAAGAAAAATATCAGTGTTTTGAAAATCCCACACTTTATTCCCTCTACTTATTCTGAATGCAGAAACAAATCGTATGGATTTAGTTTGTCCTGGGATCTCACAAGTGTCAGTATTTCCCTCTCCCCTTATCTTGATAGCAACTTGAAATAGGATCTCACTAACTGAAGCAAATTTGGGCTCTGAGATTTGGTTAAACATTATTTGGCTGGGAGCCTGTTGCTGAGGGAAGAAGTAACGAATCCTGAGCATATTTTTGGAGCCAAATGCCAAATTGTCTGTGCTTAGTATCACAGATTCAGCCTTACCCTTCAAAATGATTCCAGACCAAATGCCAGAAATGTTCTGGTTCTGGCTACAGAATTCACAAGGAACAAGAGGCAGAATCCCAATTCTATGTGACCCTTCATGTTCTTCAGATTAAGTGTCTTTTGCTTTTTAGTCATTTACCATTCTGATTGTCTTTACATTTCATAATTTTTAAGGTGACTCCTTCAATAAGAAGCACTGTGATATATGTATATATTTTAAGCACTCAAAAATTTCTGAAAGTACTACAAATCTTGCAGTGTAAAATAGAGGTGGGGGGACTTAAAATATTCTTTTCCTACGCTGCCTCACTTTAGCATCTGTATTTTTTAAATTTTCCATTGTTAACACTTAATTTAGTGACAGTAGCTGTTACCAAGGCAACTCTGTAACTCCACCCAGATCAAAACAAGTCTTTCATCTTAAGGATGGGTTTCTATGCCTCTGAGCATAAATTCAAAATGCTTATAATTGAGTAATCTCCTATATATGTGTGTGTGTATGTATGCATATACATATAATTTATATTTCACATATATGTGAATAGTAAAAGAAGCATAAAACATATCTAAACTTTTAATTTTTATCAGTTTATAGATCTATATTTATACTTCTACTTTTTTAGCCTTAGTATATGCAAATAATTATATAGTGATTGTTCTCTGTGTGAATATCAAGTATTTCCAACAGACTGAAGACTTTATTAAGGCCACTTTTGTAACCATCTATTTGTTTGCCTTATTTCTTTCTTAATCTCCCTGCTCATTTTTGCTTAAGTCTCCCAGCAAATGGCTTGTGACCTCAGTCTTATCCAGTGGAAATACTGGTAATGACAAAGTACATATTTCAGATTAAGGTAAAATGGAAACAGAATGCCCGTTCATGGAGAAGAATCTCCTCTGTACTCCAATAACACCTTTTGTTCTGTGTTTCTGATCTTCTCTTGCTTAATCAATTGTAACCATCTTGAATATAATTTATACATTTAAGAATAATTAAAACAGAAGCAGTGATAATTTAAAAGCAGAGACCTATGAAGAATTAAATGAATTACAGTAAATTCTCATCACTTTCAAGAATAGATTCACACTCATTTTTCATTTTCACTTTATTTTGACTGGAGCAGTACCCCTTTCATCTAAGGAATTAGCAACGTCACCACACTTGAGTGAGAAAGACCTTTAGTATCTTTAAGACGGAAGGTACCATGTGACTACTAAAATCAAAAATTTTTCATCTACCAGTGGTTAGGCACCTTAATTACACTCAAACATGTAGTAAGAATTCCTCAAGCAAATTATTCTTTCATATTATGTTGAGATCCTATAGGTCATAGCCTCTCATTCTTCCTGGAATCTCTTACCTCTAGCACTATTCTGGTCATAGAGCAGATATTTGCTGATGAATTGAATAAGGATATGTACAAGGGACAGAAGTAGCATAGTTGGAGGAGATGTAAAATGATAAAGAGCAGCTTCGGAGGGTTAATCTTCAAAGCAACCAGTAATATCTCCTCATTTCTTGGTCAACTGCTCTTTAATTTCCATGATTGAGCCAAACATGCAGCATTACACTATTTCCATGTGTCTTTAATACCTACTCCTAAGATACACTATTAATTTAATAATACTTTTGGAAGAACTTGGGGAGACAAGCAGAGCAGAGACTATATGTACTAATTGTAAAAAATGTACCCCAATATTAGAAACTAGAAAAATATGGAAAATTGTGGGTCATTAAATCAAAGAAACAGTATTTTAAACTACTTTGTTTACTATGACTTGGTAGCAAATTACTATAATCACCGACTTCTATTGAGCACTTAATATGTACCAGGAATGGGGTTCTGGCCTTTGCATGTATTATCTCATTTAATTTTCACAATAACCTAGGATGTAGGCATTTTGAGAAATTAGGCAAGTTGTCTTTCATCAAAGACCTAGTAATTAGAATTCACAGACATGTCCAACTACAAATCCCATGCCTCTTAACCATCATAGTCCCTACATCAGCTTGCAAATTTATTTGCAACCCACATATTAAGAGGTAAGTCCTAAAGTTAGTAGCACCTTTGTATCTACTTACTAAGCTTTATCTTTAAATGGTGGTTTAATCTTAATTTATATATTAATGAGCATAGTATAATTTTATATTAGGTAACAAGAATTTATAGACATGGATGGGCATGGTTACAGATAGGTCTATCTCTTATGCTGTTTCACAATGGCAGAACATAACAAAAAATGAAACTCAATACGTAGATCTCATTAGGCCTGTGGCATGTGAAGAGAAATAAATGCCGCTACAACAGAGGAAGGAAATATGTGAAGTATTCCAGTAAACAAAGGCCCTTCAGTCACAGACTTAGGAAAGTAACAACCAAACCACACTTAAAATTTCTCCTGCAAAGTTCATAAAAAGACCACTTTGTTTAAACAAACTGTTACATAACTACTTAAAGAGTTCTGTCAAATATTGCAAATTTTTTCCTGAGTACTCTTCTGCCTGTTTCAGATGAATAGGACATGGCATACTTTTAATTTGCTTTAATTTCTTAGGTGGCAGATAGCAAATGTGTTAGAACAGTGGTCTCTGGGTTGGTGTTGATGTAAGAGTTCTGCTTCCGACTTCCCAACTGTACCATCCTGAGCAAGTCCCTTTGCCTCTCTCTCAAATCTTCTCAAAGGAGAGCAATAGGAATACTCACTTCAAACAAACAGGTGTTAACTGTTTAGAAATATGCCTCGTACATAGTGAGCACCCAATGAATGTTGGATTTTATTACACTCTGGAAATGGAGAGTGGGATTATAAAAGTTATGTTTCTAAAACCCTCCTCCGTGACAGATTTGGAAACAATTATGGAAAAAAAAATTATGTTTAAGAGAGATCAGCATGTGTTTTTAGGATAAGACCATTCCACTTCAGCTTCCAATGAAAGGGTATCGCTGAGTTCTTAATTTTCTTTTCTTTTTTTATTTTTATTTTTTATTTTTTTAAATTTTTTTATTTATTTCTAGGAGAGAGAGAGAGAGACAGTGTGAGCAGGGGAGGGTCAGAGAGAGAGGGAGACACAGACTCTGAAATAGGCTCTAGGCTCTGAGCCGGCAGTCAGCACAGAGCCCGACGCGGGGCTCAAACCCACGAACCGCGAGATCATGACCTAAGCGAAAGTCGGACACTCAACCAACTAAGCCACCCAGGTGCCCCGAGTTCTTAACTTTCAATGTCAGCCTCTTGCCCGAGATACAGAAGCTTTGATTGGGACAAGGTAGAGTTTTCATTGTCTGCAAATTTTCTTAAATATTTATCTTTTTAAGTTTATTTATTTTGAGAGAGCACATGAGCAGGGTAGGGGTAGAGAAAGAGGGAAAGAGAGAATCCCAAACGGTTTCATCTTCATTGTCAGCACAGAGCTCCACGCAGGGCTCAGTCCCACAAACCATGAGATCATGACCTGAGCCGAGATCAGGAGTCAGGCGGTTAACTGACTGAGACCCCTACCTAGGTGCCCCAAAAAGTTTCCTAAAGGAAGTAGACCCCATTCTTCCCCCATCCCTGGAGTCTGATCCAGCCCAGGTGACTAGTCAAGTAAAAGCAATTGTTCCCTCCATGTAGCCTAAATTATATATATTATATATATAATATGTAATAAAGTATATATGTATATGTATGTTTATTTAAGTTTATTTATTTTGAGAGGGAGAGAAGACACAGTAGGGTAAGGGCAGAAAGAGAGAAAATCCCAAGCAGGCCCTGCATTGTCAGCACAGAGCCTGATGTGGGTTGGGGCTTGATCCCGTGAACCACAAAATCATGACCTGAGCCAAAATCAAGAGTCAGATATTTAACTGACTGAGTCATCTAAGCACCCTTAGATATGCTTTTAAGTCCAGGGAATTCTGTGTGTAATATATTTTTACTATATGGGTCTGCAGTTCCTGGGAATAAAATAGTCAAAGTCAGGAACCAGAGTCAAAGTCACAAGTTAGGTGAGCACATCACCCAGTCGATTTGTGTGTCACTGTGTAAAGCCCTAATTGCTACTACTTTGACTTTTGTTCCTTATTTACCAGCTATTTCCCAAGTGCGTACTATGATCCAGTCTCTGTGCAGGTCCTTGACTTGATTTGCCTTTTCTTGTTGTCTTCTGCTGCCCCCACTGTTCAAATTATAAACATGTAAACTAAAAAAATAAAAATCTGTCTTCTCATCAAAACCATCTTTAAACTATGTTTTTTATTGAAAATGTATATTTCACCCTAATAAAACTAGTGTTTAGGTGTACTATTCAGAACTTTTTGCTTGTATCTAGACACCTGTATTCATGTACATAATTTTAGGAGGATTTTATTATATTAATATATAGTTGTACCCTGTTTTGCTTTTTACCTAATTCCTTGATATTGACCTAGTTGAGTCTTGACCTACTTGAGTATTTACCTAGTTAAGCATTATGGGACTCCAGAGTCTTCCTAATGTGAGCTGTCTGGTATGAAGCCTGGCTTATCATAGGATTTCATATGTAAATATAAAAAAGACATTTTAAAACTAGCCCTTCTGCTGAAGTAGTACAGGTAGAGTTATGATACCTATTTTATTTTGCAAAGAACTAAGTGTCTTGCAGATCACATAATTTTAATCATATAGTATTTGTGTGTACATGTATTAATCAGCTATAGAACCCTTTAAGTTATAGAAGCATAGCCATGATAATCAGTCATCTAAATTTGGTAAGCATATGTGATGCTCTAATGTTGCTTCAGTGCAAAGTAGGGTTTTACTTAGAAATGTAAGGAACCATTTAAATCCCATTTGAAATAAGTCTGTCACTGGCTAAAATATATACTAATACATAGGCAAACCTGCAACCTACCTGTTAGGTCACAGGTCAGCATCCTCAGACTTCATTTTTCTCTCACTTCTATAATCCAGATGTGTTGGGTGATTGGAAAATAGGACTTTTATTGAATAGGGGAGCAGCCACGGGGAGGGCTCAGTCCAGGGTGAGACTGGAATTGGGAGCAAGCCACATTTTAGTGCAGAGACTGTGATAGCCCAAGTGTTGGAGGTGAGGATATTGATGATTCCCTCATCCCTCCATCCAGTTAATCACAGGGGCCTAGAAATCTTACTTTCCAAATATTTTTTCATTCCATCTTTCCTCCCAAGTTCATCAACATTCACGTAGTTCAGACCTCCTGATCTCTCCCCTAGTCTCTAGATAGAGCTTTCCACAAATGCAATTGTGCATAATCCCAGCTACAACACTTCCATGATTACCTACCACATACATAATAAAGTCTAGACTTCTTAATAATGCATCCAGATACTCTATGACCTAGCTTTGTTTTCTTCACATTAATTTTTTAGCAAGTGACTTCTAACGGTAATGAAGACCTAGACATGACTGCATGATAAATTTAAAGCTGAAGATTCCAAATGGAAAGAAGATGCAATGAAACTTTTACATTGATAATGCAGGAAGCCTTATAGTATAATGGGTAAAAGCTTGATCTTTACGGTTTCAGATACCAGTTGCCAACTATGAGACATTAGAAAAGATGGTGTAATCTTTTTTTAAATTTTTATTTATTTTTAGAGAGTGCAGTGTGGGGAGAGGACAGCGCAGAGCCTTATTAGGGGCTCAAACTCACAAAAATTGAAATGATCTCAGATGAAATCCGGAGTCAGTTTCTCAACAGACTGAGCCACCCAGGCACTACAAATTGCTTTAATCTTTATGTGCCTCAATTTCTTCTGTGTGAGAGGAGAGTAAAAGTTACTACTACCTCATAGGATTTAAATAAAGCTTTGAGCACAGTACATGTGTTAAGTGTTGAATAAGTGTTTAGCATAACAATTACAAATTTAGTGGTAGTGGGAAGTTTATTGATTCCTGCTTTAAACAGTCTGTTACGGGGGTGCCTGGGTGGCTTAGTCGGTTAAGCGTCTGACTTTCACTTAGGTCATGATCTCGGGGTTTGTGGGTTCGAGCCCCACATCGGGCTGTGTGCTGACTGCCAGCTCAGAGCTGGAGCCTATTTCAGAGTCTGTTTCTGAGTCTCCCTCTCTCTCTCTGACCCTCCCCTTCTCACGCTGTCTCTCTCTCTCCTAGAAATAAATAAATAAAAATATTTTAAAAGAACACAATCTGTTAGGTGCAGCTCTATGGCTATAAAACAAAGGTGAGAAAATAACATGGCAAGTATTTGCTTTGGGATAATCAAAGGTAGTGATGGCAGAATAAATAAGGACACCAAAGTGTGAACCTGCTGTAGCAAAAATAATGAAGCCACTGGTCTTGCAGGAACTAGTGTAGGGGAAAGATCAAAAGGCTATTCATATTTTTTAAGACTCTCTTGCCAAAATGGAAATGAGAAATTTGGGTCTTAAAAAATTAGGGCAATTGTAACATCTGGTTTCCACATAATTCTTTTCCCTAAAGACGATTCTATAAGAAACACAGAGGATAAGAGGCAGTCATGTATAGCATTGCATTTCAAATCATCTTGTACTTACTAAAATTATAGCTTGTTTCCAATATAAAAATAAAGTTTGCAAATTAAAAGAAAATGGGTTCCAAATTTGTGACAGGTAACATAAGGATAAAAGCCTTTTAAGAGATGAATTCTATCTCTTTAGAGATTAAGTACATGACTTACCAATGTCCAATCAAACCTGCAGCTAGCATAAACTCATAATTTCAAAATGTTAATGATGCCAATTAACAATACAATATCTCTGGATATTACTGAAAATAAGTTTTGCAATTTTACATTTAGTAGAACTAAGAAGTAATATTCTACCTGAATGAATATGGAAATCCAGTATCATGAAATATTATCTGTTGGGATTAGAAATAAATGAGAACTTTTATAGCTTTCCATTTTCTTTTTCCTCAATGGTGTGATCCCATTGAAGATAGTTATGCATAGTAAGGTGAGTATCCTCTTTATCTGAGGTTAAAAGAGAGAACATACTGCTTTAAGCATAACTATTAAATTCGTTTATAGTTAGGCAGTAATTATATTACTAGCTTTGGTCCTGTTACCATTTTCATGTGATATTACACAGTGGTATTTTTAAAAGTTGAATGCCTTTTGGTATCCATAAACTTTACTGAAAGATGAATTTATTGGTTTGCATCTGCTGATTTTTATAATCATAATTTCACTCATAGATTTCTTACAGTATTACAACAAATGATTTATAAAGTACTAAATTTCATTTAATACATATGAATAGGGGTGCCTGGGTGGCTTAGTCAGTTAAGCGTCCGACTTTCGCTTAGGTCATGATCTCGCGGTTCGTGGGTTTGAGCCCCGCGTCGGGCTCTGTGCTGACTGCCAGCTCGGAGCCTGGAGCCTGTTTCTGTCTGTGACTCCCTCTCTCTCTCTGACCCTCCCCTGCTCACGCTGTCGCTCTCTCTCTCTCTCCTAGAAATAAATAAAACATTAAAAAAATACATATGAATAAGCTTTTACTCATGGGAAACAAATATTGATCTGAAGTTACTAAAAAGGCTAATCAAAAATGTTATAGCTTTAAATGTTATAGAATTTCTATTTTGAAAGTTAGATGTTAGGAAAAATCATGATCTCTGGGTATATTAGAAGCTACTGATAATTCTATCAATTATATAATTCTCCAATAACACATTTCCTTAAGGAATAATATGAAATTTAGTAGTGAAAATATATCAATGTGCTAATCCTGCATAATTCAACTAACTTAGAGATGATCTCTAAACCCATTTTAAATTTCATGATATTTTCCATGGAACCTTCACTTACTTACTGAACGAATATTTGTTGAATGCCTACAATATATAAGGCATTGTATTTAGCCTAGAATTTACAGTGTTCTATAGGTTAATCTTTCAAATATTAATGAAAATACTGACAAAGAAAAGATCTGAGGAAAGACAAAGGGTTAATATGTTTAAGAAAATGACATTGGAGGACTAGCTTTTTTGTTTTTTGTTTCTGTGTATTTTTTCTTTTTTTTTAAATTTTTAATGTTTATTATTGAGATAGAAACACAGCATGAATGGGGGAGGGGTAGAGAGAGAGAGAGGGAGGGAGACACAGAATCTGAAGCAGGCTTCAGGCTCTGAGCTGTCAGCACTGAGTGAGCCACCCAGGCCCCCCATTTTTTGTTTTTTTGTTGTCGTTGTCTTGGTTTGTTTGCATGGCATAAATTTACCCACCTTTATTAAAAGTAGATGTTTCAGATTTAGGATGTGAGACTAAAAAATAAAGCTCATTGAACAGCTGCTACACTGATGACCTTCTTACCTGAGCACAATGTTTTGTACTGGCTACATTCTTCAGCTTTCATAATGGTTAATTTCTTCCATCCTCATTAGTGACTTTTCTGAGTTTTGGTATTTCCTACAGAGCCTAGAGTATAAAAGCCTATTTATCTAAATGAAAAACAAAGACTAAGATATAACAAATGTGAATGAAATACAAATGGCTTTGTCAATTTATTATAGCATAAAATGGGTGTCTGAGAAATTAAAGCTGATGCTAGATTACATAACTGCTTTTTAGCTAGGAAATAGACTCTTGAATGCTGAGAACAAACAGGGCTGATGAGGGTGGGGGAGAAGGGGGGGTGATGCACATGGAGGAGGGCACTTATGGGGATGAGCACTGGGTGTCATATGGAAACTAACTTGACAATAAACTATTTTAAAAAAAATATCCCATGTCAAGTTTTATGTACTTTGGGTTTGAGAAAGAAATAGAATTTATTTTTATGCACTGTCATCTGCTTTCTAGAAGAGCTCTCTGATGAAGGAGCACCATGTAAATATAGTAGATATGTAATTATAGGCTTTCTTGACCTAGTTCCTAAATAATAGATGTCATTTTAGGAGCGACTCTAATACTTTCCTTTTGGTCCAGACTATATTCAGATACATATCCACTCTGACTCCCAGCCAGTGGGACTATACTGTTCACATGCCCCTTTTAGTCCTCATGCATGTAATTCATATTAAGTGGACCTTAGGATAGTGACTGGCTCTGCCTACCCAGGGTCATGGTGTTTGTTATTATGACTTCATGAGGAAAGGCAACAGTTCTAGGTAAAGTGGCATGAGGAAGAATAATCCACCAGACAATTGACCCATTGATTTGCCATCTCTGCACTTAAAATGGTTTTCTCCTGAAATTACAGCTGGTGCAGATCAAAGTCAAGTTTAAAAAGCTGTGGTTTTCAGCAAACAACTATCTTTCTTGGCTTAAGTGAGTTTAAGATCTTAAGTATTTCCTTCCTAATGGTAATTGTTTGTATTTTCATGTTTTATTAACAGTATTAAATATAATTATACTAAAATATCAGCAAATACGTACAATAGGGTTAAAAGGGTAAATTAAATGGGAGATCTGTGTAACTATAAATAATGAAAATGATGATCATATGAATGTATAAAAATAGCCTATTGTGGAGAAAGGGGCTGCATAATAAATAAAAACGCTTATAAAAACAACACTTTCAACATGGCTCAGTTGGTTAAGCATCCAACTCTTGATTTTGGCTCAGGTCATGATCTCATGGTCATGAGATTGAGCCCTACATGGGGTTCTACACGAAGTGTGGAGCCTGCTTAAGATTCTCTATCTCTCTCTCTGCCCCTCTCCCCAGTTCACATGTACTCTCTCTAAAATAAAAAACAAGCAAACAGCAACAACAAAAAAAACCCCCCACTTTTTAAGAGTACATTCAGTTGTAAGTCTGGAACCATTAATAGATGGGTGTGTAATTTGGGTTGTTTCCTCTCTGTGCGTATAAGCTTGTCTTTTTTTCCTCTCATAAATAAGAATGCCAAAGTAGATAACATGCTTTTTTTCTATATGTGTTTCTAAATGGATTCCTCAAAAGATGGATGCTTGATTAGATTTTCTTATCCTGTGAGAATATATAAAAAGTCCCAGTTAAATCAGCATTATTTATTTCCTGGGGCCCTAAATAAAGGGAGCCATTCTCGAAGTATGTTATTCCAAAATTCACAAAACCAATGTGGAAGTGTAGGCAAACAAGGTGAGGTAGCCCAGTGAAGCGTTTGCCTTCTTTCTATTATATAAGCACAATTAATGTGTAACATATGTTTAAAACTTCTGTAATAAGGACTTTTTGCCCCCACATACTGCATCATCAAAAGACTAGATATCAAACAAATTTCAATGATGGAAAGGATATGAGTGAGAAGCTAGACTAGGCACTTGAGCTTCACTGTTTTTCACCACAAATCTCTTTAATGCTTCCATTGTTCACTTATGTTGAATCTACTTGACCTCTGGTGGCTAGATTATATTCTTGGATAAAGTTTTGCACTGCCATATAGTGTACAGAATAGCATTGGACATTGGTTATTTTCTGTGTCTTCCAAGATCTCTCTTTCATAACCACCTTAGAATGTTTTAATCATTCTTAAGAACAGCCAAAGACCATCATCCCTGATAGGGCTCACATGAACAAAATTTAAAAGAGGTTTTTAATTGAAGGTCATTTTAGTCTTCAGATAACGTTAATCACATTGAAAACAAATCTGTCACTGAACAGAACTCCAAATACTAGAGCCATTTGCCAAATGTGATCTTTTTAAATAGGAGTGCTGGCAGTTAAGAGGAGTGTTCTGTCACACTTGAGAGCATTTGGGTCCCTGAAGATTTATATGAATGCTTAGCTGTTACTGAACCATCTCCCCATAGATGGCCCACTAAATGTCTGTTTTTGCATCAGATGATGGCTTACAAGTTAATCTCCTCTTGTTCCGAGTTACACACACACATGCATACACCCATACCCTTTCTTTCCAAACAGCTTATAAAGTGGGACAAAAAGATTTTCATTTATAACTGTGTGATCTGATAAATTTACACAGGATACCTGCTCATCATCTCCTGGTCACACAGGCGGAGTTATAGTTTCAATGATACTGAAAACAGTACACATATTAGGATATTAGCAGTCTTCTGAAATAGGTTTTACTGTAGTTTTAAAATCACCCAAAGATTTTACCTCATGCTTTATAATACTTAATACTAGAATTGACAGATTCAATTTGTAACTGAACTGTTTTGAGTAACTATCCATAGCAACCCCCTACTACCTAAATTTCAAATCTTATTTCCCTGCTATAAATAGTTTGCCTATAATAGGTAACATGGTCAGCTCCAAAATAAAAATCCATATCAGGATTCATTGTATTAAAACAGACATTGTTTTAAAGGCCATTTCATGCCAAAGCTGTCTTTTGTGAGTAAAGCACACCTTAAAAAGTGACCTGGAACAGTGAATTCCAATCTCTCAAAACACACACCTATTGTTTTGAAGGATATCCTTGTTCTTTCCTGGTACATTGCATTATGCATGCATTCATTATAGTCACAGAATGTTTATACTTCATTTCAGCATCTCTGAAATAAACATCTATATTTTAATCTTTCTCATTCCTTCAAAAATGTCTTCTGCAGAGATCCTTCTATAAGTGTACATACTGTGCTTACAACACTAAGGGTGGAAAGAGGTAATGAACCAAACCTCTAGTGTAAATGTGTGGGAAGTGTTTGAAACTATAGACTGAAACAGTTCCAACAAGAAATGCATTTGTCCAGTCCAGATTGCCTTAGTCTCTAGATAAAAGATATTTGGGGGAGGGGCATTATATACCTTATTTTATTAAATGGCTTGTTTTCTTTTAACACAGAATTTATATTTCTGGCCATCTTTGTAACTGGTGCCTAAAAGATATTAGTGAATAAATGGCTAGCAATAAGAACAAGTATCTATACAAACGCACCCTTTATTTAGGTGTAATTCACTGTTTTGAGTTGCGTCTAAAAATGACACCTGCAATTAGTTAAATAAACCATATGTTTACTATTAGAACATTAGGCTCTTTATAAGCCCAAATAATAACATTTCTATCTCATTGTTTTTTATGTTATCAGATGTTGGATTTTTATAAGTTTTTCCAATTATTTCACTTAATTTTTTGCTGCTCACCCATTTGCTGAACTCAAAATAAAACCAGTCAAAGAGAGAAGTATACTTCTCTTATACTAGACAACTATACTTTTTTTTTTTTTTAACATTTAGTTATTATTGAGAAACAGAGACCAGGCATAAGCATGGGAGAGGCAGAGAGAGTGGGAGACACAGAATCTGAAGCAGGCTCCAGGCTCTGAGCTGTCAGCACAGAGCCCGATGCGGGACTTGAACCCGTGGTTGGTGAGATCATGACCTGAGCTGAAGTCGGAGACTCAACCGACAATTGAGCCACCCAGGCGCCCCTAGACAATTATGTTTAAAATGAAAATAAATACCTTATTTTTATTGTATGTTACCTAGGCCTTTTAAAAGGTCTTCTTCTTAAAAGTCTAGGTATTATTCTTAAAAGTCTGGAATTCTTATAATCATTTAGAGTTGGATGATTTTTTTAAAATTGTTTTTAATTTTCCTTTGAAAATATTAAAGAATATAACTCTGCATTCCACATTTATGTCCAAACATTTAATTTTAGCAATTTTGCAGGCTCCCTATAAAACCACCACTTACTCTTTTACAATGTAAAGAATATGTGACAAAGGCCATCTTTCAACTTTCTTTAAACACTTCTTTCTATCCCCTTTTGTCAGGAATTCTGAAGTACTAAATTTTGCCTTAAGTTTCACAAAGCAATTTAGGAGAATATTTAAGCTTAAATTCTTTTAAAGCAGTTACTTTCAGAACAAATTAGCATTGCATGTTTTGGGGTTATATATGTAATGAAGATTTCAAACTATTGGTTAAATAAAATTTCTGTTTTAAATATATTTACTAATTTAAAGTTAGGAAAGGTATCTAAATGTTTATACCTTTCCCATGCTATTAATCATAAATAGTCTTACCCAGTGGTCATATAGGGTGTACTTTGTAGAAGTGTTTGTTTGCTTTTTGTTTGTTTGGGTTATTTTGTATTCAAAGAATTCATATAGTTGCTTTACTTAGTGGAACTGATGAAATGAAAATTTAATAACATATACTCAGTTATTTTATATTTGCATTTTATGGTAACTATTTTTAGAACAAGCTTTTAAAATCTTCCAATAATTTACTTACATTTGTATATTTGAAAAAGATCTGCTTTTTACTTTCAAAATATGTGACTTTTTAGTTCTACTGAATGATTTTAAAGATGGGTCTACAAAAAGTGCATTTTTAAAAAGAATTTTAGCCTAACAATAAAGTTGCCTGAGTCCCAATTGGAGATGAAATGGATGGCTGAACCTTATCACTTTACACCCCCCACTGTTATGCAATATGGCCACACAAGTGAGCACACAAACCCATCTGAATCACTCTCAGTGCTATAAATGTTTTAATAGTTTTCTTGAAATCTGGAAATGGAGCTGTCTACAGACGATGCCTCTTCCTTTGAATGTCATTATTATGTCCTTTACAAGTTAATTAATAAAAAACCTTAGATGTTTCATTAGCAGTTGATGAAACCTTATTAAGCCTTGATATTTTGATTCTGGGGTGAATAAAAATCCTTGGAGAAATGAAAATCTTGAACATGTGCAAGAACATTCACAAGATATAAAATACATTTTTAAAGCAGTTTGCAAACATTTACTATTTTAAAACGTGTTACATGTGATTTAATATAAAGTATTATGTGCTTTAACTTGTTTCCAGATTAAAAAGTAAATGTTTACCTCTTTGTTTCAAGTAGTAATCCTAATGATTAGAGCAGCAATTTGCCTGGT
The DNA here is from genome assembly GCF_003009895.1 of Hyaena hyaena. Lineage (NCBI taxonomy): Eukaryota > Metazoa > Chordata > Mammalia > Carnivora > Hyaenidae > Hyaena > Hyaena hyaena. Next base: position 1,581,189 of record NW_024080888.1, read on the forward strand.
ATAGCTTAGTTAGAAATAATCTTTATCAGTTACAGAACATAGAGTTATTTCATTAACTGAGATAATGTTTTAACTAGGTAAACATAAAAAAATACCCATACTCTGTTCAGTTTCCATATAATCTTGTTTCATCTGTGGTGGGGGAGGGGTAGAATCTAGCCAGGGCCATAAACTCTATTATAATCACTTTCCTCTCCAATGCATTCTACTAGATCCATAGGGATATGGGAGAGATAGAAGATGGTTCATGATAGTTCATCACTATCACAAGAGAGAAAAAGATACTGGAAGCACATGTACTGACAGCATCATATGCATGCCAGTGAGAGCATATTAGTATCGTCAAATCAGTTGCAGTTTGTCATGGTTGGAAATCAAATGAAACCCTTAAATGTATTGAGTCATTGGACTTAGTGACTAATTACAGCTAGATTTATGGCTGTGCTAAAATAAAGCTAGTTAGGAAACAGACTAAATTCCCTGAGATACCACGCCTGACTGATGACTCACCTTAAATTTGGGAAGCATCATTTATCCTCACTTTGTTTGTCTGTTTGATGGCTTGCCAGTATCCATTAAATAGCTGTGAGGAAAAGGAAAAGTGCTGCGTGGGTGCATGACAAGACACTGGGATTGATTTGTGGCTTTTGATAATTCCTGGATGCTGTTATCTGTTTTAGTATAGAAACGGATCTGCAACTGTTGATAATCGCTGGCTGTTCCCATCCCAGAGGTCACTTACTTAACCCAAGTAACTTCAGATCTGACAGCCTGAAGATAAACATGATTTACCTCCGTTGCAGAACTCCATCTGCAGGGCCTGAGCCTTCCCTCTGGCTTCCCACTGATCTATTGGGATCTCCAAGGATATCTCACATGTGCTCAAGAACAAGTGTGCTCACTTTTTCCTGCTTTGCTTTGCTTTCTGAAATCTGCTTCCCTCAAGTTACTAAGGGAGGAATCCTTCCATTGCCACTCTTACCAGTGACCTTGCTTCCTGTGACCTCGGTCAAAACAGTGCCTTCAGCATTTGCTGTACTTCTCTCTCTTCCTCCTTAAGCTCCCTAGAGTCAAGCTGGCAAACAAACGACTTATTTCCACTTTTGCACCTCTATATCCGCACTTCCAATTTCCACTTTTGCACCTCTATATCTGCACTTCCATTCTCCTAAGACTACCTCCCTTTATTGTTTTTTGTTTGTTTGAGCAAAGCATCATAAAATAGATTGAGCACATAATGAAAATAGAAGCCCATTAGCTATTTGGATTCTGACAATCCAGTTTATGGAAAGTGTATACCAGAAGGCCACATTTAAATTGCGATCCGAAGGGTGAGAAGGGGCTGACCATGTGATGAGAGAGAGAAAGAGAATATGAATATTTGGGGGTAGGGTGATGGAAATGCAAGACAGAAGGAAGGACAAGCTCCCATATGAAGGCCTGGAGAAGGGGAGAATCTGATGGTTTTAAAGGCATGAAAGAGGCCAGACTAGCTACAATAGAGCAAGTGTGAGAGAGAAAGGAAGAGACAGACGCTGTAGATAGAAACCATTAGAGATTGTATAAGCTATAGTAAAAAGGACTTATGTGTAGACTTGTGGGAAGGCATTTAAACTTTCTACAGAGCATATTCACATTGCCCGATTTATGTCACTTATGATTTATAACCAAAAATGTATAAAAATAAGGGGGTTTTTTTGTTTTTTGTTTTTTTAAAAGAGCACCAATACTGTGGTGGTATTTTTGGACACAAAGCTTATACACCTATTTTCACAATGTAAAAAATCTTTTAATATAAATGTGGACATGTATGAGCTTATGAATTAAGGTTTATGGGGGAATATTGCTAAAGGTGAGATTTATTACTCAAATGAAATTTATTAGAAGGAAACCTCTCAATACTTATTGAGTTGATGCATGCGTTTTTTTGTCTTTCTAGAAAGCTGTGAGAAAGTAATGTCCATAAAATACTTTTCATTTCTTTAAAGAAAGTAATATTATAAATAGAAAAATTACAACAGTTAGGTCCTGACAGCTTCCAAAGTCCTCATTCAGAAGCAAAGAGGAATTTGCTTATTGAAATGGCTCATATTCAGCTAAGTTCTCAAAAGCATTTGTTTTCTTAAATTTCTTCAAAACACAAGGAATCTTGACTTTAAGTTGTTAAGTATCCATCTCAGAGTAGAGCTTTTAAAAATCTGATTCTAATATATTTTGGAAAAAAAACCCAAACTATACTTATAACTGTATTATATAAAATTCTTTACATCATACTGAAGAGGACTGCCATTCTCTTCATGCCTTTATAAGTACATCTGCCTGTAGCATCACAACTCTCCATTTGTTGAAGTTCCTCAGATCTTGACCACCTGCCATAATAGTAATGTTTTAGTTACAGTTGTTCATTTTACATACACCTCTTAAGAAATAGATCATTGGCACAAAAACAGTAGATTATCAGTACAAAATCTCGTTGTTCAATTTTTTTTTTTTCCCAAAAAATATATGTTTGGGGCTCCTGGGTGGCTCAGTCAGTTAAGCGTCCAACTTTGGCTCAGGTCATGATCTCACAGTTCATGGGTTCAAGCACTACATCAGACTTTGTGCCAACAGCTCAGATCCTGGAGCCTGCTTCGGATTCTGTGTCTTTCTGTCCTTCCTCAACTCATTCTCTGTGTGTCTCTCTCTCAGAAATAAACACTAAATTTTTTTAAATGTATGTTTTTTCATACTTTTATCACAAATACAAATTTCTTTGGCTTTAAGAAATAAAGTCCAATGCCTTTCTCTTTTCTCAGAATATCCCCCTCTTCATAAGTTCTGTACTTATTCACAGAGGACTATTCCAATATCGGATGCTATTGTCTGTGGTTCTTCCTGGAGCAAGTGTTAATTAATCTCTGTGGGTGTGTGGGTAGACTGGAGATGGGGGACGGATGAGGAGGAGTAGCTGTCAAGGGACTTGACCTCATCTTTATAGGAGAGCAGACTGATGTTCTATATAAACAGCTTTTGAAAAAGGAAATGGAGCAGCCTCTTCCCAGGGGCTTCCCCAGTGGTCAGAATCCTTCATTGCTTTAGATTCTGTGGCTTTTGTCCTTCTGAGCCTACTTGACTGGATGGATAGCCATTGTTCTTGTTCATATTTTGGCATCTTTTTACCTGTGTTCTTCAGAAAAGATGCTTGGAATAGGATACATGCTTTCTCTGAAAACACCAAAGTTCATAATACATTCCAAATGGAAAGGGAAATAAAAGAGAAAATATATTTTAAAAATAATTTATAGAAACATCCCATGGGATGGATGTTTAAAAAATCCATCTAATGTTCCTGTTGAGTTCCTACTAAGTATATTATATTTAGTAGGACTTAGATATCTAGAAAATAGTTCTTACCTTTTAAAATAGTTACCTTTAAGTATGAAAGTTTCCAAAGAATTTTACTTCTCTAATTTATGTAACAGATTATGTTACTTAGGGAGACTATAAGTAAAACATTTTCTGAGGTTTTAAGTAATCTAAAATCATATAGAATATTAAAACTCAAAGAGGAAAAAATAATTCAACAATGCTTCAGGAAAACCTAGAAATTGGTTTTTCTGCAATATATTATAGTTCCAAAAGGAAAAAAATTCTTTCACACAAAAGGAGCATGAATACAAGTCAAAGATTTTATTCAACTAATTAATATAGGAGCCAGGAAACTGGGAAGACTGGTTCAAAGGAGATTTTGAGGAATAAAGATTTACGGAAACAGTGAATCAAAGGAATTTTAAAATGAATTGGCTAATAGATGCAAAACTGGTGGGTACTTTACTCATCAATGAACCTTTGGAATTACATGTTCTACTGAATGAAAATCTGGAATTTAACATAAAATTTCAACAAGTTTGGGCTCCAAATAGTTAATTGCAAAGTCTGAGATCTCTTCTCTCAGATAATTTAATCAATTGGCAAGCTGATTTAAAATATTTTAAAAATCTATAGTAATCATTTTTTGTTCCCAAGCTTTAAATCTCTTCATAAGCATGAGTGCTATGAAATTTTTAAATAATAAAGACACCCCATAGACCCAAAACACCTCCAAAACGGCATTCTAGTCTGTAGTGTGTATGTGTGTGTACATACACATGTGTTTATTTGTATGTTAACTAAAGGATGCTTAGAGACTGTTACTAATTGATTTTAGAGCAGATAGTGTGCTCTAGAGAAAGAAGAATGAAACATAATAATCACTTATGTTATATTCAGTTTGTTTTCTTTTTCTAAATTCTTTAATAGAATTCAGAAGATATCAGGTTCTGAGAAATGTGACAAGAATTCAAGTCCAATTCAGAGGAAACTAGAGATTTATGAGTGAAGGTTAAATGGGGAGTGTTTCTTCAATGTCTCTTGTACTTGCATTTGAGTCATATAAAAGTCCCCACCTGTTAAATTTTAAAGGTTCTGCTGAAAGGGATACAGACTGTTAATAAATGTCACTAAAATTTTAATGGTTTAGAAGGTAAAAATATTTTCTCATTTGCCTGAAATTCCAACCATTAATGTAAACATCGGTAGACAGATTAAACATAAAGAGCACACTAGTATGCATGTACTCCTAAAGGTACACCCACACATATCCAGGTGGTTTTTGAAAGGCACTGTGGCCTGGTAGTTGAGAAAATGGCTTCCAGAGCTAATATTCTTGCTTCCATTTCCAAGTTGATTAAATGCGGGTAAATTAGTTACGTTCGTAGAGTAGACCTCATCTTAATAACTACATCTTAAGATTATGGGAAATAGCCCAATGAATAACAAGTAGTAAATCTTCAAAAAACATTAGCTACCATTATTGTCTAGCCTATAGTTTCATTCTTCAAGATACTTTAAATTTAAACATTGTTTATATGCATTCATTTTTTCTAATTCCAAAAGACTACTTTTCTTTATTATTAAGTACTTTACAATTAATGCATCCCTTCTTTATCCAGAATAGACCATCTGTAATGGGATTTGGAGGACTTCTGCAAAGAAATAAAAGCTAAGGAGTAGAGGCCACTTCATTGCTTTGGATGATATAGTCACTGGGATCAAGGTTTTTCTAGAGGTGTATGCTCTAAGAAAAGCTGATTACATTTTTATTTTCTCCAGATAAAATTATTTTCTCAGAGAAAGGAAACTTACTAGCCAATGCATATGTAAAATTTTGCAATAGCAGATAAAAACAGTCATTTTTAATCTTTACAATTCATCCAAAGAGGTTATTTTTAAAATTCATATTCTTGTTGGTTAGCCCCCAAAATTCTGATTTAATAGTTAACCATCAAAGTTTAGGAGCCTGCATTTAAAATGAGTACCTCAGTTGATGGGCATGCATATTGGCCTTAATGTACTAAAAAAGTGGTTATACACAAAAGGAAAATAAATTTAAGAATTTAAATTTATCATAAACATTTAATAGCAAACAATATATATTTGTACCTATTATACAACAAATCATATCATTACGGGGCATTAGTATGTCTTTTTACTTGGATCTGAATCCTAATTTCTGCTATAAATCACTGAGGGAGTCCTACTTTACACAATTTAATTGAGTTCATTTTTTTAATAACTCTTGGTTTTCTGTTTTCTCCATTGGTGTCTTTATATATGTTTATTCATCTTTAGATTTTTTCCTTGGCATTCTTTGCTAGGCAAAGAACTATAGAAGATAAAGACGAATATAATTTTATTCATGATCCTAGGAACTTAAAACCTCATAGAAGATATGCACCTGCACCAATAATCTCATGACACTTTATGCTGAACTAGATCCATGGGGAAAGCATTTAGCAGGGCACAGAGCAAAGAGAGATTAGCTCTGACAGAGGATATCATGGAAAATGTTATAGAAGAGGTATAGTTATTCAATGATTATTTTTACAAACTACTTACTAGCTGTATATGTTATTCTAGGGTCTAAAGATATGGTAATGATGAAGACTTTAGGTCACTCCTCTTAGATACCTTCTCTTCTAGTGGGCCTTAGAAAAAGGTAATTAAGGAAATTGGTGAGGAAACCCAAGAAGTTCTTTTCACTCAGTTTGCTTGCTTTATTTGCATTTTTATTTTAACACAGCACAATGTAGTAAGATATCCTCCAAATATCCTTGTGCCAGCTTTGGTAGGCATTTCTGTAACCAAGAGCCAGTTTCTCTGATCATTACGTTAACCTGGGAAATGACCCCGAAAGCAATGTACCACTCCGGCTAATGAATTATCAGTTTGCTTCTTGTTTTGCGAAGCTTTCACATCTTAAGTTGGTGATCTAGTGTAGGAATAACTTTAGCATCTTGATCACAAGCACCTGAATCCTATTTCTTTACTAGCTCAGTTAAAATCTGATTAGATAAGTACATTGTAGGCTAAAAACGTGTAGAAAGTTCAGTGACCTCCTTTAAAAACTATGTAGAAATAAGATTAAAGCACATTCCAGAGATCTTTTCAAGAATATCTGTATATCAGAAAATTTAGCTGACGAGCAATCTTTTTCTTAATGTATTTTTTCTTTTGAAAATGAAGAACTAAAAATACTTAAAGATGCAGAACAGCAACCTGTCTCCAGTGACCATCTCTTAATTAACGTGGTGATCTATGTGGAGAAAAGGGGCAATTGTAAGAGTCCCTTAATAATTACCTAGCCAAGGGCTTCAGATAATTACAGCAGGAAGATTTTCAAGACACAAAACAGTTTGCAAAATTTGACCTCTCATTTGATTCAGGCATTTTGTTTTAAAAATCTTTTCTTTCATGTTGATGCCTATGCTTCATAAAGTCAGCCTAATGTCAGATGGATCCTTGGAAAGAAAAACAGTGCTCAGTTCACAGTAAGAGGATTTCAGTATAGTAAACCAGGCTTTAAAAAGCCCTATAGTGAGAATAAGAAGACTTAGTGGAAAGAAAATCAAGTAATGCTCCAGTAGGAATAGGGAAATGTGGAGTAGAATAATAAAACATATTCAAAATAGGAAGTATTAACTCTTGTCAAGGAAAAAATAGTACCAGGCAATGATATGTTCCATTGTGTAGATCATTAATTAGTGTTCTTGCTGTGGGAAACATTGGGGGGAAAAAATGCTGAACCACCACATTCATGAATATTAAAACCACCCATTAGCAAAACTTCTCTTTTGCTTAATTTCACAATTCATAGTCCAAATAATATTCAGTTTCCCCGCATTGCAATTAAATAAAAAAAATTTAAGCCTTTGGGTAAGTTTCTGGACTTTATAAATTCAGTCAGAAACTGCATAAAATATTTTGTTTCTGTTAAAAGCCAGCTTGCCTTTATGATCTATCCAAATCTTTAAAAAGTCTTTCCTCAGCCCTCTCTCTAACTTGAATAATGGCAGTGTTTTCTGAAAATGATAAACTCTCTCCGTGGTGTGCCTCAAGATACAGAGTATATAAACCATCCTTGGAGATTGAGCTCTCAATTCTGAATTGTCCTTTGTGAGACCAGGCAAGGACACTGCTTTGTATTAAGTGGCCACAGTATTAAGTATGGCCAGAGGCAACACTACATTTTCTAAACACCTTATATTCTTTTTAAAAATGACTGGCATGTCAATTAGATTTAAGTTGACAAATGCATAGATGTTATAATTTCTGTTTCCTGTCTTTTTTTCCCTGAGTTATTTCCCTATTTTAACAGCCTTTTCTCTCATGTGCCTTGCACTCCACAGTGGTGTGTGTTCACACTAACCAAGGCAGTTGTCTTACCTGCCAGAAATAGCTGTGACATTTAAAGAGAGGACCAGAGTAAAGAGCAGTCCTTAACACCGAGGCTGAATAGCTAATAGTGAAATTGGGACATCAGCTACACAGAGATCTAGGGGTAATGCGTATGCAGGTCCATCTTTACATATTTTATGGAATGGTTTCTGTTCTAAATATGATTAAAACTAACCCAGGTTAATCCTGATTGTTGATTTATTAACTCATCAATACATACTGTGCTATACTGTGAAGATAATAAAACTGAAATTCTAATAATTCACATTTAGACACTCACTGAATACTTGTTGTATAACACCTGCCTGTACTGATGTGTATATGTGGTTTGAAAGTCTTATTTTATAGGTATGCAAATGAAATACAGATGATCTAACCAGTCAAATTATAATTTATACCTTGAAAGTAGCTTCAAGTTTCTAAACTGACGATACACAGTTGTCTCATGCTGTCTGCCCTTTTTCCTGAAGTAATAAGTTTATATCTTTCTTTTGATGTAACATAAATCTAATTGATCATTGTGGTTTTCACACTTCCTTCAAGGAACTCTATATTCCTTTGATGTGCCTAACTACCCTGTCCCAGGGGAAGAGGGATCGATGGACCCACGTCTATCTATTTACACAGAGATTTTAAAAACTTTCTTGTGAAGAGGTAGTTATATTATACTCAATAACAATTATGCTATGATGATGATGATACAGAAGTTTAAAATGATTGGCTTGTCGGGGAGCCTGGGTGGCTCAGTTGGTTAAGCATCTGACTTTGGCTCAGGTCATGATCTCACAGCTCTTAGGATTGAGCCAAGCTCACAGCTCAGAGCTTGGAGCCTGCTTTGAATTCTGTGTCTCCCTCTCTCTCTGCCCCTCCCCTGCTTGTGCTCTCTCTCTCTCTCTCTCTCTCTGTCTCTCAAAACTAAATAAACAGTAAAAAGAATTCAAAAGATTGGATTGTCAAATATGGGCAGGAATTGTTACACTGTAATAACACTTAGTGAAGCACCAAACTGCTGTTTTCTAAGCATAAGCACATGAGGACTCCAATAGAGTCCTAACACCTGGTTTTTGTTTTGTTTTGTTGGAACATTCAGTGGCTTTCCATTTGCCTAGGAGAATTCAACAGAGGCAAACACTGTTTTCAGGTTGCTGAGTCCTCTAGGAAAGGAAATTGTGTGCACTGGCTCTTCTGCCCTACTGGATTTTCTCATAACATCATCTTTGTGCTGCCTACATCTTGGTTTCCATAGAGATGGGATGCATGGGTACTCCACACCAAATTATGATTTGAGATATGAAAAATGGGATAGGAAGTCCAGAGATTAAATTAAAAAAAAAAAAAAACACCAGCACTGGAAAAGTTAGGGCTAGAGAAGATTAAATAGTTCCCCAGACTTAAATTCCAGAGATACTGAAATTAGAAGAGGAATCTAAAATGAAGGTAAATTAAGCAGTAAAAGTTTGTATAGGAATGTGCAAAGCAAATACAGTAGCCATTCAGAATAATTAAATATAGATTTATATTGAATTGTTCTTAATCTTAAAGATCAGATTTCATTTCTTCTCATTTTAAAATTTATTATGGATAACCTCTTTGCATACATCAATTTTATGTCAAAGTAGCTTTTTTCTTGTTTCAAAATGCTTGGAATTATTTTAAAAATATTGTATGATTTAGGAATTTGGGTGAATAGAAAGTGGTTTTATATTTAAATATAGTGTTTATACATCTGTCTGTCTATCTATCTATGCTTTAGACTTGGCTTTTAGTTAATGTAACAAACTGGGCCATCCAAATGATTTGTTTAGAAACTAGCTATGAGGTCCAGGAAGTCACTCTATGACAAGAAACTGGCAGTAGAATTCTGAGGTGGTTTTTCACCTATTAAATACTATTACATTATTGCTGTAAAACAGTTGACAGTGAACTTAGTCCATGTGCAGAGTTCAAAAGTTAGACTAAATCCTTTGCCTGCTAAAGAAAAATCAGGATATTGGGCTCATTGGTTCAACAAAACAAATAATGATACCCAGATTCCACTTGGCACTCATTACTACTCAATAGCTGGTTTCTTTCTTTCTAATTGATACTTTATTTTTCAGAGTCCATTATAAAATTGTTTCCTTAAGACCACAACACCATTACAGCAATTAAAACTTAACTTTAGCATAAAATGATGCTTTTGAAGTCAATTTTACTGTTAAACATCTTCGTGACTTTAGCCAAACATGCAATCTTTGATGTTCATGTTTATCATCAATAAAATGGAATGATTCCAATAAGTATATGTTCCTTCCACGGTCTTTCTCACCCTGAGAACCTTATATTTATGATCTCATTACTATTTTACTGTAAAAAATTGAGACCATATGTTTCAGGCTCCTTTGGGTTCTTTTGTTACCACCAAGAAATATATGCGCATGTTAATGTGTCCTGCCTCTTTCAAAGTAAACATCCCTGTGTTCTTGATTCCATCCTTTTCTCTCTCTTTTGAGATTTTAAGTTATCAACAAAACTCTATCCCTATTGAAATCATTAAAGTCTCTCCACTTCTTTTGTTGTTTATTTTTGAGAGAAAGAGAGAGACAGACAGAAACAGAGTGCGAGTGAGTGAGGGGCAGACAGGGAGACACAGAATCTGAATAGGCTTCAGGCTCTGAGCTGTCAGCACAGAGCTCTAAGTCAGGCTCAAACTCACCTAGGTCACTTAGATCATGACCTAAGCTGAAGTCAGATGCTTAACTGACTGAGCCACCCAGATGCCCCTCTCCATTTCTTTAAAAAGAAAAACAAAACACAAAACAAGAAAACAAAACCAACAAGACTAGTCGTCATTGCAAATCCCATTACTCTAAAAATTAATTGTCCCAACAACTTTCTCTACTCATAACTTCTCAGTTTTGTCCACCATCCTGGCCTCCAATGGTCCCGTTTATTCTTTTCTTCCCTGAAATTTGACTTCTTCATCTTTTCTGGATTATTCAACAAACTTAAATACTTAATAAACATATATGCATCCCTCTTGGATAAAATACTCCTTCAAGTATACCGGTGTTCTTCTTTCTTTTTTCCGTTTTTGAAACCGCCAGTGATAGTACCAATCTGTTAGTAAAACCGTATTTTCATGTAGCTTCTAAAATATTGTTATTTCCTGTTGGCCTTTGCTTTTACCTCTTTTTCCGGCCTTACCTTCCAGCTAAGAAGGTTCTTCATGGGATACCATAATGCTTTCTTTCACTTGTGTCTTTTTCTTAGTTTTGTGAACTCTGATAACTTCTATGGAGTATATTGAAAATGTATCTATTTCCAAAGCTTCAACTGTAATCTAATATTTTCAATAATATTTATGGAGACACCTCAGAGTCAATATAATAGAAAATGACTGGCATTAAAATTTACTTTGTCCTTTTTTTCCTCTATTATAGCAATGGTAGCCCACATATTCCTAGTCAAAATCAAAGCCTGTTTTTATCCCTTTTCCATGTGTCATCTATGCACATTCAAGTAATGTTAAGGTTAAGAGTCTCACATTTTTGTACATCTTGAAAGAAAGGCACTAACTACCTTCTGTTTGAGACTGTATTTCAAGGATTTTTGTAAAGTGGACAGCTTGGAAGATAAAAATAGTTTCTTTGTCTAAAGCAAAGGGCAAGTGTGCTTACAGTCTTGGTTGGAGATAATGTCTCATTCTGGAGCACAGGAAAGACATGTTCACTGCCTACTATAAAAGATTCAGTTTCCTAGACCCTGGATTCCTCTTCTATAAATGAAATCCACTGACTGTATGTGTCACCTGATCTTCCCTGTAGGAATTGGGACTTAGAGAATCAACTCAAGAAAAATGATGATACTTTGGCTACTGCTGTTGTTACAGGTAAAAAAGACATTTGCCTCTGCCCCAGAACTCTTGTGTTTTTGGCCAGCATCTATAAAACTGTAACAAACTAACTTGTTCCCTTACAGGTTAGATAAAAATCTCAGGCTTCTCACAGTTCTTAAATATCAGGTGCTAAATTCTGTCCATTCAATTTCTACAACATCTCACGGAGGCAATCCCTTTGCTCCATTTCCATTCCCATTCTTCTAGTCACCTGACCACCTCTTTCCAAATTATTGCTGTGGCTAATCCACTTCATAATCCTTCCCTTTAATAATAATTTCTATTAGATGAGTAGGTTGATATTGGCAATAAGATTGCCTGTTTGATAACAATATAACACAAAATGTATGGAAGCTCTATCTCTGAATTATATTCTAGAGAAACAACATTTTCTGTTTCATAATTTATGATTTGGAGACATTTATTGATAAATAATATAAAAGTTATCATTAATTGGTCAAGTCATTGTACAAAAGTGTTAATTCTACATTTGCCTTCCTGAATTGTATAGCCCCTAAAACGCAAATATATTGCACATTTTTGGAAGCAGGTCACAGTGTTCTCAAGTTATAGTGACACATCATCTTAAATACTAATGTTGAACTATTGGTATTTGCCATTTTTAAGACCTCTGTTGTTTATATTCTTTCCCATGTGTGTTTCTATGTCAAGGTTGTAACTGACTGATGTAGCAGCCTAGGGTTCCTTAGGCACAGTACTAACCCTTTTGTAAGGCTGACCCAAGAGTCTACAAAACAAGTAATAGTATATGCCTTGTTTCTCTTCAATTATGAGAAGCTAGTTATTACATGGATAAGAGGTGCTCTCTTACCAGCATTCTAAACATCAAGAAAAGTACATTCATCTTTAAGTACTGGTGCTATGAATATTTCTTACCCTCGGTATTGTCTACATATAAATTACTTGTGAGTCTTTAGTGAAAAACAGGACAGTGTGTTTGTAGCATTTGCACTGATAAATAAAAGGCAAATGCTATAGAGCTATCTCACTTGGATGTACTCAGAATATAACAAGGCCTATCTATCACTTAGTACTCAAAGTTTTCAGCTGCATTTCTAGGCATCTGAGAGAAAGGGGACACAAGGAAGACTTGTGAACCAGTTTGAGAAGAGCAAAATCCTGAGGTCCAATGGAGAGTCAAATGCACCTAGCCAATTAAAGAGGCAAAAGCTTCCATTCTTAAAACAGCTGTTTGTTTCAATCATTTCCTCCCTACTCCACCCAAAAGCTTTATAAAAATTTGCAACAAGATGAAAATAAAACAACAACAGCAGGTAATGTGTATTGAGATAATATAGGATATACATTATTGGGATACATTATTGGGATAACAAAAATAAAATGCTTAAGTGGCACCTGAGAGGCTCAGTTGGTTAAGTGTGTGGCTTTGTCTCAAGTCATATTCTCATGGTTTGTGGGGTCAAGCCCCACATCTGGCTGTGCACTGACAGTGTGGAGCCTGCTTGAGATTCTCTCTTTCTCCTCTCTACCCCTCCCCCACTTGCTCTCTCTCTGAATAAACTATTGTATATGTATAATACATAATATATGTATAAAATGCTAAAGACACTCCAGAACCTAGTAAATGCCTAGTAAACATTTGTACTATTCTGACTGTACTGGTCATAATAGGCTATTTTATGTGCATCATTTCACTTAATACAACAGTCTGAGAAAGGTTTTATTATCATTTTCCAGTTGAGACCTCTCTAAAGCTCTCAGATACCATCTACTGCTAGGTCAATTGGCTACCAAATCCCATGCTTTTAAAAGCATATTTTTTCCTTGTCTTTCCAACAACAAATAGTATATACAATTTTTGGAGGGAGGAGACTATGACACAAAGTATTTAGAGTGACTGTGTAACCACAAGTTTAGTTCCTCAAGAGTAATAGAATTAAGAATCATTTTTAATATATAGTTTCCAACACACAGACACACATGTGAACCCACCCCCACCTACTCCTTGCCACCGTAGAGACTGTTGCAGCATCTTAAATACAGAATATTCTGTGTGTTTTTGTTCTTCTTCCTTTTATACAGAAATTCATGAGTTTCCACTTAATAAAAACCAAAAAAGAGATAAATAAATCAAATTAAAGAAATGAGAATAGTTGAAAATTAAATACAGAACTCTGTATCAAAAGTTCAGCGATTAATCCAAAAATAATGGATGCTTTATAAGTGATTAAAGATCACAGACGTTTAGTGCCCAAAGAAAGAAAAAAAGACAACATTAAACAGAGGACAGGGTATTCATTTGTTATGATGAGAAATAAACTTTGATTCCCCTTCAAAGTCTCTATGGGATAAGGTAGAGTAAATAAACATGACTAAGTGTAATATCTGCCCCATGGACTTAATGGGCCATTATGTTTTATTGTGATAACCAAAATAAACTTGGTACAGGGGCTTGGGAGAGATTGCCATCTCCAGAGGAAAGCTAAGGAAGACAAGGCTATGACCCAGGCAAAAGCTTTATTGGTTGATCAAAAGGGTTGAAGAAGCAAGCTCAAGTGATGATTTTGCAAAGCATTCTAAAAAAAAAAAAAAAAAACAACTGTAGTTTCTGTGCCACACATTTGGGGTCAAAATGAACAATTAATTTCTGACAATTTTAGCATCTTTATTCTGTTAAAAGACACTAAGGAGAAGGTTTAAACCAGAGAAAATGCTATGCACTGAATTCATAATAAGCTATTTCTTTATAAAAATTAATTGGCTTAGTGTTTGCAGATTTAATAAACATATGGTAAAAAAAATTCGATCTGGTTTTATCCTTGTAAATACATTTCTCATAGATAAGGAATTCTTTTAGTCCCTTATTTTTTTAATTATAAAAATAGGGACAAATTCTAAGTAGCAATAGACCTCAAATATTTAATCATGAAATATTTTGTATACTGTTCTTAACTATTCATTTTTTGAAACAATTTTATCTTGAGTAAGCTCAATGTTTCAATAAGTAAGAATTTTGTTGTTGTTTTTCGAAGAATCTTTACAAATATTATTGCATAATAGCTGAGTGCCTTTGGAGCCAGGCTGCCTATCTCTGTTCATTCATTGATAAAATAGAGATAGTAATAGTAACTTTCTCATAGCATTGTTCTTATTTTTTAATTATTTTTTTAATGTTTTATTTATTTTTAGGAGAGAGAGAGAGACAGCGTGAGCAGGGGAGGGTCAGAGAGAGAGGGAGTCACAGGCTGAAACAGGCTCCAGGCTCTGAGCTGGCAGTCAGCACAGAGCCCGATGCGGGGCTCGAACCCACGAACCACGAGATCATGACCTAAGCGAAAGTCGGACGCTTAACCGACTAAGCCACCCAGGCGCCCCATAGCATTGTTCTTTAAGATCAAATAATGCTTGTGAAACTCTTGGGACAGTACCAAATATAGAATAAGCACTAAATAAACCTTAGCTGTAAAATGGAAAATTAAGCATTTTAATATTTTACTTGAATGACCTTCTAAGGATACACCCAGGCCATTATCTTTCTTGATCATCTTTTAAACAGATTTCCTTTTATCTATGATCTGTTGAGACATGGATAGAGGTTTTCAGAGGAAACTTTTTCTAAGTAACCAAAAGAAAGTAATGACCACAGCAGTGTGACAAAGCTTAACAATGAAAAAATTTACAGGATAGAATACTTGCAACACCTGAAAAAAGTGACAACTGTGGTCTGTGGGGCATTGTTCCCAGAGCCCCTTCTGTCATAGATGCTACTATAACATACATGTGTACATAACTATGGAATTCCAGATACTATGGAATACAAGACATTCCAACTTGAAAGCTGAGATCCACTTGAAGAGTTCTCCTTCCAGGTCTTCAAAACCTTTCACACATGAGGGGCGCCTGGGTGGCTTAGTCAGTTAAGCGTCCGACTTTCGCTTAGGTCATGTTCTCGCGGTTCGTGGGTTCGAGCCCCGCGTCGGGCTCTGTGCTGACTGCCAGCTCAGAGCCTGGAGCCTGTTTCAGTCTGTGACTCCCTCTCTCTCTGACCCTCCCCTGCTCGCGCTGGGTCTCTCTATCCTAGAAATAAATAAAAACATAAAAAAAAAAAATAGTGATGCTTTAAAAAAAAAAAACTTTCACACGTGACTGGCATCTGTTCCCAGTAGTAAGGAGACTCGTGGAACCTCAGGTATCACATGCATCTGACTACATGTACTGTGTTCTGCTCTGGCTTTCTTAGAGCCTTTCCTAGTCTTAACTTTCATAGATGAAGAAGACACATCTTTATCTTGCTCTTTAAGATTCTCATCCTAGATTTCACATCCACTGATTTTGAAGCTACTGTTTTCACTCTCTGCTTCAGAGCCCTCTGGTCCTAGCCACCCTTTGGTGTATGAGCAGTACATTTTGCCTGGCACATTTTCTCCCAGTCAGATATCAAGACCAGTTTCCCACCAAGTTTTGAAAGCAAACACCTGGATCTTGGATCACTAAGATTTTGATCGCAGATTTTCTCCTTATGGGAGCCTTTTAGCATTCCTAAGATCCTTAAAATATAGAAGCAGACTCCTGATCTCTTTCTAACCCCTCACTGATTCTATACCGAGTTGCTGGTTTTAAGACTTGCCTCCATAGATGAATGCATTTGCAAAGATAAAATGACTGACTGCTTCTGAGTCAAGACAAGAGTAGATCTTTCTTAGGTTGACACGCTTTTCCTCTGATGTCTCATTCAATCACTATCCAAGGGGCATTTTTCAAAAATTCTATCTATGCAAACTTAAAACCATAAATTTAAATATGTATATGGTAGCATTTTTTATTAATTGAAGAAGAGGATTAATTTTTAGCTGTGAAAAAAATAGTTTATTCCTAGACTTCCCATTGTATATTAGTGTTTGGAACTAAGTAACAGGAGAAAAAAACAAGTAACAGGAGAAAGAAAAAGCTGGCAGTGTTGCTCTGCTGTGAAGTCTTATTAGGTGAGTCAGCTAATTACATGGCACAGTATAAATGTGGCAGTGACTGAGCTGTTTGCTATGCTTGCCAAGAAAAATAAAGTATAGGGGTGGCTCAGTCAGTTAAGTGTCCAACTTCAACTCAGATCATGATCTTGCAGTTCATGGGTTCGAGCCCCACATTGGGCTCTGTGCTGACAGTTCAGAGCCTGGAGTCTGCTTTGGCTTCTGTGTCTTCCCTCTCTCTCTATCCCTCTCCTGCTCATGCTGACTCTCTGTCTCAAGAATAAACAAACATTAAATCTGTCTCAAGAATAAACAAACATTAAAAAAATTTTTTTTTAAAGAATAAAGTTTTAAGATAGAATACTACCACTTGGCTACACAATGGAAATTTCTCCTAAAAAATGATTTCACACTAATTTCTGATTTATAGAACAGTTATTTTGTAATTTATGATTGAATGTACTTAAAACTGGGTTGAAAGAAAATACTGATAACATCCGAAAAATCCCCAAATAGACTTAATGTATTAATCTTACTTTTTCCTTCATTTTTAGCCTTTTAAAAAGTCAAACAAATTTTAATTGTATCTGTTACCTTTATCTTTCTCTGAGGGGATTGCCAAGACTAAGAAATAAAAGGGCAGAAGGCAAGAAAATAAGCAGTATGCTAATAAATTATCCCAAATAGGGTATAAATGGCTTCTAAATACATATTTCTATGGAAGATTGTTTTCTCTAAAAGTATCATTTAATTAAAATCAATTTGCATTTTAAAGTTTATTTATTTATTTTGAGAGAGAGCACGTGCACAAGCAAGGGAGGGGTGGATTTAGAGGAAAGAAGAGAATTCCAAACAGGTTCCATGCTGTCAACACAGAGCCCAACATGGGGCTTGAACTCACAAACTATGAGATCATAACCTGAGCTGAAATCAAGAGTTGGTTGCTTAACTGAGTGAGCCATCCAGGTGCCCCTAGATTTTCATTTTTAATCTGAAAAGATTCCCCTGTAGGTAGGAACTATGTATAGTAGTATAATGTGTTTACTATAGATTTACGGTGTTCATCA
Source organism: Hyaena hyaena (assembly GCF_003009895.1). NCBI lineage: Eukaryota > Metazoa > Chordata > Mammalia > Carnivora > Hyaenidae > Hyaena > Hyaena hyaena. The sequence goes on from NW_024080888.1 coordinate 1,598,837, forward strand.
ATTTGTACCCAAGTGATCCAGATGGTTGATGACATAGTAATTTGTAGTTTTGCTGAGACAATCTGAGTAGGTGTATAACACATGAAGAGCATAAGTTGATTTGTCAGTAAGAAAGCCTAGCAAATGACCAGGAGCTATATCTTCACTTAGCCTTGTTGCTGGGTTTTGTTTACTGTGGCATATGTAATTTATGATAAAAATCATGTTCTGTAGTTGCACTTTTTTAATTAAGGGAATTATGATTGTCTCAGGAGGTAGCCCCAGAGATAATCAGTGGTCTAGTATAATACCTGTGGTATGTGTGTGTTTTCCCACATCCTAAAGCATGTCTTCTACAAGTGAGAAGTAAATGTTAATAGAAAAATTGTGGACTAAAACATCTAAAACACAAAAGGATACTATATTATCAAAACTTAAAATGTTCTATCTTGTTGAAAAATTAGGCCAACTGAATCTAAATTACTACTATATTGAAAAAGAGAAAAAATTTCAAAGTATTATAAGTTACAGATTTGTCTCTGTGGCTATACCAGGCCTATTACTTTTTAAATCCTACTGATGCCTTGCCTTCCCACTTACTCATTCTCTTTTACATCTCTCTTACTACACAGTGTTGAAACTCTTGAACAGATTAGTCCAATAGGCTTCATCTCCAAGGTTTCTAATGGCAGATAGCCATTAATGCTGATTCTGCTGTATTTGATGCATTCCTAAAGGTATATCATTGAATGGACCAATTCTATTAATCATTTTAATTATGCTCTAGATCTAAACCATAACTATACCTTACCCTTAAATAAAAATAAAAATAGAATTTTAATTTAACCATACATATTTGGAAAAAAGAGGTGGGAGTTCATTAAGGGTCTCTTTAGCAATATTTTTTATTCTTTGCATGTTGACTATACCAGAATATGTCAATTTTCATGGTTTCTCATGTCATAGTACTTAGTTACTAGAATGCATTGAAACACTCTTGATAGTCTTTAAACAATAAATATAATTTTAAAATGATGTAATGTTCTATTCATAACATTAAGACTTAAAATACAGTGGTATTTCTGAAGTACATATATTGTTTTGGTTTTAAAGATTAAATAACATTGGCCAAAGTTTTTTTATTAGTATTCAATTTTTTTATAAAATTTCTTATGTTTAAAAAAATGATTTTTAGTCAGATGCTCTTTGCTCTCCATTTCAAATGACATTGTTAGAACACTAAGAATTAACAGCAAAAATTTGAAAATATTGAATATTAACCTTATTTTTAAAAAAGATTCTTATGCCTACCTACTTGATTTTATTAGTTTTCTATAAAATAAATGCTGCTTAGCCCTGTCTACACACATTTCATTTACTCCCTTTTTAAAAATCAAGAGTATATGATATGCACATTATTTTAAAAGTCTATGTCGCTGTCCCTGGGACAGGAGTTCTTTATTTCATATCAGAAACATTGGACTCTTTAAGATGAGTGCTATGTTGAGCCTTTTTTCTCTCTCAAGTTGGAGTTCTTTATTTAGTTTCTTTATCATTAGGGTTACTATCTTTTGTTTGAGCTATTGAGTTATTTGGAGTTGATTAACATTGTTTTACAATGCAATAAAATAACAGTTCCATCCAAAATATCTTTCAATGTAAAAACAGCGAGGAAAATGTTTAAGGCATAGATGCCTGGCAGCGGATGGCCCTGTTACTAAAAATATTTTCAGGTATTGCTTCTTAGAGTCTTTAGAACACCTCGTCCATTTGCCCACAATCTGTCATAGAATACTAAATGAAAGATTTTTTGAAAAGTGGTTTTTTGATATATTCACACTAACAGCAAGCACATTGCTACACTCCAGACCAAATGATGCTGCAGAGTTTACAAACAGTTGATGTTGAGTAATAATTTCCAAGGAACATATAAAACATTCACAGGGCCCTAGAAACCTACATTTTTAACAAGAACCCCAGATGATTGTAGGTTTGGTTTTGCATAAGAGGATTGTTTGCAGAAGCAATTTTCATCACCATTGTGCATTAGAATAAATATACAATATAATTAAAAGTCCTGCAATTGAACAAAAACAGCTTTATTACACAAGGTATTAATTTACATTTGTTCAAAGATAAACTGAGGCATCATAAAATTTTTAAGAGTTTATTTGAGCAAAACATTAATTTGAATCGGGAGTATTCCAATCTAGCAGGTAGACTGGAAGGAGCCCAAGCTGTATAAAATGAAAGACTAGTAGGCAGAAGGGAGTGGGAACGAAGAAATTATACTCAAGCAAAAAAAAGCAGGTTGGTTATGGCAAGGCTAGTTTCCTTTAGGGGATGGTGGGGCATCTATCAGGCAGTGAACCTAACTAGTGCTCATCAGGAGACTCCTGATGGACTCATTTAAGTTTCCATTTCTGGAAGAGCTGAAACTTCGATGAAATTAAGTCATGGTTGTTGATATGGGGCTTACCTTAAATGATTCCGTTTTGGGCCTTTTTTTAATTGACGATTTTCCCCTTTTGATCAGACTCTCAGCCTAATTGAGAGACATGATTACTTTAAGGAATTAGCACTAATTCCAGTTACCACTCTGGAGCTCTCATGGTTTTTGCTGAATTTCATCATAGCACCCACAGGTCACAGTGTCAAGTTCACATTTTTTAAGTTGGTCATTCTCTTTGTTCCTTTTATGATGTTCCATTCTTAGATCATTTGATTGGTGGTTAACAGCTGTGAACATGCACTTAAATCTCTTGAGAATACAGCGCACCAGCGAGACTACTCTGATTATTATGGGCAGGATAATTTTTTTCTTAAATTTTTCTTTATTTTTTTAACTTTTTATTTAATGTTTTATTTCTGAGAGAGAGAGAGAGAGAGACAGCGTGAGCAGGAGAGGGTCAGAGAGAGGGAGACACAGAATCCGAAGCAGGCTCCAGGCTCTGAGCTAGCTGTCAGCACAGAGCCCAACACGGGACTCGAACCCATGAACTGTGATTTCATGACCTGAGCCGAAGCCGGACACTTAACCGACTGAGCCACCCAGGTGCCCCAAGGGCAGAATAATTCTTGATGTGTGAAGTGCACTTTACAGCCATGGTCTCCAAGACCCAAACCAATCAGACTCAAGTCAAAGGAAGACCGCTTTGAAGGGGTCTATTTCTTAAGCCAGTTGGCTTGTTCAGTAATCTTCTGTAGCTGAGTCTCACCTTCCCCAGAAATGTAATTTAGGTGCAGCAAGTGCTGTTGGCCAAAGGAGCAGTTCCTGAACATAGCCTCATTTACACTTACTCCTAGCCGGAGGCGTAGGGATCTAGCAGAGCAAGTAAATCTTGAATCATGAATGCCTTCTGGTAATTCCTGTTTGAGTCTGCGGCTCAGGACTGGAAACAAGACACCCAAAGAGACTGGTAAAATATAAGAGTCTATAGACCATGGAAGTTATTTTATATGTTTACCCTTGCCTTGTCTCCCTCTCATTGTATAGAGCCTAGTTGCAAAGTTCCCTGGGATTGGGACTGTTAACTAGAGATATGGAAATGGAACTCCTAGGGTTCAGGAGTCTGACACGACAGAGATGGGGCTGAGTTTGTTTCAGAGAAACTGAGGCATTGGAAATCAGAAAGGTGTGTGATGGCCAGAACTTCTGGATCACTAGCATTGTGGCAAATCCAACAGTCCTTTGGAGGTTGGATTACCCTCCTTTGCAATAGCCAAGATATGTGAATAGTGGCATTATCTTTCCAGGCCAGAATAAGGAAAGGGTAGACAAAAGAATCATAAAGATCTTTGTGCAGTCAGAGAAGAAAGAAATAAAAAAGAAATGTTCTTGATTTGACATCTTAAGAAGCGGTCTGCCTCAGTGTCAGCTACTTTTCTTTCTAGCCAACTTGATTTTGAGGTCTTCAGCATTTATACAGGACCAGATAGCAGGTGGAGCTGTCTTCATGTGTGAGATATACACCTGAATTTTTATAGCTTGAAATTTGTCTACAATGTCAGGGGTCAAGAGCACTTGGTAGGATTCTTTTCATGAGTTTTCATTTTTGCGAAAGCATCAGAGTAACACAGAAATGGTCCATAAGTGACAAAAGACTTTAAAATGCCCATGGTTAGGGGTCCCTGGGTGGGTCAGTCGGTTGGGCGTCTGACTTCGGCTCAGGTCATAAACTCACGGTTCGTGGGTTCGAGCCCCGCATCAGGCTGTGCTGACAGCCAGCTTGGAGCCTGGAGCCTGTTTCAGATTCTGTGTCTCCCTCTCTCTCTGACCTTCTCCTGCTCAGGCTGTCTCTCTCTCTCTCTCTCTCTCTCTCTCTCTCTCTCTCTCTCAGAAATAAATAAAAAAATAAAATGCCCATGGTTAAGGATGAAAGTTCATTATAATGGAATTGATGAGGAATCTTGATTATTTCTGTGACATACATTTTAAGATAATAGCTGGAATTATTACTGACAATATTGAACCAGAACACATCATATTTTTATGAATTTTGTACAAATTTGAGAACACATATTTATAACATGCATCTATATATCTCTATGTAGATGTATAGATATGTGTGTACAAATATATATACATATGCCCACAAATATAATCTAAAAAGGCTTATCATCTCTTATTTAACAGTACTTAACACACAATTTAATGTACCAAATAAACCTAATTGTTTGATCATCTCTCTTTTACAAGGTGAGAGACAACTCCATTGAGATTTTTCCAGGGTTCCCCTAGGAAATCTCAAAATTAGCTGTAAGTTAGAATTTGATTTTAAGAAAATGTCAAAGGTTTGAAGATTTGATTGATTAGGATTACAAGCCATCATAAATAACATTTATCTTTTTAACAAAAGTGACAAAAGATGTTAAAGGCAAATACGCAAGGCTACATAGTTAAGAACAAAACTTAGCTCTCTTTTTTTTATTTTTTATTTTTTCCCTAGGAGAGAGAGAGAGAGATTGACAGCATGAGCAGGGGAGGGTCAGAGAGAGAGGGAGTCACAGACTGAAACAGGCTCCAGGCTCTGAGCTGGCAGTCAGCACAGAGCCCGACGCGGGGCTCGAACCCACGAACCGCGAGATCATGACCTAAGCGAAAGTCGGATGCTTAACTGACTAAGCCACCCAGGCGCCCCCAAAACTTAGCTCTCTTAATAGAAGGTTAGATCTTATTAAGTAATCAAAGACCTGATGAAGACAAATGTGAAGCACAAAGTCATTGTGGTAAGACACAAAATCTTTGCTGACCAGGCACATGACTTAAAAAATAATGAGAGGGGCGCCTGGGTGGCTTAGTCAGTTAAGCGTCCGACTTTCGCTTAGGTCATGATCTCGCGGTTCGTGGGTTCGAGCCCCGCGTCGGGCTCTGTGCTGACTGCCAGCTCAGAGCCTGGAGCCTATTTCAGAGTCTGTATCTCCCTCTCTCTCTGACCCTCCCCTGCTCACGCTGTCTCTCTCTCTCTCTCCTAGAAAAAAAAAAAAAAGATTAAATATTAAAAAAGTAACAAGACACCTATGTTTAAAATTTCTTAGCACGAGCAGACCAATAATCTAAGGGAATATTGTCCTTTTAATAGACAAAATCAACTTCTAGATTTGTACCAGTATACTTTTGATATTAAAATGAATTTTTGAAAAAATTAAATCCATTGTATCCTTAGCCAGCTTGACCACACATAAAATACCTTTTCCAATATTCATTTTCCACAAAACTTCTACAACGTTCATGTAGCCATTCAGTTGCTTTCCTTTTTTTCATTCTGAAGCAATCATTTTACTTTCCTTAGCAACTTTTCATATATAGTGGTTTCCTTTGATCTTTATTATTTCTAAGCAGCTTTAACAACATACATTGATTAGAATTCTTAACTCTTAGAATTCTTCATTCCTAGTGAAAACTAAGAAGTCAGCAACTGTGGGTTGTTACAGCAGCATTCTGTGGATTGGTGAATTTATAAATCATTTAATACTTTTTAGAAGAATATTCTTTCCCGTAGTAAATTTTCCAATGTGGCATCTTTGCTAATAGACCTAGTTATCTTTAATTTCACTATAAAAGAAGGCCAAAAGTAAATAAACCTGTGATCAATAATTAATGTTTTAGTATTTTATCTTCTTTGGAAGTTATGTAGATCATCAATGAATGTACATCATTTAACTTGTGTCAGTATAAATTTAAGGTTTCAAGTCACCAAAAATATTTTGTAAACTTTTTTAAAGTATACATATGATAAAACATAATTATTGTTGACATTCCATTTATAAAATTTACTTACATCTATTTAATTTATTTGTTCTTAACAATTATGATTAGATGAGACATGAACATTTTTGAAACATTAAGCAGCTAACCTTCATTTTAAGTTATATTTCTTGCTAACAAATTCTATACAGAGGCATTGTGAGCTTGACTTTTAGTAAACCTAGGTAGAATAAATGTATTATATTTAATGCTGATAACTCTAAAGACCTGCCTGTTTATATTAAACTAAAAAAAGTTTAAACTAGCTTCTACTTTACTAAAGATTATCTTAGGTCCTGTGAAATTTAAAAACATTGGGATTAGTTTCTATTTTCTGAGAATATAGTTAAATTTTCAATGCTTGTTCATCTTTAAGCAGATTAAATAGAGCTGTATCCAAATTAATTTTGACAATACCATCTGAAGGTAAAAAAAAAAAACAAAAGTCACACACTTACAGCATACATACATAGACATACATAAAAACATACATAAATGCAAACAGAGGGGCACCTGGGTGGCTCAGTCAGTTAAGTGTCTGACTTTGGCTCAGGTCATAATCTCATAGTTCGTGAGTACAAGCCCCATGGCAGGCACTGTGCCGACAGCTTAGAGGCTACAGCCTACTTTAGATTCTGTGTCTCCTTCTTTCTGTCCCTCCCCATCTCCCACTCTGTCTTTCAAAAATGAATAAACATAAAAAAATTTTTAATGCAAACGGAGATCTCATAGCTTTTTTCTTATGTAATCCATGAGACAGATAAAATAATATAGAATTTACTAGCTTATACATCAGTTGAATCCAAATGGTGTTTCTGGCAGATAGAATAAGTTGTTACTTGCTCAGATGCCTAAATCTTTTTACTATTTATGAAAGAGACTTTTAAGATTTTTCACAAGCCTAATTTTCAAAACAAACTTTTATTTTTTTCCTTTTGATAAGAATTCCTTGGTTCTAAAAGAAGGCCAGGTAGAATAATTACATCTCAGAAGGCACAGAGAAAAAATGTAATTTCCACCAAGAAGACTTTTGTTCCCTATATCCAGATGTTTTATGGTATCTGAAAGTCTTTTTGAAATAAATAGGGAAGTTTGGGGATTGGTAAAAAGGATAGGTGGGCTTTGAATTGTTTCTAGAAGCCTCATTTTTGTTCTTGTAAAGACTAGATGTGGAAGACAACTACAGTTGCTTTTAATTCCTCAAAGAATTGCGCTGCAATTCTTCACATGATAGTAAGAGATTGACCCACCCATCCAACTATATTATCCTCATTTTGCTTCTTTATATCTGGAAGAAGATCTCCATCTAAGATGTAAATCCAATGATCCCTATGTTCTAGATTTAGGGCTGTGGGTCTTGGAATGTTTTCATAAATCTTTCCACAGAGGTTTCAGAATGCTTCCCTCTGGGTATATAGTTTCATTTTTGCTTAGGGGAGAAGGCCTAAAAAAATAGTTCTAATTAGGCTATGAATATCAGCTTCCAACTTGTGCAACTTCTGAGAATAGAGCTAGTGTATATATATATATATATATATATATATATATATATATATATATATATAGTGTGTGTGTGTGTGTGTGTGTATATACATATATATATGTATATATACATAACATATCCTTTTGAATATCCTGTCAGGTGTCAGCTAGACATTAAGTAGACATTAACTATTCTCAGCAGTTCTCTGGGGAAACCCTTTTATCCGTTAAAAAAAAAAAAAAAGGTGTAAAAGAACCCTCCGAAGAATCAGAGCCACTCCTAAAGATACTCAAAAGAAAAACAGATGAAAGAAAATCTCCCTGAAACCTGGCAAGAGTCAATGGGACCATAGCCACAAATAGGTTACAGCCTGCATTTTTTGTCTAGCCATATTTTGGGGACCCCTAACTGAAGGTTGCCAAACAAAGTTCTCAGTACATAAAGTAAGACAAATAAGAAGGTAATAGCTACACCTGGAAGAGAAAAGATCAACAAAGAACAGGTACCTGAAAGCAAATTGACGAGTCATGAAGATCACAGTCTTCTTCTTCTTCTTTATTATTATTGTTATTTGCCTTTAATCTGAATTTGGAAAGAAAGGGGCAGTGTGAAATTTTACCTTCCTATTCTGACCAGGCAATACATATAGAGATGTGGGAGAGCTGACTTTGGTTAAGAGTTTTCGTCCTTCGCTGACCGCTGCCATTTTTCCCTGGTCTTGTCTTCAGGCACTGAAGTGAGTAAGGTGTCCTGGCAGGTCTCATCCTGGCCACCAGAAACTGTAACAGAGGAAAAATAATTTTCCCTCTACCCTTTATGTGAGTGTTTGGCTGAGACCCCTTTTTCTCTAGAGCACCTCACAAATAGATAAGTTGTGTAGGTTAAAAGTTCTTTATTATGGTCACTGAAATTCAAGATTATCTTTTGTAAGATTAATATGTCTGTTCAGCCTTAAAATAAAGCTTTATTCACATGAGGCTTCACAGTGGACCAAGTCCAGCTCAACTCAGACTCTGGCTAGTTCCTAGGCCCATTCCAGAAAAAGAAAAGCTCAGAGTCTGAAAGCTTATAGCCCCAAACTGCAGAGCTATGATTCAAAAGGGACATCCCATGACCTCCAGACATGGCAAGAACATGCTGAGCTCAAAAGGCTTCAAAGATATATTTACCTCCTTGCTTGCTTGTCCTGGAGCTTTCGTTCTCGCTTCCGACAACAGAACTGCTAAAAGATAAAACAAGGCATATTTAAAAATTTTAAAGTTTATTTGGGCAAAAATTATTTGAATCAGGCAGTATCCGATCTAGACAGGAACTCAATTCACTGTACAAAATTAAAGACTTACAGGAAGAAGGAAAAGGGAACAAGGAAGTTATACTTGAGCCAAAAAGCAGGTTGATTATTGCAAGTTACTTTCCTTTAGGGGTTAGTGGAGTCTAGGAAGCCATTAACCTAATTAGTGCTAATCAAGGGATTTGTGATTGTCTGGTTTAAGATTCCATTTCTGGGAGAAATGAAATTCTAATTAAGTCTTGGTTTGGTGATGTGGAGCTTAGCATAAGTGACTTCATCTTGGGTCTGTTGTCCTGTTTCTTAACATATCCAAGTATAATATGACTAAAACATCAAATAAGATGCATCATATGGTTGCATTCATAAAGAAAACTATGCTAACCAAAAGTTATATTACAATGAGAAACAAAACTGACAGATAAAAATATACATAAAGTTAATGAAATTTGACTTGCCTTTTGAAATAGTCTCTTTACTGTTTTCCAAACAAGTTTTTAATACAGGGAATTATTCTCTTCCATAGCCAACAGAAAGGCCATTAGAGGTACTGAGGGTCACGGAAGCTGTTGCTAGTTTGCTTGAGATACAACAGCAGGCTGAGTGATTCTCATGTCGCTGTCTTGGAGCGGACTGAGCAGTTAGCTGTGACTGTCTCCTCATGCTGCTATTGCTTTTCATTCCTCCTTTGCTTGCTCCCCCTTCCCCTCACTTTCACTTTCCTAGAAATGCACTTCCCAATTGGTGATTGGTTATATACCAGGTTTTTGACATAACACGTTACTGTAGAAAAAACTTGAGTTTGTTTTTTAAGGTGGAAGAAGTCAGAGCCATTTTCAAGTCTATACCTTTACTTAGCAATGGAGGGTCATTCCACTGTGGTATTTCTGACAACCTGTTTTCTTTCCTTGGGTCATAGGCTGAGGTTAGATACTAAACTTAAGTATTTCATTGTTGTTAAGACAATCTCACTTGACAGAGGAAACCACAGATACTCTGGAGACTGAGTCTATAAGAGAGAAAGAAAGGTATTCTTTTATTATATCTATATACTCTATTGAACTTTGCATGCAAGATCTCTTCCTAAACATGCAGGCATAGGCCATAATCTAGGCACGTTTTTCTCATGCCTAGATTCATGAGAAAAACCTCATATATTCTGTCTTGATACATTATAATGAAAACTTGGGAACAAAAATTTATTTCCAAAGGTGTTCAACATTTGTTATGTAACTGGTTTTTTGTTTTTTTTTTTGGTGTGGTAAAAATGAATAGAAGCTGAATTTCATATTGTATAAGATGGATTGTGTTTTGGAAATAAGACCATAATATCCATAAATATGAAATATTAATGTTTAACATTCAAAGCATAATTAGGCACAGTTCTAATTTAGAGTTAAAATTGAAATTTATTAAGAGATAAAGTGGCAAATATATGTTAAAAATAAAATTATACCTGACGATTAAAGTATTTCTTGTGATAATTTCTTTGGAATAGCTGCCAAATATCGATCACATAATCATATTCTGAAAAACATATTTGTGTTAGAGACTATTGAAATGAATTCTATTAAACTTGTTATGAAAAATGACATCTACAACTGATCATCAACTTATAGATTGATCCTTTTCTCCCCACCCAAACCTGGGTAATAATATAAAAGCAAATACCTAGATATCTTATTTTATAAGTAAACATTTGATTATTTAATTTCTAAGAGTTAGACACTTTTTTAATGCAAAACTCCAATATATTATCATACTTTAAAAGTAACTCTTTAAATATCCATTCAGTGTTCAAACTTTCCGAACTGTTTCATATTTGCTTAAATCAAGATTGAAATAAGAATAAAATAACATTCTTAAATTGCAATTTCCTGATGCTCTCTCATCTACTTTAATGTATAGATTCCTTAAAACTTTTGTTTACCTTGTTTTGGAGCCAAGACAGGTCTCGTTTACCTGTTGGAGTAGCTGCATCATTTGTCTTGTACTCAGAAAATTTGCTAGTTGCACCTAACATGAGCATGTTCTACAGCCCCTTACATTGCTGTAAATTGTCAGATCTAGTGATAGATGTGAATCCAGTTCAGATGTTTGGCAAGGATACCTTATAAGGAGCATAGAATGTCTGGTTATATCTCTTCAAGTCTTGTCAGCAGCCATTGCCAATTGTTGCCTAGATTCCTTGTAAAAATATGATGCTCTATTTTATCTTCTTTAGAGTGTATCCAAAGAGAGAAACTTGTATTCACCAGCTATTTGTCCAACCTAAGGTATAGTTTGTACAGAGAAGGCAAAATACATTCCTGATGATTTCTGAGATTACATTCCTCCTTGTCAATTCTGACTCTAAGTTTTTCCATAAAATAATCTATCTTCCACCTATTCTGTGCCTTTCTCATCCCACAGCATCCTTTTCTGATCACCATGTACTAAAATTTACTGAAGACTTTGGGACACCAGGCTATGTGTGAGGGGGAAGGTGGACCACAGTGAAATTATTTTGCAGCAGAGGACGCAATAGAAAATAGGATATTGAATTAACAGTTATCTTTGTCCTTAAAGGATTTTGCTTACTTATGTGGCAAGAATCGTCATGGGAGTAGGCCTAATTTTACACTGTCACTTCAACTCTACCAATTTCTTAACCCTCACTAGTTTCACAGCTATGTCTTTGAGGTAGATTTTTCTATATACAAGTGATTCATTAGAGTAGTTTGACAGAGACCATTTTCACCCATGCTTTAACTAATATTGTTTTTCTGTCTGGGTAAACTATAATATAAAAGATGCAGTGGCTCCATAGAATATATAGTATTACTGAATAAAATTCTTTCATGGGTTTCAGCAATCAAATTGCAAGAATTTCAAATTTCATTTACCAGGAATAGAGACTCTTAACTGGTCTTAAAAACAATAGATTGGAGATAGGGACATGATAGAAAGTCTAATTTCTCAGTTACTGAAATCTGTACTTTTCAATTAAAATGTCTGGATGCCAGAACTCTTTGGGAAATTCAGAACAGTGGTTTAGAGCATAAGTCACCTGTGTCAATTTGACTCTGAGTAAATTACTAAACCTCTCTAAAGACCAAGTTTTCCAGGAAAGATATGGCTGAGGATAGTTGGCCCAGAGGAGTTCTGTGAGCTGTCCCCATTCTATGAAATGTAAAATAGTTATTTAAGATTTTTACAGCCAATTAATAATTTATTAAAATATTAATATAGTCAATAATTTTATTCTCCAGAGAACAACACTTAAGAAGTCTAGCAGTCAGACTTGTGAACACAATATGCCTTTAATGAGTTCAAGATTTCTGAAAGTATAAACCTGTTCTTGTTACAAGCTGATAGTTATTGACTACCCTGGGATTCTTTGTGATTGCTTATCTTTATCTTCTGTTTGTTAGATAACAAAGGTTTAAAGATCTAATTGGCTTTATTAAACAATTAATGAATGGGGCAGCATCCCATCCAACAAGTGGGGGGTGGGGCAAGGAGATGCACAGAATAAAAGGTTTTTAGAGAAGGAAGGTGAGGCAAGAAGATTATTTTTTTCTAATGTTTTATTTATTTCTAGGAGAGAGAGTGACACAGCGTGAGCAGGAGAGGGTCAGAGAGAGAGGGAGTCACAGACTGAAACAGGCTCCAGGCTCTGAGCTGGCAGTCAGCACAGAGCCCGACGCAGGGCTGGAACCCACGAACCGTGAGATCATTACCTAAGCGCAAGTCGGACACTTAACCAACTAAGCCACCCAGGAGCCCCAAGGCAAGAAGATTATTAGCAAAAGAAATGGATTATTTCAGTAAGGCTACTTTCTCTGGGGGAAAAGCAAAGTTGTTTTTTTGTTTGTTTCTTTGTTTGTTTTTGTTTTAATCATGCACATTACTTCTTTCTTTGAGGGATGGAGAGGACCCAGGTGGCAGACTGACTGGCACTGACCAGTATTCCTTACTAATTGCTGAAAATCACATTTCTAGGGGAGGCCGAAGTTGAAATTAGAATAGGTATCAAGCCATGCTTTGGGAATTTAGTCTAAGTGACACCATTTTGGGTCTGTAGATTTTGTTATAACAATTCACCACTTTTGAGCAGACTCCGCTTAAGTGACAGATGTTCTCAAGCTCTAATGCATTGGTTTCTCTCTAACCTATCTCACCGAAGTTCCCACAACTTTGTTTGCTCCTTTGTGAGGCACCCATGGGCCATGAGATTTTTACTTAACCTCTGTGATATTCATAGGTTTCCAATTGGCATTTTTTAAGTTGATAATTTTTGTTGTTGTTGTTCCTTAGATGTTCCAGCCTTAGGGGGATAATTTGCTTGGTGGTTAGTGGCTGCAAACATACATTTAAAGATTTTTAGAGAATATAATGGAACAGGGAGATTATTATGATTACTATAAGCAAGATAATTCCCAATCTTTAGAATATACTTTGGAACCATAATCCTTAAGATCCAAAATCAAATAAGTCAAAGAAAATTCCCATGGTAGGAGTCACCTTTATAAAGTCAAGCAGCATGTCCTTATTTGAGTTTTCACTTCCTCAAAATTGTGAATCTAGGCATGGCAGGTGGTGTTATGCTAAAAGATAATCAAGAGTTATTCTGTTATCAAGGACAATTTTGGCTAGAGAGTTTAAGGACCTTTGCTGGTCTACTATTGCTTTGGCAGACTTTTTAATGATTTCAAGAAGTAAGGAGACATATTTTATTGTAGCCTCATTTATATTTAACCCTAACCAGGGAAATAGGGACCTGCCAAAAGGAGTGAATCCTGAATCACAAAAGCCTCCTGAGAGGTCCTTTTTAAGTCAACAACATAAATTTAGTAGAACCAACTAATGAGATGTCTTATTTTGCTTGTGAAAAATTAGGGGCACAGGATTTTCTCTTAGCCTGAAGTCAAAGACGTAACTCCTTGCCTTAGCAATGCCTGGGAGATACAGATGAGGGTGTTATCTTTCTAGGCCAATGCCAGAGGAGAGGAAAGAAAAGGAAAATAGGAAGGAGGGGCTTTATGTTCAGTTCAAGTATGAAGTCTTTATCTGGCATCTTGGGAGGAAGCAGTCTACCTTGATGCCAGCTACTTCTCTTCCTTGTTGATTTGATGTAGAGGTCTCTAGCATCTTTTCATTTTGCAGCAGTGTCAGTGGTTGGAGGCACTTGCTAAGGTCCCTTTCAGTGGGGCTCAAGGGTTGTCTTCCTCTGATGACATTTTAGACCAGTCACCACACTGTAGAGGGTAACCGAAGGGTTCCTTTAAATTAGGATCTAACAAGCCTTCTTTAACCTATGGATGACAGGCTTGAGCATAAAACATTAGAGATTTGTGGTAGCTGATCATACTAGCATGAGACAACAAGGGATCAGCAAAAGGCTGTATACTGATAGAATATCAAGCTGATAAAGCATTTGGTAAGGCTTTTAGGATTAGGCTGGTAAAGTAGATGCCTTGATCACTGGAGATTCTAGAAAGTACACTTAATTAGGAAACACATTTAAGCTTTTTGTTTTTTGTTTTTTCCTGTAAGGGCATCAGACTTGGAGCAAGGAAAGAGTTTAATCCATTCAGAAAATGCTTATACAATAATAAGAACTTATTGATATTGATATATTGATATTGAACATATTGATAACCCATACTAAGTAGCAGTTTAGTGAAGTCTAGTTGCAGGTGTTTTGCTGAATTTACAACCATTATTCGTCCCTATTAAGTTTTCTGGTTCAGAAGCAGGCTGTTGCCATGTCAAAGGATATTAAGATGGCAAAAGTCTGGCAAATAGGGGCCATTTTTGCAGAAGGAAAATGGACTTGATCTACATGACCACAATCCTATAAATATAAAAAAGGCTTTAGTATTATTTATTTTACAGTTCTTCCATGTAAATTACATATGAAATGCCCAATTTGTTTAACAAGGTTTTGGAATATTTCAGGTAAAAAGGTCACCTAAAAAAAAATAATTTGATTTTGAGGGCACCTGGGTGGCTCAGTTGATTAAGCATCCGATTTCAGTTCAGGTCATGATCTCACAGTCCATGAGTTCAAGCCATCCTTCAGGCTCTGTGCTGACTGCTCAGAGTCTGGCACCTGCTTCAGATTCTGTGTCTCCCTCTTCTCTTTGCCCCTCCCCCACTCACATTCTATGTCTATCTGTCTCTCTCTATTTCTGTCTCAAAAATAAGTAAGAAAACTAAGAAACTTAAATTTAAAATAATTTGATTTTAGACATTTCTCAAAATACTAAAAAAGGGCTTTAAATAAAACACTTATCTAAATAAGATCACAGATAATTATGAAACATATTTAAAAGGTAAAAAATCATGTACAGGGGCGCCTGGGTGGCTTAGTCAGTTAAGCGTCCGACTTTCGCTTAGGTCATGATCTCGAGGTTCGTGGGTTCGAACCCCGCGTTGGGCTCTGTGCTGACTGCCAGCGCAGAGCCTGGAGCGTGATTCAGTCTGTGACTCCCTCTCTCTGACCCTCCCCTGCTCACACTGCCTTTCTCTCTCTCTCTCCTAGAAATAAATAAAAACATGAAAAAAATCATGTACAATAATTTTACTAAAATGAGACTAAAAGTCCAAGAAAACTAACTGTCCTTTTAACAGAGACAAAACCAAATTTTAACTACGTACCAGCTTATTTTGATATTAAATCTATTTTAAAAATAAATGTACTTAATCTTAGCCAGCTTGACCATATATTAATTTTCTAAAGGTTTCTTGTTCATAAACCTTTTATAATTATATCTTATACTATGATTTTGTCCTTTGTTTTCATCAACTTAAACTAACCTTGAGTTAAAACAAAATTACTGTTTTTCCACTTCAACAGAAAAATTCATCTTAATTTTTCATTTCTTTTTTTTTTTTTAAACTGAAAACGTATCCTTTCCTGGCATACAGAGATGTTTCCCCTATTTTTAGTAGTTTTAATTACATATATTAATTAGAAGTTTAACCCTTAGAAAGCTTAATTTCTGGTGAAAACTAAGGAGTAAGCAATTGTGAAGGGCCGCATCAGCATTTTTAAAATTTTCAAATGTATGAAAATATTTTAAAATTTCTAGAAGCATGTCTCTTAAAGCTTTCAAATGTAGCATTAACATTTCCAAATATCTTCTAATTTCTCTGTAACAAGCCAAAAGTAGATAAACCTGTTTATTAATTAATATTTTAGTTTTTTGTCTTATTTGGAAATGATCTAGATATTCAGCTTAACTTGGTCCTTTAAGGTCGAAAAACTTTTCTTTAAGAGAGAGACCACAGGCATACAAAGTAGGGGAAGGGGCAGAGGAAGAGGGAGAAAGAGTATCTAAAGCAGGCTCCACGCCCAGCACAAAGCCAGACTGGGGCTTGATTTCCCTCACATGGATCATGAACTGTGCCAAAATCAAGAGTCCAGATACTTAACCGACTGATTTACCCAGGCATACCTAAATCCACAAAACTTTAAAGTTTTAGGGGGCACCTGGATGTCAGAGACCTGCTCCAGCCACGGTCCAGGGGTCCCTGAAAGATGGACAGTATCGGTGAGGGAGGGATGAGAGAGGCCCCAGAGTCTTTCTGGTCACCAGGCAGGCATCTCCACTTTGACTGGGACTCAACTTTATTTTATCATTAAGTGTTTGGGGGATGGCACAGAAGTGACATTTGCCTTAGACAATGATTTCTGATAACAAACTTCTTTGATATGCAAGAATTTCCCAGAACATAGATTTGTAGAAGACTTCTGCATAACCTTTATTAATAGTGAGATAGGTGATTTAGATGCAGTATATCAGACAATGTTTTTAGCCTAAAAGGGTGAGGTTACTTCTCTGTGAGCAGGAGTCAAACAGGTCTTTCAGGAGACACCTCTGCTCCCATAATCACAAAAGAAGTTCCTCAATAGGTTCCTCCATAGGGAGCAATCAGCATATTCAAGGCCAGAATAAGTCATTCCAAATACTTGATAACAAATGCCTTGAGGTGGGGGGTGGCTAGTGCTCTAGTCAGAAACAATGGGGTGGGGGTGGATATCTGCCCTTAACTCTAAATTAGGCTCTTTGTCTCAGGGCCAGACTCAAGCCCCCTTTATTATGTAAGTCTTGGGTCTGCAAGGCCCTTAGGAAGAGCCTTTTAACAATCATCCACCATGTTTTCATCTGAAATCTCTTTGGAAAAGGCAGGAATATTCCTTTCCTTATGAGCAATCTGTGTCGGGAATATCGGTCTGATCTGGAATATTGTGAGGCCTGGTCAATACCAGCAGCCTCATTTCCAACATGAGCCAGTAATAGCAGAAGGAGATACCAGTTTTTGTTTCTCATGGCAGGAGCTGTGCAAAGTCTACCATTTCCTCGCTGTGACTGTCATCCAGCGAGGGCAGTGCGGCTCCCAGCACCTGGATGGTTCAGTTGGTTAAGCATCTAACTTCAGCTCAAGTCATGATCTTGCGGTTTGTGAGTTCGAGCCCCACCTTGGGCTCTGTGCTGACAGCTCAGAGCCTAGACCCTGCTTTGGATTCTGTGTCTTCCCTTGTCTCTGTCCCTCCCAAAGTCATGCTCTGTCTCTCAATAACAAATAAACATTAAAAAAAAAAATAAAGTTTTAAGTTACCAAAAAGATTTGGGAAACATTTAAAAATTAACTAAACTTTTTATTTAATCTACTTGTTCTTAACAATTCTGTTTAGATTAATTACAAAACCTTTATGAACATTACACAGGGTGCCTGGGTGGCTCAGTCGGTGAAGCATCCAACTTTGGCTCAGGTCATGATCTCAGCGTTCATGGGTTCAAGCCCCACATCAGGCTCTGTGCTGACAGCTCAGCCTGGAGACTGCTTTGGAGTCTGTCTCCCTCTATTTCTCCCCCTCCCCTGCTCATACTCTGACTCTCTCTCTCAAGAATAAATAAAACATCAAAAAAAATAGATATAAACACTACACAAAGTCATTATCCTAAGCTATTTTTATTGTTGTTGACAGATCTTGTTAAGAGATAACACACTTATTTGGCTACTAAACTCAGGTAGAATAAATGTTTTATGTTTAATGTTGATAACTCTAAAGACATGTTTGTTTTAAGTAAACTTATCAACTTTAGGTTTTATTTCAAGTATTTTTTCATATCACATGAATTTAAAAACATTTGGATTAGTTTCTGTCCCTGATTTCTAGAATGCCATTCCTTAGAGGAGCCATCTTCAAACCAATGAAATAGTCCTCTCTTACAAATTAATTTTAGCAATACCATCCAGAGGTAAAAACACATTGTAACACACATAGAAACACATAAACATACAGACAAATACAGACTTTACAGTTTCTGATGTAGAAATGTTGGGGTTTAGAGCAAAGAGTCAAGAATGAATTCTTGAGATGTCTTCAGTGGGAAAAGGTAGTTTTATTAAAGCATGGAGACAGGACTTGTGGGCAGAAAGAGCTGCCTTGGGGTTGTGAGGGGTGGGATTATATACTTTCAAATTGGGAGGGATTAGGGATTGTTTAAATCTCTAAGGAATTTTGGAAACAAGGTTTCCAGGATCTTGAGAGAGTTAGCTATTGTTATGAACAGGTCATTTATTACTGTCTAATAAAACCTTAGTGATCAACCCCTTCAGAGGTTTATTAGTGGGCCATATGCTTGGTGGATGATTGATAAATTATTATCTTGGAGGTGCAGAGATAAAGCAAGCTTCCAAAAGAACTTTTATATGTTAAAGAAGGCTTGCAGGATCCTGGGGGGCGCGGTGGGTAGGTGGGAGGCAAGGCTGTCCAGGTAATGTTAAGGTTACCTTTTGCTTTTAGCAAAGTGTCAACATTGAGGAGCTTAGTTCCTAGAGGAAGGTCACTCTGCCAGTTTCAAGGACTCCTCAATGGGTTGTAGGTAGTAAGAAAATTTAATTTTTTCTCCTGCTTTTGTTTCTCACATCAGCTTCTATTTTAAATTCACTGACATGAAATAGGTACAAAATTTACTAGTTATAAATATTGGATGAGTTTTGTTTTCCATGCTTTATTAAAATTACATTTTTGCACTGAATTTAAGGTTATTGGTCTAGATAGCTGAAGTTTTTAAAAAATATTGTGGAGAAGACAGTTAAGATTTGTATTTGGGGACACCTGGGTGGCTCAGTAGGTTAAGCCTTCAACTTTGGTTCAGGTCATGATCTCATGGTTCATGAGTTTAAGCCTCCATAGGGCTCTCTGCTGTCAGCACAGAGCCAGCTTCTGATATTCTGTCTCCCTCTCTCTCTGCCCCTCCCCTGCTCATGCTTGTGTGTGCTCTCTCTCTCTCTCTCTCTCAAAATAAATCAACATTATTATTATTTTTTTTTTTGCGATTTGGATTTGTCCTTGGCAAGCCAAGTTTTAATCCCTTTAGCCCTTGTTATTTCTTGATAAAAATCACCTCCCTAGAATTTGCATTTTTAAAAAAAAATTTTTTTTTAATGTTTTATTTATTTCTGAGAGAGAGAGAGAGAGAGAGCGTGAGCAGGGGAGGACCAGAGAGAGAGGGAGACAGAATCTGAAGCAGGCTCCAGGCTCTGAGCTAGCACCTTGAGATCATGACCTCAGCTTAACCAACTGAGCCACCCAGGTGCCCCTGGAATTTGCGTTTTAAAGAGATGGACTAAGTTCCTGGAAAAGACCAGGTAGCACAATGAATATTTACATTTCAATAGCATAGGGGAAAAAATGCAAGCACTTTCTAGAATGACTCTTATTCTCTCAGGACCAGGATTTTTACTATATTTATACGTATTTTGAGATAAATAGGGAAGGTTGTGGGATGGGCAAAAAGTATTGGTGATCTTTGAATTGCTTCTGTAATTACCTCTGATCCTGTAAAGACTAGATTCATAAAATAAGAAACAGCTTTTATTTATGTCTTAGACAGACAGACAGACAGACAGCCTGAGCAGGAGAGGGTCAGAGAGAGAGGGAGACACAGAATCCAAAACAGGCTCCAGGCTCTGAGCTAGCTGTCAGCACAGACTGATGTGGGGCTCAAACCCATGAACTGTGAGATCATGACCTGAGCTGAACTTGGACGCTTAACCATCAGAGCCACCCTGGTGCCCCAGAAACAGCTTTTTAAAATTCCTTAAAAGATTGGGTTGCTGTGTAATGATAGCAAAAGACTGATATACCCATCCACCTATGAAAATGTCTTATTTTCCTCTGGGTACACTGAGCTTAGCTGAAAAGGCCTAGAAGTTTTATATCAGATTCTGAATATCAGCTTACAATTTGGCCAAATTTCTGATTATACTGTTAAGTCTTTTCAAATATCTTGTCAGGTTTTAGCTAGGACAAACAGTAAATATTTCTGGCAGTGTTAAACAACTTCATGCACCCAAGAGGAATCCTCAAAAAGGTGTAAAAGACACTATTTTTTTGATACCTGGAATTACTCCCAAGACAGCCAAAAAAAGAACTGACAATCTGAATGTCCCAGGCAGGCAGAAATTCAAGCCATGTTCTTAAGATGTAAAATGAGAAAAGCAAAACGAAAACACTTCTCCCCGGAGAGAAAGAATAAAAAACTAATATGTGTAAATTTGGACCAGAAGGGATAACATGAATTTTTTTAAGGTTTTATTGTAATCACCCAGTGCTCAGATTGTTAGACCTCCCTTCCCAAAGGAGAATCACCAAGAACAAAGCCCACAAAACACAAAAGGAGTTGGTTATTCGGGTTTATTTTAGTCCTGCCAGATGGCTCCTCCCAAGCACCCCAAACGTCCTTGGAAGAGCGCCCCTCCACCATAGTTCAGGGTTTATATAGGGAGAGGGGCAAAGCCGGTTTACAGAAGTGAGAATTTTGCGGTTAGAGGTGGGGTTGCTTAACAGTTGCTTGTAGAACACGTTTGACCCTTCTAATCACAATGTTCACTAAAGATTTACATCTCAGGGGCTGGCTGCAGCCAGGAGGAGCTAGGTTGCTCAACCCCTGACCTTTTACCAGAATAGAATTTGAGATCAAACAATGGTTGGTATGTCCTCATTTGCAAGCCCCTCACCTTTTGGCCCAAGGGAGTTTTTACAAGATCTGCAAGTTCATTCCTTAATCCCCATCACCTATTTACCCCTCACCCCAGACCCCTCCACTCTGGTAACCATCAGTTTGTTCTCTATAGTTAAGTCTGTTTTTTGACTTGTCTCCTCTCTTTTTTCCCCTTTGCTCATTTGTTTCATACATTCTGCATAGGAGGGAAATCATATGGTATATGTCTTTCTCTGACTTACTTCGCATAGCATAATATATTCTAGCTCCATTCATGTCCTTGCCGATGGCAAGATTTCATTCTTTTTGTGGCTGAATAATATTGATTGTGTATTTGTATATATATATCACTTATTCTTTATCCATTCTTCATCTTTTGATGGACACTTGGGTTGTTTCCATACCTTGGCTATGGTAAATAAGGCTGCAATGAACATACAGATGCATGTATCCCTTTGAATTAGTGTTCTTGTATTCTTTGTGTAAATACACAGTAGGGTGATTGCTGAATCATAAGATAGTTCTATTTTTACCTTTTTGAGGGACCTCTATAGCGTTTTCCACAATGGCTACACCAGTTTGCATTCCCACCATCAGTTAGAGGGTTCCCTTTTTTCCACATCACCAGCACCTGTTGTTTTTTGTGCAATCACTTTCACCCATTCTGATAGGTAGAAGGCAATATCTCATTGTAGTTTTGATTTGCATTCCCTGATGATCAGGAACATCCTTTCAGATATCTGTATGTTTTCTTTGGATAAATGTCTGTTTATGTCTTCTGCTCATTTTTCAAATGGGTTATTTGTTCTTTGGGTACTGAGTTGTAGAAGTTCTTCATATATTTTGAATACTAACCTTTTATCAGACACATCGTTTGCAAATATCTTTTCCCTTTCTATAGGTTGCTTTTGAGTTCTGTTGATTGTTTCCTTTGCAGTACAGAACCATTTTATTTTGATGTAGTCCCAACAGTTTATTTTTCCTTTTTTCCCTTGTCTCAGGGGAATTTTCTAGGAAAAAAGCTGCTCTGGCCAATGTCAGAGAAATTACTGCCTGTGTCTCTTCTAGGATTTTTATGGTTTCAAGTCTCACATTTAGGTCTTTAATCTATTTTGATTTTTTTAATTTTTTTTATTTATTTTTGAGAGACTTGGACAGACAGACCATGAGTGGAAGAGGAACAGAGAGAGAGGAAGACACAGAATCTGAAGCAGGCTCCAGGCTCTGAGCTGTCAGCACAGAGCCTAATGCAGGGCTCAAACTCACTAGCCATGAGATCATAACCTGAGCTAAGTCTGATATTCAACCCACTGAGCCACCCAATGCCCTGGTCTTTAACCAATTTTGAACTTATTTTTGAATATAGTGAAAGAAAACGATCCAGTTTCATTCTTTTACGTGTTGCTGTCCAGTTTTCCCAACACCATTTGTTGAAGAGACTGTCTTTTTCACATTGGATATTTTTCCCTGCTTTGTCAAAGATTAATTGACCGTATAGTTGTGAGATTCTTTCTGGGTTTCCTGTTCTATGGATCTGTGTGTCTATTTTCGTGCCAGTAACATACTGTTTTGATTACTACAGCTTTGTAATATAACTTGAAGTCTAGAAATATGCCTACAACTTTTCTGTTTCACGATTGCTTTGGCTATTTGAGGACTTTTGTGGTTCTATACAAATTTTAGGATTGTTCTAGTTTTATGAAAAATGCTGCTGATATTTTGATAGGGATTGCATTAAATCCATAGATTACTTTGGGTAGTATAGACACTTTAACAGTATTTGTTCTTTTAGCCCATGGGCATGGAGTGTCTTTCCATTTCTTTGTGTCCTCCTCAATTTCGTTCATTAGTGTTTTTTTGTTTGTTGTTTGTTTTGTTTTATTTACTTTGAGAGAGTGCAAGTGTGGGAGGGGTGGAGGGGAGGAGGAGGGAATCCTAAGCAGGCTCTGTTCTGTCAGCATGGAGTGCTATGTGGGCCTCTGATGAACCATGAGATCATGACCTGAGCCAAAATCAAGAGTGGGACACTTTACTGATTGAGCCACCCAGGGGCCCCTGTAAGTGTTTTATACTTTTCAGAGTACAGATCTTTCCCTGTTAGGTTAGGTTCATTCTTTCGTATATTATTATTTTGGCACAATTGTAAATGAGATTATTTTCTTAATTTTTCTGCTGCATCATTATTGGTGTAGAGAAATGCAACAGATTTCTGTACACTGATTTTGTATCCTGTGAATTTACTGAATTAATTTATCAGTTCTAGCAGTTTTTTGGTGGAGTCTTTTAGGTTTTCTGTATAGAGTATTAAGTTATCTGCAGTGAAAGTTTTACTTTTTCTTTATGATTTAGATTTTTTTTTTCTTTTTGTTGTCTGATTGTTGTGGCTAGGACTTCTAGTACTAAGTTGAATAAAAGTGATGAGAGTGGACATCCTTGTCTTCTTGACTTTAACAGAAAAACACTGACTTTTTCCCCCTTGAGGATGATGTTAGCTGTGGATTTTTCATATAGACCTTTGTTATGTTCCTTCTAAACCTACTTTATTGAGGGTTTTCATCATGAATGGATGTTGTACTTTGTCACATGCTTTTTCTGCTGCTATTATAATGATCATATCAGTAAGAGAAAGGACAAAAACCATATAACGTATCACGTTGATTGACTTGTGAATATTGAAACACCCTTGCATCCCAGGAATAAAGCCTACTTCATCGTGGTGAATACTTTTTTTAATGTATTGTTGGATTCAGTTTGCTAATATTTTGTTGAGGATTTTTACATCTATGTTAATCAGAGATATTGGCCTGTAGTTTTCTTTTTGTGTGTGTCCTTATCTGGTTTTGATATCAGAGTAATGCTGGCCTTATAAAATGAGTTAGGAAGCTTTCTTTCTTCTCCTTCTTCCTTCTTCCTTCTTCTTCCTTCTTCCTTCTTCCTTCTTCCTTCTTCCTTCTTCCTTCTTCCTTTTCTTCTTCTTTTTTTGAATACTTTGAGAATAGGTAAAAGTCTTCTGTAAATGTTTGGTAGAATTTTCCTGGGAAGCCATCTGGTTCCTGGCCTTTGTTGGGACTGTTTTGATCACTGATTCAATTTCATTGCTAGTAATTAGTCTGTTCAAACTTTCTATTTCTTCTTGATTCAGTTTTAGTAGGTTATATGTTTACAGGAATTTATCATTTCGCTAGGATGTCAAATTTTTTGGCATATAATTTTTCATAATATACTCTTATAATACTTTTTATTTCTGTGGTATAGTTTGTTATTTCTCCTCTTTCATTTCTGATTTTGAGTCCTCCCTCTTTTTATTTTTTACTGATGAGTTGTGCTAGAGGTTTATCCACTTTGTTGATCTTTTCAAAAAATCAGATCCCTGTTTCATTGATCTGTTCTCCTATTTTTTAGTTTCTATTCAGTTTATTTCTGCTCTAATGCTTATTATTTTCTTTCTTCTATTGGTTTGGGATTTTGTGTGTTCTTTTTCCAGCTATTTTAGTTGTAAGTGTAAGTTGTTTCAGATTTGTCTTGCTTCTTGAGGTAGGCCTATATTAGTATAAACTTCCCTCTTAGAACATTTGCTGTATCCCAAAGATTTTGTACCATTGTTTTAATTTTCATTTGTTTACATGTATTTTTTTAAATTTCCTGTTTGATTTCTTGGTTGTACTATTCATTATTTAGTAGCATGCTATTTAACCTCTATGTATTTGTTGTATTTCCAGATTTTTTTTCCTTATAGTTGATTTCTAGTTTGATATCATTGTCATCTGAAAAGGTGTTTGGTATGACCTCCATCTTTTTAAATTTGTTAACACTTGTTTTGTGGCCTAATATGTGATCTATTCTGGAGAATGTCCCATGTGCACTTGAGGACAATGTGTATTTTACTGTTTTAGAATGGGGTATTCTGAATATATCTGATAAATCTATCTGGTCCAGTGTATCATTCAAAGACACTGTTTACTTGTTGAGGTTCTATTTAGATGATCTGTGGATTGATGTAAATGTGGTATTAAAGTTCCCTACTATTATTGTATTACTATTGATCATGTTTATTATTAGCTGTTTTATATATGTAGGTGTTTCCATGTTGGATGTTTAAATATTTACAGTTATTTTGTCTTCTTGTTGGATTGTTCCCTTTATGATTATATATTGTCCTTTTTTGTCTCTTGTTAGAGTCTTAAAGTCTATTTTGTTCAATATAAGTATTGCTATCCTAGCTTTCTTTTCACATCCATTTGTGTGATAAGTGTTTTTCCATACCTTTACTTTCAATTTGCATATGTCTTTAGATCTGAAATGGGTCTTTGTAGGCAGCACATAAATGAATCTTTTATTCAGTCTGTCACCCTAAGTCTTTTGATTGTAGTGTTTAATCCATTTACAATCAAAGTAATTATTGATAGTATGTACTTATTGCTATTTTGTTACTTGTTTTAGGATTGTTTATATAGCTTTTCTCTGTTCTTTCTCTTGCCCTGTTCTCACAGTTTGCTGGCTTTGTTTTGTGATATACTTGGGTTCCTTTCTCTTGATTTATTGCATATCTATTACTGGTAGTTACCATTAGGATTATACATAATATCTTATGTATATAGCAATCTATATTAAGTTGCTGGTCACTTAAGTTTGAACCCATTATTTACTCCACCCCCTGCCACACACACACATTTTAGGTATATGATATCACATTTTACTTTTTTATTTTATGAATCCCTTGACTGATCTTTATACACACACATACACACACACTTAACTTTACTGCCTTTGTGATTCCTACTTTCCTGACTCCTTTTTATGGTCTTTCCTTTCTACTCAAAGGGTTCCTTTTAATATTTCTTGTAGTGCTAGTTTCATGGTCATGAATTCTTTCAATTTTTGTTTGGTAAACTCTTTGTCTCTTCTTCTATTCTCAAGTAGGGCTTTCCTGGATAGAATATTCTTTGTTTCAGGTTTTCTTTTTCAGCTTTTAGAATATATCCTGCCACTTCCTTCTAGCCTCCAAAATTTTTGCTGAAAAATCAGCTGATAACTATATGGAGTTTCCCTTGCATGTTACTGTTTTGCTTTCCAATACTGTGTCCTGCAGTTTGCTGAGCTGCTCTAGTGCTTTTTCTGGTCTATATTTATTCCATATTGTATATTTTTAATTTCAGTTATTGAGTTCTTTTCCTATTTGTCTTTGTGGATAGTCTCACTGAGGTCCTTCACACTTTTCTCAAGTCCAGTGAGTATCTTTATGACCATTGCTTTAAATTCTTTATCAACCATATTACTTATCTCCATTTCATTAAGCTATCTTGCTATGATTCTTTTCCCCCTGTTCTTGCATTTGGGACATATTCCTCTGTCTCCTCATTTTGTCTAACTCTCTGTGTTAGGAAAGTCAGCTATGTCTCTTGTTCTTAGAAGTAGTGGCCTTATGAAGAAGTCCTGTAGTTTTCTGCAGTGCAATGTTCCCTGTTCACCAGAAGACTTCAGGAGTATCTCCTATGTATGTTGCATGCACCCTGCTATTGTGACTGAGCCACTTTTGCCTTCAGTCCAGTTGTCTTCAGTGCCTCTCATTGCTTGCTGTGGGCAGAGTTTTGTCTATGTCTTGATAGTTGGTTCATATGTAGCCACCTTGGGCTTGAGTTGAGTCAGATCAGGCACTTCCTAGAGCTTTGGCTGTACCAAACTGCAGGGCACTTTCCTTCTGTTATCCCCTGAGAAGCTTTCATGCTGGGCAGGGTCTGTAGTCAGACCATGTGTCTGCCCCCAGCCCATTGCTGGGGCCACAGTCAAACGCGTGTATGTGGTTATCTTCTCCTCTCTCTTGGGAAGGAATTACTTTGAAGTGGTGCTGGCCCCTGTCAGCGCTGCTTGCATACTACTGGGCTTGTGACACTGTTTTGGATAGGCTCTGACAAAGGGCATATTGGAAAGGGGCAGGTCCATTGGAGAATACAGAGGCAGAGCATGTGGTGTTAACAAGCTCTATACATATTTGCAGCAAGAGGTGACCTGGGGTCACTTAGAAACTTCCTGCCACAGCGTGGAATAGGAGAGCTCACAGGAGAGTGTGGGGGTGGGAGGCATAGTGCCTGCAAGGCCTGCACAGGTTCACTGCAGGAAGGGATATACAGCTACCCAGGAAAACTCCTGCTGAGGCTAGCTGGGTTGGATGGGGTGGAACTACAAAAGCCCATGGTGGCAGGGTACCTTGTTAGTGGCACTATGCTGGTTCCTGCTCATCTGGGTATCTATGTTGGTGGACAAGGTAGGGAAATTGCACCTAGTAGCTCTGCTGTTCTTGGAAATGTTTCCCAAAGATCCCTGCCCCTCAAGCACAAACTGAGATTAGTTAACACATCTCCCTCCTGTATACCCCAGACGTTTGTCAAACTGCTGCTTCTATGCTGCATCTCCATAGGGCTGTTTGTGATCTTGTCTCTTTAACAGCAGAGACTCTGTTCCTTATTACCTTGCTAGCTCTCCCAGAGCCAAGCGTGCTCATTTTTAGTTTCAGATGTTAAGCCCTGCTATTTATAAGAACTCATGAAATTAGGTCCCTCTGGTTTTCAGAGACAAATGTTATAGGGATTCACATTCTCTGTGTGTATTCCCTGTGCCTGAGGTGCCTGGTTGTGAGGGTCTGCTTCCTTCCTTTCTCCATGCCAACATGGTCCCTCCCTCCCATGAACAGTCTTGTGGGTTACTTTGACTCCTGAAAAGTCTCTACTATTCCAACCCACTTCAGCGTAGTCTTTTCTCTACATTTAGCTGTAGATTGTCTGTTCTGCCAGTCTTTGGGCCATTTTCTGGGTTATTTACATGAATGTGCATGTTATTTCCTTATATCCTTTGGACAAGGTGAGCTTAGGACCCTCCTACTTTGTCCATGAAGTCAAACCTCACCTCTTTTAATATTGAAAAGACTCCAGTGGAGAGGTGTGTGTGTGTGTGTGTGCGCGCACGCAAGGAACAACTAAGTAATCAAAGACTTGAGAAATACAAAACACACACTCTTTATTTTCTAAGCAGATTATGTTAAAGACAAACATTAAATAGAAATTGTAAACAAAGAGCAGACCAGCAATCTAAGAAAGCTTGTCTTTTAACAGAAAAATGCCACATTCTAATTTTATATCTATGTACTTTTAATATTAAAACTCTTCTTTAGACAAATTCATATTAATTTTACCTTGATTAGGTACTAAATTTTCTTTTCAAGGATTTTGTTTCCAGACCTTCTTCAACTTTCCTTATTAGATTTGAATTTTGTCCTATATTTTTCCTCTTTAAATACGCAGCCTTACTTTAGGTCAAAACTTCTTTCTTCTCCCTTAACTAAAATGTATTTAGATTCCTTTTATACTTAGATTACTTTCTTTTACCAAAAGCATACATCTTTCTTTTCTTGCATAAGGGGATTCTTGCCTTATTATTTCTAGTAGCTTCAATTACATATATTAATTAGAATTTTCAACTCCTAGGAAACTTAACTAAGAAGTAAACAATTAATTATGGTCTTTTACATTGTCATTCTGTGAATTGACAACCATACATTTTATGATTTTTAGAAACTTCTACTTTTCTGGTTTCTGCTTTATTCGTAGAAAATTCATCAGTGTGATATAAAACATGTTTATTAATAGGTGCAAATATTTTTTCCTCTGTAAAAGTAAGCAAAAAGTGAATAAGCCTATGGTTAGTGACTAATGTTTCAGTATTTTATTTGGAAATAATTTTGATACTTAATGAATTTAACTCATCACTTAGCAAAACTTTAAAGTTTCAGGTTATCAAAAAGATTTGGGGAAATGACCTTTAAAATTCACCTAAGTCTTTTATTTATGGCAACTCAGTTTACTTCTTCTTAATTATGTTTAGATTTGAAACATTAGACAAATCAGAATTCTAATTTCTTTCTCTGACAAATTTTGCAATACAGATAATATGAATTTGTTTGAAGAGTAAGCCTAGGCAGAGTAAAAAAATTGTTTGGATTATAAACAGTGCTGATAAGTCTAATATATGTTTATTGTAATCAACCAGCAAACTTAAATTACCTTTAATACTAAATATTTTCCCAAGTCTTGTGAAGTTGACAAGCATTTGTCTATTATATTTCTGAAAATTTCTAAAAATTTCTTAAGTTATAAGTACTTATATTTAGGCCAATTAAACAGAGCTCTTTAAAGTTATTAGTACCATCCAGAGGTAGAAAATATCAAATTCTATAATAGAAACACATAAACACATAATCAAAATCTTATGGTTTAAAATTGTTTATCCACAAGACGAGTATGATAATACAAATCTCACATGGGGGCCCTCATTCAAAGGTAGATATGGGGGAGTGTCTGTAAAGTCATTAACTTGGTAGACGTCTGTTTATGGTCATGTAAGGCAATTTAGACCAAGGAATAGGAGGAGTCTTGAAATAAAAGAGGATAGAGAGAAATTGTAAGAATTATCTGAGTCTTACAGTCCTTTGCATTAGTTACCTTTTTGTATCTTTTAATTTTTTATGTTTTTTTGCCATGAAATTTTCAGTGAAGCTATTTTTGGAGTTTTGAAGGCTTTACTTTCAAGTACACTTTTTAAATGATCTTCTCTAATTGGAACATTCCTCATAATGGCCGTTGTAATTCTAGATTGTTTTTAATAAAAATTTGCCATTTCTGTAGATATTCACACATTCTGGAACCATAGTTTTTAGAAATAAGCAGGTGTGCTGGAAGTTGGTGTGCTTGACTGTTCACAAAAGGATGTCATTGGCAAGTCTTTGGGTTTCTCAGAGCCAAGCTGATATCTAAAAGGGATGTGCAGCTGCGTTGGGAATTGTGCATGTTTTACAGTGTACCTTGTTGTACAGAAATGTTCTTAAAGTCAATGGGTGACCTAGTGTCTATCTAACACACTGTGTAACCAATTTATCCTAACCTGGTAGTATTTGTGTTAAGTGGTGTGC
This sequence comes from Hyaena hyaena, assembly GCF_003009895.1. Taxonomy (NCBI): domain Eukaryota; kingdom Metazoa; phylum Chordata; class Mammalia; order Carnivora; family Hyaenidae; genus Hyaena; species Hyaena hyaena. The sequence continues at coordinate 1,628,798 of NW_024080888.1, forward strand.
ACACTAATAAATGCTCAATGCATGCCCACCAATTTTTGCAGGTACTTAGTGTCCAAGATTCCCTTTAGTAATCAGCCTTTACCTCACGTGCCCATTAACAGAAACTGGTAGTTACCAAGGAAACAAAACCATGGACACCAGCAGTAAGCAAAAAAGATCAAACCAGCAGACCTCAGAGAATGGGGACTCTGAACTAATTCCAAATGCAACTGCCACCAGCAGTTCTCAATGTGGAATCTGAGGATAGAATCAAGGGCTGGGTTTCAGAAGTTACTGTGAACTTGCCAATAGAATTTCCTTTATGCACCACCAGCATTTCCCAAAGTGGACTAACCAGCAGTCTCCATTAATGGAAACTGTGGACTGGAACTGGGAAAGGATTCCAAACTGAAATTGCAGACTGAAACAAGGGCTAAGGACTAACATTCTGTTAGTGATCCTCCTGTTAGTCTCAATATTAGACTGTAAAGGAAAGTAGATTGGGAGGTTGATGCAAAAAACAGAACAAGCAAAAAAAAACAGATCAAACTGAGAGGAAATCACCAATGGCCCTCAGAAATGGTGAAAAAGACAATGAAGTCAAAAGGGTTGGTGAGGCATCGGGCCTCTGTTTCTTATTATCTCTGAACACTGTCAGAGTTTACTTCAGTCGTCAATACTGCCACCAAATTTGTTAAAAAAACAAAATTCAACTGAGTAAATTTAAAGATTTAATTGGCTTTACTCAATGATTCATGACTTAGACAAACAGAAATGCATTCTATAAGCTGCAGAAAAGGAAAGTTATTTTTAAAGGCAGAAAGGGAATGGTAGGGAAAAAAGAAAATTATTTGCAATGAATGCATTGTTTTAGGAAGGTCACCCTCCTAAAGGGAACAGAAATGGTCTAATAGCAGATTACCTCCTAGTGTTGACCAAAATTAGTTTGGCTGGCTAAAGTTTATTTTCTTGGAGGTGCTAAAACTGTACTTAGGTTGGGTATTAAGACTTGGTTTACTGACATAGGTCCTTAACATAAGTGATTATATTTGGGGCCTGTGGTTTTCTTTTTAACAACAGGTTCACCTTATTTTCCTCATACTTGACAATCACTAAAAGTTACCTAAATACTAATAGTGGATTAATGATGTCATTTCCTCTTCCCTGTTAAAAGAGGTACTGTTCCCCATTTTTTCACTAAGGTAATTGGTGCTTAGAAAAAGCTTAAGAAACTTGCTCAATATCACAAAATATCTAGAAACTGGGATATCAGGAAGATATGGCAGAGTAAGAAAATCCTGAACTCACTTGGTCCCTTGGATACACAAAGATAGCAGCTACATATGTTATCTGGCAGAACAGACCTTCCATAGTTATTCATAAAGAGGAGGCCACATGGAAGAAAGTAGAAGGCAGAGGTGCCCGGGTGGCTCAGTCAGTTAAGCATTTGACTTCAGCTCAGGTCATGTTCTCGCGGTTCGTGGGTCTGAGCCTCACCTCAGGTTCTGTGCCTGGAGCCTGTCTCAGATTCTGTGTCTCCCTCTCTCTCTGCCCCTCTCTCTGGCCCGCCCCTGCTCATCCTCTGTTTCAAAAATAAATAAAAACTATAAAGAATTTTTTTTTAATTTTAAAAAAAGAAGGCAGACATATAGTTGGGAACCAAACTCCCCAATGAGAACAGTCACAAATGAGAGGGACATCACAAATAGAAGAAACAAGATCAAACCCCATTCTAGCCATGGGGAATCAGCACTGGAAATCACCCCCATAACATTTGGCTTTGAAAACCAGCAGGAGTCAACTTTGTGAGCTTTTCCTATCAGCAGGGTTTAATTCCAAATGCTTTTAAAATCAGTAGGGGTGCCTGGGTTGTTGAGTCGGTTAAGCATCCAACTTCGTTCAGGTCATGATCTCATGGTTTGTGAGTTTGAGCCCCACATTGGGCTCTGTGCTGACGGCTCAGAGCCTGGAGCCTGCTTCAGATTCTGTGTCTCCCTCTCTCTCTGCTCGTCCCCCATTCACACTGTCTTTCTCTCTGAAAATAAACATTAAAAAAAAAAAAAGTAATGATCATAATGAAACTCACTGGACTTGAAAAAAAGAGTGGAAAATCACATTGAGACCTTAAAAAAAAGGTAGGAAATATAAAAAAGAACCAGGTAGAGATGAAGAATTCAATAACTGAAATTTGAAAAAGAAATACACTAGAGGGAATCAATAGAAGATTAGAAGATACAGAAAAATAAATCAGTGATATGGAAAACAGGTAAGGGAAAGCAAGATAAATAGCAAAAAGAAAAATTAAAAATGAGAATAGGTTGAGGAAACTCAGCAACTTCAAGTATAATTTGCATTATAGGGATATCAGAAGGTGAATAAAGAAGGAAACAAAAATTATTTGAAAAAAATGATAGCTGAAAACTTTCCAATTCTGGGGAAAGAGACATTTAGATCCAGGAATATGGAGAACAACTAACCATATTCACCAAGGAGGTCCATACCAAAGCAAAATATTAAAATGACAAGAAAATAGCGACAGATAATTTTAAAAGTAGCAAGAGAAAACAATTACATATAAGGGAAACCATAAAAGGTTATCAGCTGATTTTTCAGCAGATACTTTGTAGGCCAGAAGAGTGTCATGATACATTCAAAATGCTGAAAGAAAGAAACCTTCAATGAACAATACTCTATCTAGCAAGCTTATCATTCATCATGGAAGAAGAGATAAAGAGTTTCCCAGGCAAAAAAGTTAAAGGAGTTCATCACTAGTAAACCAATCTTCTAAGAAACATTAAAAGGAAATCTTTGAATGGAAAGAAAAAGCCTTAACTAAAAGTATAAAAATTATGGAAGAAAAATATTCATAAGTAAACGTAAACGTATAATGAAGGTAGTAGATTATAAAACCAGAATGGAGATTTAAAAACTGGGGAGTTAGTGGTGTTGTAAAAATTTAGTACTTTTAGAATAAGTTCAACGTAGCTGAGCATCAGCTTAATATAGATTACACATAAAATGTTATATATGAACCTAACAGTAATTGCAAATCAGGAACTTATAATTAATACACAAAAAAGAGAAAGGAAACCAGGCATAACACTTAAGCGAAAGGAAACCAAGCATAACACTAAAAAAAGCCATCATACCCAAAAGGAAGAGATCAAGAGAAGAAGAAAGGAACAGAAAAGAATGATAGCAACCATAAACCAAGTTACAAAATGGCAGTAAGTACATAGGTATCAATAATTACTTTAAATGCAAATGGCCTAAATGCTCCAATGAAAAGACACTGGGTGACTGAACAGATAGAAAACAAGACCCATCTATATGCTGTCAAAAAGATACTTACTTCAGACCTAAAGACACATGAAAACTGAAGGTCAAGGAATGGAAAAACATTTATCATGAAAATACAAATGTAAAAAACCTGGGGTAGTAAAATTTAACAAAAAAACTTTAAAACAAAGACTGTAGCAAGAGACAAAGACACTATATAAAGATAAAGAGGAGAGGATAAAGCGATTGTAAATATCTCTGCACTCAACATGAAAGCACCTACATAAACAGACAAAAAAGGAGAGATTGGGGCGCCTGGGTGGCTTAGTGGGTTAAGCGTCCAACTTTCACTTAGGTCATGATCTCGCAGTTCGTGGGTTCGAGCCCCACAACGGGCTCTGTGCTGACTACCAGCTCAGAGCCTGGAGCCTGTTTCAGTCTGTGACTCCCTCTCTCTCTGACCCTCCCCTGCTCACGCTGTCTCTCTCTCTCCTAGAAATAAATAAAACATTTAAAAAAAGAAAAAAAGGAGAGATTGACAGCAGTATAGTAATGATTGAGGACTTTACATTTCATTTACATCAGGGGATAGTACATCCAGACAGAGAGTCAACAAGGAAAAAGTGATTTTCAACAACAGATTAGACAAGATATATATGAATATATTCTATCTAAAAACAGAAGAAAATACATTCTATTTAAGTACTCATGGAAAATTCTCCATGAGAGATTACATGTTAGGCCACAAAAAAAGAATGAATGAATCAATGAATTCAAGAAGAAAGGAATTGTTTCATTTTACTTTTCTGGCTATAATGGTATGAAAGTAGTAATCAATTACAAGAAAAACTATGGAAAGAACACAAACACATGGAGGCTAAACAACAAGCTACTAAACAATGAATAGGCCTGCCAAGATCAAAGAGGAAAAATAAACAGAAACTAATGAAAATGAAAACACAACAGTCCAAAATCTTTTGATGCATCAAAAGAAATTTGAAGACAACAGTTTATGGCAATATAGGCCTGCCTTCAACAATAAGAAAAATCTGAAATAAACAACACCAACCTTATACCTAAAGAGGCTATAAAAAGAAGAACCCAAAGTGAATAGAAAGAATGGAATAATAAAGATTAGAGCAGAAATAGAGCTTAAACCATAGTAAAGATTAATGAAACAAAAACCTGGCTCTTTGTAAAGATCAACAAAATTGATAGAATCATTAAGAAAAAAAGAGAACTCAAAATTAGAGATGAAAGAGAAATAACATCACAGCAATACAAAAAAATCATAAGTAAATTATAAAAAATTATATGCCAAATTGGAAAACATAAAAGAACTAGATAAATATCTAGAAAAATATAACCTTCCAAAACAGAATCAGGAAGAAAGAAAAAATTTGAAGAGAGCAATTACTATCAATGAACTTGAATCAGTAATCAAAAACTCTAAAGCAAAAACTCAGGACAAGATAGTTTCATAGGTGAATCCTACCAAACATTTAAAAAGTTAACAAATATTTTTCTGAAAGTATTCAAAAGAAAAAGGAGAGGAAGAGGGGGAAGGGAGAGAATGGGAAGATGGAGGAGGAAGAAGAGGTGCAGGACGAGGTGGGAGAAGGAAGAAGGAGGAGGAGAAAAGGGGAAACTTTGAAATTCACTTCATGAGGCCAAAATTACTCTGATATCAAAACCAGAGAAAGACACCGCAAAAAAAACTACAGACCAATATATCTGATGAACATAGATGTAACATCCTCCATAAAATATTAGTAAAACAAATTTGATAATACATTAAAAAAATCATTCACCACAATAAATTGGGATTTATTCCAGGGATACAAGTGTTCAGTATTTGCAAATCAAACAGTATAATACATCATATTAACAAGAGAAAGGATAAAACCATATGATTATCTCAATAGATGCAAAAAAAAATTGACAAAGTACAACATCCACTCATAATAAAAATCCTCAACAAAGTTGGTCTAGATGGAACATACTTCAACATAGTAAAGAATATATATGAAAAACTCTCAGATAATATATTCAAAGGGGGAAAATCAAAAGCTTTTTCCCTAAGATTAAGAACAAGACATGGATGTCCACTCACCACTTCTATACAACATGGTACTTGAAGTCCTGTCTGCAGCAATCAGACAAGAAAAATAAAAGGCATACAAATTGATAAAGAAGAAATAAAATTTTCACTATTTGCAGATGACATGATACTGTATATAGAACACTCTAAAGACTCTACCAAAAAAACTATTAAAACTGATAAATTGGGGCGCCTGGGTGGCTTAGTCGGTTAAGTGTCTGACTTTCACTTGGGTCATGATCTCGCGGTTCGTGGGTTCGAGCCCCACGTCGGGCTCTGTGCTGACTGCCAGCTCAGAGCCTGGAGCCTGTTTCAGTCTGTGACTCCCTCTCTCTCTGACCCTCCCCAGCTCATGCTGTCTCTCTCTCTCTCTCTCCTAGAAATAAATAAAAACATTAAAAAAAACCTGATAAATGAATTCAGTAAATTTGCAGGGTATAAAATTAATGTACAGAAATCTGTTCCATTTCTATACACTAAAAACAAAATGCCAGAAAGAGATTAAGAAAACACTTAATATCCCACTTACAATTGCACTAAAAAGGATTAAATACTTAGGAATAAACTTAACCAAGGAGTGGACAGACCTGTACTCTAAAAACTATAAAACATTGATGAAAAAACCTGATGACACAAATAAATGGAAAGAACTCATAGAAGAATTAGTATTTTTAAAATATCCATACTACCCAAAACCATCTACAGACTCAATACAATCTTTATCAAAATATGAATGGCATTTTTCACAGGACTACAACAAATAATTTTTAAATTCATTTGGAACTACAAAAGACCCCAAACAGCCAAAGTAATCTTGATGAAGAATAAAGCTGGAGGTATCATAATCCCAGATTTCAAGATATATTACAAAGCTGTGGTAACAAAGCACTATGGTACTGGCACAGAAATAGACACATGAATAAAGCCAAGAGAATAAAGCACCCAGAAATAAGCACATGCTTCTATGGCCAATTAATCTACTACAGAGGACATAAAAATATATAGTGGAAAAAAGACAGTCTTCAATAAATGGTGTTGGGAAAACTGGATAGCTATATGCAAAATTATGAAACTGGACCACTTTCTTATACACTAAAATAAACTTAATTAAAAACCTAAATGTGAGACCTGAAGCTATAAAATTCCTAGAAGGAAACATTGGCAGTAATTTCCTTGACATTAGTTGTAGAAACACTTTTTTAGATATGTCTCCTAAGGCAACAGACACTGAAGTCAAAACAAAACAAAACAACAAAAAAGACCTTGTGAGACTTCACCAAAATAAAATGCTTTTGCACTGTGAAGGAAACCATCATCAACAAAACAAAAAGGAGCCTACTGAATCAGAGAAGATATTTGCAAATGTTATATCCAATAGGGGTTAATATCCAAAACATAAAATACCTTATACAATATCAAAAATAAAACGAAAAACAGTACAATCAAAAAACTGGGTAAAAGATCTGAGTAGACATTTTCCAAAGAAGACATACAGATGGCCAGCAGACTTGTGTAAAGATGCTCAACAACAGTAATAATTAAGGAAATGCAAATCAAACCATAATATTTATTACCTGACACTTATCAGAATGGCTAGAATCAAAAAGATAAGAAGTATCAAATGTTGGCGAGGATGTGGAGAAAAAAGAACCCTTGTGCACTGTTGGTGGAAATGAAACTTAGTGCAGCCGTTCTGGAAAATAGTATGGAGTTTTCTCAAAAAATTAAAAATAGAAATACTATATGACCCAGTAATTCCACTAATGAGTATTTGCCCAAGGAAAAAATAACACTAAAACTAGTGCATAAAAGATATATACACCCCTATGTTTATTGCAGCATTATTTACAATAGCCAATATATGGAAGCATGGCTACTGGAAAAATGTTCATGGAAAAATGAACGTATAAAGAAGGTGTGGTGTATGTATACACACACACACACACACACACACACACACACAATGGTGTATTGCCCATGAAAAGGGATGAAATGTTAACATTTGCGCAGTATTGATATATCTAGAGGGTATAATGCTGAGTTAAATAAGTTGGACAAGAAAAACAAATACCATATGATTTCATTCATATGGGGAATCTAAGAAACAAAAGAAATGAACACAGAGACAGACTCCGAAATTCAGAGAATGGGTGGTTGCCAGAGGAGAGGTGGGTGGGGCAATGGGTGAAAAAAATAAAGGCGATTAAGCGGCACAAACTTCCAGTTATAAAATGAGTATGTCAGAGAGATGAAAAGTATAGCATAGTCAGTGAGATTGTAACATTGTTTGGTGACAGATGGTGATGACACTCATCACGGTAAGTACATAGAATTGTTGAATCCTTATGTTGTACACCTGAAACTAATATAACACTATATGTTAATTATATTTCAATAAAAAAATCTAGAATCTAGAGAAGCTAAGCTTTGAACTCAAGTCTTGTGATGCTACAGAACTCATATCTAACCACTATTCAACAGAACCTGTATTTTTGATTTGTGCTAAGAAATCTTGTAGAAACAATATCTTTATTTCCACATTTATAAGTAAGGTATTTTGGGGAGTGTTTGTATTTTATTTCATTTATAAAATGGCTTTTTGGTTTTTAAAAAGGGAGGGCAGGAGAAGATGATATATAAATTCCTCAGCCCTGCTAATGTAGGCATGAGCTATAGTCTGACCTTTTCACATGGGCATACATTTCTTTTTCCTTGCCTTCCTGTCAGTCACTGATGAAGACAAGAAGAACTATTGTTTGCACAAAGGCATATTTTTAAACATAAGCTCCACTGGCTGAGGGACTATTTGATCTCTTTGAGTAAGTCCATTTTAAGCTCACTTTGCCCCCTCTGCTTTTTCAATTTTCAGTGAACTTTATCTTTTATAATCACTTTACTGGAATCCATGCAAAACAACAAAAGGTATTAATGCAGGATACGAGTAGAGACATGAGTTCAAGTTGAATTTATGGTATCTTATTTCTAAGGATAGAGATGTGGGAAATTTGTGGATCATGTATTTGGGGTGTGAGTGTGTGTGTGCGTGTGTAGTTTCAGTTTTGAAATTTCAGAAAACAATTTCTTTGCCAACACTTAAATATAAATTATAAAATATGTGTACTTTTTTTGCACCTGGGTGGCTCAGTTGGTTAAGCATCTGACTTCAGCTCAGGTCATGATCTCATGGTTCATGAGTTCAAACTACGGATCAGGCTCTGTGCTGACAGCTCAGAAGCTAAGAGCCTGGAGCCTGCTTCAGATTCTGTGTCTCCCTCTTTCTCTGCCCATCCCCTACTCAGGCTTGGTCTCTCTCTCTCTCTCATACATATCTTCATAATAATCTATTGATAGATGAATTATAATTTTCTAAACTTTTCAACAGAAGGTTGAACTTTTAGACTAACAATTTTTTTTACTGCTGTCATTGATCCTATAAAAAACATATTTGGACTATAGCTTTGGACTATTTCCTGGGTGGTGAATTACTTGGACAAAAATTCTGTAGATTTTTAGGTTGGTAATGCATACCACCACAATATTTCTGCACAGGTATTGCATAGTTTAGAATGCTAGCACTAGGGGGCGCCTGGGTGGCTTAGTCGGTTAAGCGTCCGACTTTCGCTTAGGTCATGATCTCGCGGTTCGTGGGTTCGAGCCCCACGTCGGGCTCTGTGCTGACTGCCAGCTCAGAGCCTGGAGCCTGTTTCAGTCTGTGACTCCCTCTCTCTCTGACCCTCCCCTGCTCACGCTGTCTCTCTCTCTCTCCTAGAAATAAATAAAAACATTAAAAAAAAAATTTTAGAATGCTAGCACTAGTATGAAGGAGTGCTATTTTACAACATTTTTACCATTTTCTATATAAGATGTTTTCAAAGTGCTTAATTTTTAAAAAGTAAAAAATGGTACCTCATTATATTCCCTTTGTGATTTCCATTTAGAATGAAGAAGGAGGCCCACAGGAAGGAATTCTGGGAGATATGCCTGTTGATCCTGACAATGAGGCATATGAAATGCCTTCTGAGGTAAAACATTATATACATACAGCTCTGAAAATAAACGTCAGGAGTTCAAGTCAGGTCTTTCTAATAAGCAGTACCAAAAATCTGTCACTCTCAGATTTTCATTACATTTGTTTTTATTGAAAACTATTTACTTTCTAGAGGGATAAATTGGCCAAATCCAGGATATGCTTTATGAAGACAAATTGAAAACTAAAAATGGTTTTTACATTTGTAAAGCATTGTGTTAAAAAAGAAAAAGCTACAGAGACACTATATTGTCCACACAACCTAATATATATACTTGCTTAACCTTTATAGAAAGTGTTTGCTGAACACTGCATTAGAAAATTATTTTATTAAAAATAATAAATTTTTTTCTTAATTTAAATTTTAGTTAGCACTTTCTAACCTTTATAGAAAGTGTTTGCTGAACACTGCATTAGAAAATTATTTTATTAAAAATAATAAATTTTTTCTAAATTTTAGCTAGCTAATGTACACTGCAATATTGGTTTCAGGCATAGAATTCAGTGATTCATCACTTACCCACAACACCTAGTGCTCATCACAACAAATGTCCTCCTTTAATACCCACTACCCATCTAGCCCATTTCCAACATACCTCCACTCCATCAACCCTCAGTTCTCCATCATTAAGAGTCTCTTGTGGCTTCTTTCCCCCTCTTTTCTTTATTGTCCCTCTCTTCCCATAAGTTCATCTGTTTTGTATCTTAAATACGAGTGAAATCATATGGTATTTGTCTTTCTCTGATTGACTTATTTTCTTGTCACAATACGTTCTAACTCCATCCATGTAATTGCAAATGGCAGGATTTCATTTTGTGATGGCTAAGTGATATTCCATTGTATATGTATACCAAATCTTCTTTATCCATTGATCAGTCAATGGACATTTGAGCACTGTCCATAGTTGAAATGGACATGTTGAAAATGCTGCTATAAACATTGAGATGCATGTATCCCTTTGAATCTATATTTTTGTATCTTTTGGGTAAATACCTGACAGTGTAATCACTGGATCCTAGAGTGTTCTATTTTAGTTTTTTGAGGAACTCCAACTTGTTCTCCAGAGTGACTGCATCAGTTTGCATTCCCAACAACAGTGCAAGAGGATTCCTCTTTCTCTACATCCTTGCCAACATCTGTTGTTTCTTGTGTTGTTAATTTTAACCATTCTGACAGATATGAGGTGGTATCTCATTGTGGTTTTGATTTGTATTTCCCTGATGATGAGTGATGTTGAGCATCTTTTCATATACCTGTTAGCCATCTGGATGTCTTCTTTGAAAAATTGTCTATTCATGTCTTCTGCCCACTTTCTTAATTGGGTTGTTTGATTTTTTGGGTATTGAGTTTGGTAAGTTCTTTATAGATTTTGGATACTAACCCTTTATCTGATCATGTCATTTGCAAATATCTTCTCCCATTCTGGAGGCTTCCTTTTAGTTTTGTTGATTGTTTCCTCACTGTGCAGAAGCTTTTTATCTTGATGAAGTACCAGTAGTTCATTGTTGCTTTTCTTTCCCTTGCTTTCAGCAACATGTCTTCTTTCTAAAAAGTTGCTTTGATCAAGGTCAAAGAGATTGCTGACTCTGTTCTTCTCTAGGATTTTAATGGTTTGCTGTCTCACATTTAGATCTTTCATCCATTTTGAATTTATTTTTGTGCGTGGTGTAAGAAAGTGGTCAGGTTTCATTCTTCTGCATGTCACTGTCCAGTTTTTCCAATTCCATTTGTTGAAGAGACTCTCTTTTTTTTCCATTAGATATTCTTTCCTGCTTTGTTGAATATTACTTGACCATGTAGTAATGGGTTCATTTCTGTGTTTTCTGTTCTGTTCCACTGTCCTATGTGTCTGTTTTTTTTGTGCTAGTAGCATACTGTCTTGATGACTACAGCTTTTAATATAGCTTGAAATCCAAAATTTGGGTGGCTCCAGTTTCATTTTTCTTTTTCAGGATTGCTTTGGCTATTTGAGATCTTATGTGGTTCCATTAAATTTTAGGAATGTTTTTTTTTGGCTCTTGAAAAATGCATATTTTGATAGGGATTGCGTTAAATGTGTAGATTGGTTTGGGTAGTGTAAACATTTTTAAAATGTTCTTCCAATCCATGAGTATGGAATTCTTTTCCATGTCTTTGTGTCCTCTGTAATTTTCTTTATAAGTGTTCTATAGTTTTCAGAGTACAGATCTTTTACCTCTTTAGTTATATTTATTCCTAGTGTCATATTGTCTTTCATGTATTGCAAATAGGATCAATTTTTTTTATTTCTTTTTCTGCTGCTTTGTTATTAGTGTGTAGAAATGCAACCAATTTTTGCATGTTGATTGTATATCCTTCAACTTTGCTAAATTCATCTATTAGTTCTAGCAAATTGTTGTGTAGTCTTTTGGGTTTTCTACATAGAGTATCATGTTGTTTGCAAATAATGAAAGTTTGACTTCTTCCTTGTGATTTGGATGCATTTCTTTTCTTTCTTTCTTTCTCTCTTTCTCTCTTTCTCTCTTTCTCTCTCTCTTTCTCTCTTTCTCTCTCTCTTTCTCTCTTTCCCTCTTTCCCTTTCTCTGTCTCTGTCTCATTGCTGAGAGTAAGACTTCCAGTACTATGTTAAATATTTAATGGTGAGAATGGACATCCTTGTCTGGGTCCTGATCATAGGGGAAAGGCTCTCAGTTTTTCCCTATTGAGGATACTAGCTGTAAGTCTTTCATATATGGCCTTTATGATGCTGAGGTGTGTTCCATCTATCCCTACTTTGTTGAAGGTTTTTATCAAGAATGGATCCTGAATTATTTTCAGATGTTTTTTTCTGCATCTATTTACAGAATCATATGGTTATCTTTTATTTTACTAATGTGGTTTATCACATTGATTGATTTGTGAATATTTAACCAGCCCTGTAGTCCAGGAATAAATTACACTTGATCATGGTGAGTAATTCTTTTAGTATACTGATGAATTCAATTTGCTAGTATTTTATTAAGAATTTTTGCATCCATGTTCATCTGGGATATTGGCCTGTAATTCTTTTTAGTGGAGTCTTTATCTGGTTTTGGAATCAAGGTAGTACTGGCTTCATAGAATGAGTTTGGAAGCTTTCCTTCCACTTCTATTTTTTGGAACAGTTTGTTCCAATGGAGAATTTGTATTGATTCTTTTTTAAATGGTTGATAGAATTCCCCTGGGGAAACCACTTGGGCCAGAACTCTTATTGGGAGATTTTTTATTACTGATCAATTGCTTTGTGATGATGGGTTTGTTCAAGTTTTCAATTTCTTCGTGTTTCAGTTTTGGTAGTTTGTAACTTTCTAGGAATTTGTACATTTCTTGTCAGTGACACCCTTGCTGGATAAAGACTTCTTGGTTGCTTATTTTTCCCATTCAGCAAGTTGAATATACCTGCCACTCCTTTCTGGCCTAACAAATTTCAGTGGACAGATCTGCTGAGAACCTGCTTTGTCTTCCCTTTTAGGTTAAGGCCTTTTATTCCCTTGCTGCTTTTAGGATTCTTTCCTTGTCTATGTATTTGTGAATTTGACTATGATATGCCTTGGCAATGGTCAGCTTTGGTTGAGCTCAATGTGAGTTCCCTGTGCTTCTTGGATTTTGATATCTGTGTTTTTCCCCAAATTAAGAAAGTTTTCAGCTATAATTTGTTTTAATAGACATTTTGCCCCTTTTTCTCTCTCTTCATCTTCTGGGACTCTTATGATATGAATGTTACTGCATCTTAACAAGTCACTGAATTCCCTAAGTCTGCCTTTGTGATTAAGGACCTTTGTTTCCCTCTTCTCTTCAACTTCATTGTTTTCCATAATTTTATTTTCTATATCACTAATTTGTTCCTCTGCCTTGTCTATCCTTGCTGTCATGACATCCGTTCAGGTTTGCATATTAGTTATAGCATTTTAATTTCAGCCTGACTAGATTTTAGTTCTTTTATCTCTGCAGAAATAAAGAAGACACTCTATGGTATCTTTTATGCTTTTCTAAAGCTCAGGTAATATCCTTATCATCATTTTTAAATTCTAATTCAGACATTAGATGTAATTACTTACACCTGTATTGATTAAATCACTGGCTGTGAATTCCATTTCCTGTTCTTTCTTTTGGGGTGAACTTCTCTGTCTCATCCTTTTGTCCAGAAAAAAGAGATAAACAAAAACAAAAACAAAACACTCCCCAGAAACAAATAAAAACAACAAACCTAGATCCTGAGTGTATTTTTGTCTGCTTACTTAAAGAAATCTAGATCCAAAAATAAAAGTAAATACAATATGAAAAGACAAAAATATTAAAAAGGAAAAATTTATACAATATATGTGAACATAAAATAATAAAAAAGGAATTAAAAAGTAAAAAATAATAATTTAAAAAATAAAGAATAAACATAAAAAGGAAGCTAGATCTTATTTTCCCTAGAGCTGAAGCTTTTCACACCCTATGATTAGAAGACTTGGTGCAAGAGAGTTTGTGCTGGTCTTCTGGTGGGGCGGGACAGGGGCTGTTGTACTGTTTCTCAGGCTGACTTGTTTTCCTGGAAATGTGCCTCCCGGAGGCAGGGCGATAGATCTTGGTGAAGTGGCTCCAGCCTCCACTAGGTGGTGCTGTTTTCTCCCTGAAGGCTTTCAGACCTTATGGGCGGGATGAATATGGCAGCATCCTGGTCTCTAGCTTTGGAGCTGAAAGATCAGTTCTCCACTCTTCAGGGAATCCTCATGGAAGAGCATTCAATCACCTCTCTTGTGTTCCCAGTTTCTGTCAGAACCCTGTGTTCACTCTGTCTGTGTCTGAGCTTTTTTATCTCAAGCACATGACTGAGTTTCAAAACTCCAAATTTCACCAGCTCTGTTCCTCTGGGGGAAGTTTTTGCTGTATTTTTGCAAGCCCATGCTAGGAAAGCAGTCACAAGACCTCATGGCAATTCAGGGTTTATGTCAACGAGCAGAAAGGTGGCACCCCTGCTTGATGCCCTCAGCCCAAGTGCCAGCTCCTAACCCTGGAAACAGTTCACACATTGGTGCCACTCATCCTTCTTGGGACCCATGGGATCCTTAGACCACACTGTCACTCCTGGGATTCTGCCCCAAGTGGCCATCTGAGCACCGTTAAGCCATGCACATCCCTCACTGAGAGGGACTTCTATAAGTTCAGATTTTGCACCCCACTGCTTATAATATTTTGCAGTAGCCTCCATAAATAGATTCCCTCCCAGCCACCATACCCACAGCTTTGTCTCCTCCAAGTCAACACTCTGCATCTCCCACCTTCCAGAAGATGGTTGCTTTTCTACTTGTAGACTTATAGTTTTTTGTTCTCTCAAACCTCTGATTGATTTCTTGAGTGTTATGAATGATTTAATAACTATGTAGCTGTGTTCCAAGGACAAGACAAGCTTAGGATCTCCCTACTCCTCTGCCATCTTAACTCCCCTCAAAAACTTACTTTCCAAAATAAATCCCCAAATGGAAGTTTGGATAAATCAACTGAATGCCTAAAGAAAGTAATTATTATTTGCCATATTATTTCTAGCAAGATATTTGCATAGTAAAATAAAATGTGCCCCCCAAAACATGCTAAATGCATGGTTTGCAACAATTGATGTATTTCAATTTAGCATTTTAAACAGCTAATTTGCCCATTTTAACTTGAAAAGAAGTTTTTTAATAGAAAATTTATCACAAGGAAAACTTAAAAGTATTTTTAGATTAATGAAGATGACTCAAGAAGAAATAGAAAATCTGAATAGATCTATAACAAAGTAAAGAGACTGAATTATTGTTTAGAAAATCTACCCACAGGGTTTCTGAGTGGCTCAATAAGTTAAGTGTCCAACTTCAGCTTAGGCCATGATCTCATAGTTCATGAGTTTGAACCCCTTGTCGGGCTCTGTGCTGACATCTCGGAGCCTAGACCCTGCTTCGGATTCTGTGTCTCCTTTTCTCTCTACCCCTCTCCTGCTATGCTCTTTTTCTCTTTTAAAAATTAACATTAAGAAATTTATTAATAAGGAAAAAGAAAATCTACCCCCCCACACTCAAATCCCAGGACCATATAGGTTCACTAGTGAATTCTACCAAACATTTAAGGTGTAATTAATAACTATTAATTACAATTAATACCAGTTAATTCCTCTTCCAAGAAAAAGAGGAAGCAATACTCCTCAATTAATTTCATGAGGACAATACTATACTGATGCCAAACCAGACATCACAAGCAAAGAAGTTGTATTCATAAAAATTAAGTTAAAATGTCATGTTATATATTTTTCTTCATGGCATTAGTAAAAAACATACTGATAATCCCACTTATAGAAATTGAAATTGGTTTTTTTGCTCAGATTTTTACCAAGAATACTGAGTCTTTTTAAGTTCAGCACAATGCTAAACACTGTAGAAAATGTAAGAAAGTTCATTGATAGTACCAGGACACAAGTGGTATACGTTCTAAAAAACAAATACAAATTTACTGTTTCATTTATTCTAATGACTCCTTTAACAAACATTGACTATCTTCTATATATCGGGCATCTCAGAGGCAAAAAATATGGAAGATATACAAAAAAGTATAATATTTTACAGAATCTGTTTAGAGTGATCAGGAGTTTTATAGAAGAGTTGGTGTTGATCTGTGTAGGAGGGAATATGATAGGCCAAAATGAAAAGGAAGATATTCTAGCACAGGTAATATTAGAAGCAAGGCATGCATGTCTGAGCATGCTTAAGGATATGTTTGAAGAACAGTGAATAGTTAAACAGGATTTTAGCTTAGGTAACTGAGAGAACTGTAACAGATTAAGACTGCAGAGATGAGTCAATGACAAATTGTAGAATACTAGAAGAATCTTTGCATTTAAGTTTGTTCTGTACTCAGCAAGCAACTTGAGTTATATTTGCTTTAAAGCAGGATCTTGATTCGAGTTCTTATTTAGGAGGACTATTCTGATCACTTTAGTTAAGGCCTTTAATATTTTTATTGTGGATGTTATCTATATATATTGTATGGGTAGAAGGGGATTTAGAATAGAAGTAATAATTGCAGCCAACGATGAGGAAGAAATTTTCAAAAGGAGAGAAAACATCACTTGCCTTAATGTCTTTGTCTCTCTTTAAGAATGAGAACATTTTAGCCCTGGAAGAGGATTTTTAGGCCACTTGATTTGACCCTCATAACTTATAGTTGAGGAAACTGGGAGCAAGACAGACCACCTAACTTGTTCACATGATTAGAACATATGATTGTTAATTGGCATCTGGAAGTAAAATTCAGATACTGTAACTCTGAGCAGCATAATTCACTTTTATATTTGACAGTAAGACAAAACTGTTACAAAATAAGATTATATTGTGTATAACTGAATAGTTGCAGAACCTTTATTCAAAGTGATGAGCCATGTACTATCTCATTCACCCTAAATCCTTGATTCCTGATGACTAATATTAACACTGCATGTTTTCTTTTTTATTTTCTTCATTATTAGGAAGGGTATCAAGACTATGAACCTGAAGCATAAGAAATACTTTTGCTCCCAGTTTCTTGAGATCTACTGAGCGATGTTCCATCCTGTGCAAGTACTCAGTTCCAACGTGCCCAGTCATGACATTTTCTCAAAGTTTTTACAGTGTATTTTAAACTCTTCCATCAGCAGTGATTGAAATTATCTGTACCTGCCCTTGCTCAGCATTTCAGTGCTTCCCTCTCACTGAAGTGAATAAATGGTAGCAGGGTCTTTGTGTGCTGTGTGGATATTGTGGCTTCAAATCTAAAATGTTAAATTAAAACACCTAAGTGACTACCACTTATTTCTAAATCTTCACTATTTTTTTGTTGCTGTTCTTGAGAAGTTGCAATTTATTATCATATATTATAAGATTTCTAGGTGTCTTCTAATGATTCTGTCTAAAGATGATGTATTGTGAAATTTGTTAATATATACAATACTTAAAAACATGTGAGCATGAAACTATGCACCTATAAATATTAACTATGAAATTTTACTGTTTTGTGATGTGTTTTATTAACTTGTGTTTATATATAAATGGTGAAAATTAAAATGTTATCTCATTACAAAAATCTTATTTTTAATCCCATCTCATTTTAAGTAATAAAATCTTGGTTATAACATTGTGAACTGAGAACTGCCACAATTAAAGTTCTTGACAGCCATTTGGTGGAGAAGGAATTTTAGAAGAGTTAAGCAAATGAAATGGAACATTAACCCTTTACTCTGGAAATAAACTGAAGCAACACTACCCAAAGTATGAAAACATGGGTTCCACCGAACAGTGATTTTAAGAGATAATTATGGCTGTCTGCTTCAGATAGCAATAAAACATATTTGCACATTAAGGCTCTGAGAGAACCTGGTTAACTTTGTTTAACCCAGCATTTTATTTTTATTATTTCTAAAAACACCCCGACCCCCCATCGCTCTCTAGGAAATGCCTTTCAACATTTTTTGGAACTACCAGAACATCACTGTAAGAAATGTCCATACAAATGGATAAATTCCTAGAAATAATATCCTTCAAAACTGAACCAGGAAGAAATAGAAAATTTGAAAAAATGATTACTCGCAATAAAATTGATTTATTGATCAAAGAACTCCCAACAAACAAAAGTATAGGACCAGATAGCTTCACAGAGGAATTCTGCCAAATACTTAAAGAAAAGCTAATAACTGTTCTTCTCAAACTATTCCAAAAAATAGAAGAGAAAGGAAAGCTTCTAAGTTTATTCTGGGAGGCCAGCAGTACTCATTTCTCATTTACAATTGCACCAAAAAGAATAAAATGCCTAGAAATAAATTTAACTGAAGAGACAAAAGACTACTCTGAAAACTTTAAGTCACTGGAGGAAAAAAATTAAACACTATACAAATAAATGGAAAGATATACTGTGTTCATGAACAGAAACTTTAATATATTAATTGTTCCAATACTACCCAAAGTCATCTACAGATTCAATTCACATCAAAATGCCAAGGGCATTTTTCACAGAACTAGAACAAAGAATCCTAAAATGTTTATGGACCATAAATGAGCCTGAACAGCCAAAGCAATCCTGAGAAATAAGAACAATGCTAAAGGTATAATGCTCCCTGATTTCAAACTACATTACAAAATTATAACAGTGATACGGTATGGCACAAAAACAGACACCTAGATCAGTGGACTAGAATAGAGAGCCCAGAAATAAACCTATGCTTATATGGTCAATCTATGAGAAAGGAGGCAAGAATACAAAATGAGGAAAAGACTGCCTCTTTAATAGTGTCAAGAAAACTAGACCACTATCTTAAACATATACAAAGTGAAATTCAAACTCTGGTTTCTCTTCAAATCATATAAATCTTTTGCCTTTTACAAAAAGAAATTCAAAATGGACTAAAGACTTGAACATAAGACCTGAAACCATGAAACTTCTAGAAGTAAACATAGGCAGTAACTTCTTTGACACTGATCTTAACAATATATTTTTGGGTCACTTTCCTCATGCGAGGGCAAGAAAAGCAAAAATAAACTATTGAGACTATACCAAAAAAAAAGCTTTTGCACAGTGAAGGAAACCATCAACAAAATAAAAAGGCAGCTTAGTGAATGGGAGAATATGTTTGCAAGTGATATATCTGATAAGGGGCTAATACCCAAAATATATAGAGAAATTCGTCAATGAAAAGTCCAATAATGGTACAGTACCTACATAAACAGTTTCCAAAGAAGACATCCAGATGGTCAACAGACACATGAAAAGATGTTCAACATCACTCATCATCAGGGAAATGTAAATCAAAAGCACAATGAGATATTACCTAACTCCTGTCAATGGTCAAGAATAAAGAAGAAATAAAAAGTGTTGGCAAGGATGTGGGACAAAAGGAACACTTGTGCACTGTTGATGGGAATGAAAATTAGTACAGCCAGTCTGGAAAACAGTATGGAGTTTCTTCACAAAATTAAAAATGGAAGTACCATATGACTTAGCAATTCCACTACTGGGTATTTAGCCAAAGGAAAAAATAAAAGAAAAAGAAAACCACCATTCAAAAAGATGCATGCTGTTTATTACAGCATTATTTATAATATCCAAGATATAGAAGCACTCCAAGTATCCTTTGATAGATGAACAGATAAAGAAGATGTGGAATATGGAATATTAGTTATAAAAAGATGAGATCTTCTTGTATCAACATGGATGGACCTAGAGGGTATTATGCCAAGTGAATTAAGTCAGAGAAAGACAAATGCCATCTTATTTTACTTACATGTGGAATCTAAAAAACAAAACAAATGAAGAAATAACAACAAAAACAAACTCAGACTCTTAAATACAGAAAACAAACTGGTGGTTGCCAGAGCAGAGGTGGGTAGGAGAATGGGTAAAGTAGGTAAAAGAGATTATGAGATACAAACTTTGAGTTATAAAATAAGTAAGTCATGGAGATGCAAAGTACAGCATAAGGTATATAATTAATGGAAAAATATTGATTCTCTAAATGTATAAAAATCTTATGACTTTTAAATTCTGCTACCTATATGAGTCTCAGGATACATTTTTTAGGAAAAGTTTTCTATTTAGGAAAGATGCATTAACTCCGCAGGGGTGCTGACAGTGAATTTGACTATGAAAACCCTATATAAATTAATTGAAAAACTATTTGGTTTACCTTGTTAGTTATTCAGGAGAAAAACAGCAGTCCTCTTTAAAGTTCCCAGTAGAAAGCATATTTTTAAGTAAGAAGATTCTAGAGGTGCTAGGCAGTTCGTATGTGATTGTGAGTAATTTGATGTATATTGGGCATTGGCAAGGAACGAAAAAGGAATGAGTATAATGACTATAAGCATGATTGCCATAGAAACTTCCATTTTTGCCTAATTGAAAAGAGACCATTATGAGTGTTAAACTGCCTATGTGGTCTTAAACTGGAAAGAAATTAGGTATCTTGTTTGATTTTGGCACATTAATGTGTATTTTTAATTAGGAAAACAACATGAAAAACTAAAATATCTTTGTTCAAAAAGCATTCTAGTACTAATATACACCAATGGTGGTTATATTGTACCAAGCACTTAAACAAAAAGTTAAGACACAAAAGCCTTTTCAGGAAGCTTATCTCCTAGCCACTGCTGAGGCATCCACCTGAGAAGTGACCTGAAACTCTGGTTCTAAGTTTATTTTGCAGATACCATTCTCTCAATGATAGAGTTATTTAGTCTGATATGACTCTATGGGGCTTTAACAAAACAAGTCAGGGTGGGCTTTGGCACCCAAATGGCAACATAACTATCTAATACATAGTTTGGCCTTGTAAGTTGGATTTCTTTCAAAACCTCCCCGCTGTGGGAGATGCAAAATATGTTTACTCATCTCTCCAGCTCATGGTCTAGGCAACTATCGGATTAAATATACACATACCTCAAGGACAACCATTAATTCTCAGGGATAGTGCTGTCTACATCCATACTGAGGAAGAAAAGCACATTTTTCTACAAGGAAACTCTAAAGACTTCTCTGTCCATTGTACTGACACTACTCTGTTTTTATCCAGGATGAGTCATCTCAGTGTTTTCTTTCTGTCTTGGGCAGGAGGGCAATGGGGATAGCATTTCCCTGTGAGCTCTGCCTCTGCCATTGGAAGAGGAAATATGTTTTTATTACTGTGTCAAATATAAACTTAAGTGATTATCAATATTAGCTCATTTAATTCTTAAAACAACCCTAAGAAGCTACATTATTATCCTCATTTTATACATGAGTAAATTGAGGTTCCTGCAGGCTAAGTGACTTTCTCTTAGCCATATGGCTAGTAAGTCCCAATTATTATAGGGCCAGAGTCTATGTTCTCAGCCCCTAGCCCGCATTGTCTCTCAGAGTGAGAACAGACAGCTATGTAAGAGAACCCTCTAGAAATTTAGGGGCTGGGGTAGTGGCCCTGCTTTTCTACATATAATTATTAGAATATTTCTATTTTTCTTCAGATACCTATGTGTAGAATAAGTGATACTCATATATATATATATGGAGATATTTCTAATTCTAAGACAAATTAGCCAGACTCTGATTCCGCCAATTGACATCCCCTTGTAATTATTTAACTGTGAATATCCTGACAATAGAACTAAGTTATTTATTTTTAGTAGAAAATAAAAAATAAGTAAAAAGCAGTCCCCAGTAGGGTACACTTTATCATTTTTTTCTGTTCAATCACAGGCACTCGCCTTCTGTCAAATGGCATATACATATGCCACACACAAAGTACACATATGTATCATACAAGTAGTATTTTCAATGATACATACTTAGTATCATAATGCCTGAATTTATAAATAAACTGGAAAGGGCAAGCATTAAGAATTTGTATTTTTAAATATTGACACCTTAACATTTCATAATACTTTGAGTTTCTAGGTATATTTTTTGATTCAGTAACACTGCATTTTAATATTTGAGTAAGCCTAGATTTAAATAATCCAAAATCAATAGAATAAATGTAACACACACTGTTTGAAAATATAGTATTAGTTCTGACATTTCTTGTATAACTACTTAAGATATCCTTTACCATTTCTTTGTAGCTACAATGCTATCTTTGATTATTTTAAGTCCAATAACACAGATGGTATTTTGGAAGTAGTTAAAAAAATGTTTCTTCAAAAGGCCAAAGTTTGAGCCTCTAATAACTTTTGCTGATATAATATACTTCTAAAGTCAGGTGGGATTGCATAGGGGATTTCCAAAGTTGTCCTGCAACTAGAAGTTAATATACTGGGATTGCTTCTCTTATGAACCCTATGAAAATTTATCCTCAATTTCCCTTAAAGGTCAATGACCAGAAATTTCCACTGTTTCTATGGCAACACAGCAAGCTATGGTGCCTTGGAAATGTGCTGCATTTTAATTAGGTTCCTCTAGGGCTTCCTAACTGCCTTTTGTAGGTAAACTAAATACCAGGTTGCCCTATATCTTGCAGTGAGATAAACGCTAACCTGTGTCTGCAAATGTCAAAGCTAAGCTTGGCTCCCATGAAGTAAAATCTAAACAAATAATAGTAGCAAGCCTATGTGTTTATCTTAGAAAATAATATAAAACTTTTTACCTAGAATAGTCATGGATGTTTGCTTAATTAAGCTGACAGAAGTAGTAGGAAGAATATTGGATTTAAAACCAATCTATGTAGGCTGACTCTCAGCTATGTCACTTCCTACCTTTTTTACTTTGAGCAAGTTACTTAATCTCTCAGTGCCTCTATTTCCTTGTCTGTCAAAAACATAATAACAGTAGAGTCTCCGAGCATTGTTATATGGATTAAATTAGTTAATATAAGTAGAATACTTAGAAATATGCCTAGCCCATAGTCCATGATCAATGAATTAGTGATGCTATTAGTAGTAGTAGCACCAGTAGTGTGGTAGCAGTAGTAGTGTACACTGTATTTTTCAAGGCCAATAAGAAATATTTAAAATATTCAGATATATTCATTTATATCTTCTCCAAATATGAAACTATTAATAGCCAAAGTAATCTCAAGAAATAAGAACAAAGCTGGAAGCATCACACTTCCTGATTTCAAATTGTATTACAAAACTGTAGCAATGAAACCAGTACAATATTGCACTAAAACAGTATAGATCAATGGAACAGAATACAGAGCCCAGAAATAAACCCCTGCCTGTATGGTCAACTAAGCTGCAATAAAGCAGCCAAGAATATAAAATGAGGAAAGGACAGTTTTTGCAACAGCCACATGCAAAAGAATGAAACTGGACCACTACCTTACACTACACATAAAAATGAACTCAAAATGTATTAAAGACAAGTATAAGACTAGAGACCATAAAACTTTAGAAGGAAATGTAGGCTATACATGGTTTGACATCAGTCTTAACAATGATTTTTTTAGATCTCACACCAAAAGCAAAAGTAACATATGTAAAAATAAACAAGTGGGACTTCATAAAACTAAAAAGTTTCTGTACAGCAAAGGAAACCATTAACAAAATGAAAAGGCAATCTAATGAATGGGAGAAAACATTTGCAAATCCTATATCTGATAAAGAGTTAATATCCAAAATATATAAAGAACTCACACAACTCAAAAACAGTATGATTTAAAACTGGGCAGAGGATCTGAATAGACATTTTTCTGAAGAAGATATATAGATAGCCAACAGCTACATGGAGAAGTGTTCAGCATCACTAATTATCACGGAAATCAACCACAATGAAATATCACCTCACATCTGTTACAATGGCTATCTATTATCAAAAATACTAGGCAATAACGAACATAGGAAAAGATGTGGAGAAAAGAAAATTTTTGTGCACTGTTGGTGGGATGTGCCTGGTGTGGTCACTATGGAAAACAATGTGATGTTTCCTCAAAAAATTAAAAATAGTACTACCGTACAATTGGCAATTCCACTTCTAAGTATTTATCTGAAGGAAATAAAAACACTATCTTAAAAATATATGTGCTTCCCATGTTCATTGCAGGATTATTTATAGTAGACAAGGTATGGAAGCAACCTCCATGTCCATGAATGGATGAATGGATAAAGAAAATGTGATGTGATATGTTTATATAGTGAAATATTATTCAGCCATAAAAAAAGAAGTAAATCTTGCCATTTGAGACAATTTGGGTATCATGCTAAGTGAAATAAGACAGATGAAGATAAATACAGTATGATCTTACTTAAATGTAGAATCTAAAATAGCAGTGGAATTTATACATACAGAAAATACACAGGTGAGTGGAGGGGGTAGGTGTAAAGTCAAGAAAGGTAGTCAAAAAATATAAAGTTTCAGCTATAAAATGAGTAAGTCATGGGGATGTAATACACAGTATTCTGACTATAGTTAATAATATTATATGTTTGAAAATTACTAAAAAGTAGATCTTAAAAGTTTTCATCACAAGAAATAAAATTTGTAACTGTATATGGTAAAGGATATTAACTAGGTTTATTATAATCATTTTACAATATATGCAAATATTAAATAACTATATTGTACCCCTGAAACTAATTTTATGTTAATTATATCCCACAAATAAATTTATATTTGTATTAAAAAACAGTAATCAGGATTAGGATGATGGTAGAAACACTTAGGAAACTTGAACAGAAGCTATGGGAGCATTTTCATGGTTTAATAACCAGTATTGGATATTAGTAACTATTAACTAGCACCGAAATACATTGGGAAAGTAATTTGGTGAATATGCACCAAAACTATAAATACTATCTTTATAGAGCACATATATCTTTAGATTCAGCTATACTCATCAAGCCACATTATCTTCATATTGAAGTGATATGTTTTTGCTATTTATATTTATACAATATATTCACTGATTTTGATTCTGATCACCGGAAAAAAGGAGAAGCATATATAAAATTAAAATGCACTGTTCCAAAACAGGTTATCATTAACCACAGGGAGATAAAAAAGACACTTGAATCCCCATCAATTTCCCAAATCTCACCCATTCCCTAATATCTTCCCCCAAACATCTGCCATTTGGTAGGTTCATCTTGGACCCAAAATATATGCACCATTTTACCTGACAACTTCTGCATTACACTAGAAGCAACAGAAATACCAGCAATCAAATGGTTCCAGGAAAGGTACTGTTTCTCTTTATGTCTTTAATGAGTCCCTGGATATCATTGCTCCAAAAGAGCAAGTGAGCTGGTAAAATACTGTCAGATTATCCTCCATAGCAAATACTAAATGTCCATCAGTAGGACAATGCACACTTGTCCTTTTACCCTCTGGACTGTTTGACACAGACTAGGGAACTAAATTATAGTAGCAGAAAATTATTATTCAGTACTGTATTTCCTAACAAAAATCAACTCTTGTGGTAAAAATAACCAAAAACTAAATCCAGACAGATGAGCATCTAGAACATATTATTTGTCATACAAGACCTCTCCCTAATCTCTATGGAAATGGTTAAAGCAAGTTTTGTGAGGCTGCCAAGCATTTGTAATTCAGCAGGACCGACTCCTGCTGTTGAAGATGAAGCGCCATGTTGAATGATGAGAAGTCTGGCAAGTCGTTTTGGCAAACGTCCCCAGCAATAAGCCGCGGGTACCCTTTGTGGTTTGTACCAAGCATTTAACTAGGCCACTTGCCTGAAAATTATGAGCAAAAGTGTAAAGCTGAGATAAAGACCTTCTTCATGATTTTTTAAATCTCATCTGAACCAGAAGAAAATATATGATTGTAAGCCATTGTAAATTATGTAGTATTGATAACTGATTCTGAGCTCTAATTATCACAGCAATGTTTAGATATGAAACAGTGTATACTCAGTGACCTTCTAATAAGAAGTTTGGAACAATTCAAAGTCATGTCCAAGAACAGCTCTACAAATCAATTAAGGAGTTTGATCTGGCTGTTTCGTTACTGCCCATGGTGAGGATAGACATTCTATTGCTACACTCTGTTGGGTTTTTCACTATCAGCCTGAGTTCCAGGTCATTAGACACAGCTTTCCATCATCGTTTTCATGCCAATAGTTCCTGGATGCACTAGCAATAGCTTGCTCAAAGTAATTCTTTCTGGAATAAAAATGATTTTCACATAATAGACACCTTTTTATAGATGATAACTGATATTGACAGTTTGTAATTGACTTGAATTCCTCGAGCTATTTCTTTACTGACAAACGTTCCCATCCCTGCTCCCACACACACCCATCACTAGTTTAAGACACAGCAATCTATAATCTTGCATGCTTAACTGTAGAATACATTCAATATGAAAGTGTTGATGTTTTAATCTTTAACACTTAATATCAGGATTGTGTTCCTGACTCTGAATGTATTTATCATTTATATCAAATATACCTCCAACAGGGATGCCTGGGTGGCTCAGTTGGTTAAGCATCTGACTTCAGCTCAGGTCATGATCTCACAGTTCGTGGGTTCAAGCCCCACATCCGGCTCTGTGCTGACAGCTCAGAGCCTGGAGCCTGTTTCAGATTCTGCATCTCCCTTTCTCTCTGATCTTCCCCTGCCCACACTGTCAATCTCTCTTTCAGAAATAAATAAAAACATTAAAAAAAATACCTCCAGCAAAGTCAGACAAGAATTACAACAAAACAAACAAACCATCATACCAATAAACAAAAAACCCATCACAATGAATTGTAAAATAAGGCTGAAATTTTTTAAGTGACAAATTAACTATAGAGAGTTGATAAATAAGTCTACTGAGAATATGGTGTGGAGTAATATATTTACACCCTACACTGAGATCTAAGTTTGTTCGTAGCACTATGTGAATGGGAAACACAAAGACTATATAATTTTCAGTGTCTACAGAAGGAAGATATTTTGTTGATGGAGGTGGTTATTATTACTTTGCAGAGAGATAGAAAAGTCCTTTTAATTTTCCCTGTTTTTATATCCAGTATAAATTTATCACCAAATAACTATTTTAAAAACAAAACACAGCAGAGCGCCTAGGTGGCTCAGTCAGTTAAGCATCCAACTTCGGCTTGGGTCATGATCTCACAGTCTGTGAGTTCAAGCCCCACGTCTGAAAGCTCAGAGACTGGAGCCTGCTTCAAATTCTGTGCCTCCCTCTCTCTCTGCCCCTCCCACGCTCAAGTTCTGTCTCTCTCAAGAATAAATAAATATTTAAAAATTTTTTTTAAAAAACACAGCCCTTCCAAACCATACCCCTTATAGTAAAAGACATATTTATAACCAGACTCATTGCTGAGGAATAAACAGTGAAAGTCCTGGACCATCCTAAAGATGGGTAGCTGGGCAAACTATACTGTCCTCTTCAATGCAGGCCCACATTATGGGCAGAATAGACAGGGACAGATGTTTCAATTTATCATCTCTTCTAGGTTTCTAAAAGTAGTGAGCCAAAGTCCCAAGCACTGCCTACTCAATGACAGAATTAAAACCATTACTTTTCCTCGAGGAGAAGGCCTGTGAGGTGATCCGTACAAATTGGGAAAGTGTCTCATAATATTCAGGCATAGCAGGCTCAGATACTTGTAGTCTAGGACATTATCGGGAGGAACAATATTGTGAAATTTACTCATCTACAAAAAGAAGGAAATGCTGGGAAGAAGTCTAGATATAGAGGCAACAGGGAAAAAATTATACAACAAATGACACTGCACTGAACATCCAACAAGAAGCCAGGAACATACAGGTGAGATACAATACTAAGAATAGAGGACCAAGTACTATTTGTCCAGACAGGAAAAGGGAAGTCTGACAGCAGACAGCTTCATTCCTTCCACCTCAAGTCAGAAATATAGTAGTGGATTTCCAAAGCTTTTGGTACATTGGCAATACTAGGGTCAGGCTGCAGATCAAAACACCAGAGTTTTGAATAGATTAACAAAAAGCTCTACTTAAAATGCCTTATCAGCCTAGATAGCCCAAAAGGTCAGCCTTGACTCAGAGGCACTTGGCAAAATAATAAGCAAGGTTCTTACCATGCTTTTGATACTTAGAGAAATTCAAAAAATTTAAGAATTGGTGCTGAGAATCTTATACAGAAGCAAACAATTTCATATGGATCTTAGGCCAAGGTAAAGCAGAAATATGAAAAATGTCATTGTGCCATGTATTTGGACCTCACAATCTCTAAGATACAATGCATATTTTAGTTCATTTAAGCCCTGAACATATAAATTCCAGGGAGCAGATTAATTGGCATTGTGCTTTCTGAAAATCCTCAAAGTACACATTTGAAAAAGTTTAAATTCCTGGGTGGAATCTTGACTGCATTTATGTTTACTGTGGGTATCTAGTTAGTTTCCTTTTTGGTGGATGCCTTCATCTTGTTAAGTTCAGACAGGAGTTGTGAGTAGATTTACTGTAGTGAAATTCCCCCAAGTGACAGCAAAGAAAGAACTGTTCAGAAACAGTGTAGATTGTTAAAAGGTACAAAAAATAAGAGTGAGACCAGGTCAAGATTTAGAATCCAATGTAGATGCGGGAAGTAAAATCAATCTCCATAACTCTGTATGTCAGTCTATCAATGAGTGCTGACAGCTTTCCCAGAAGACTAATTCTACCTTTCCTCCCCCATTAGCTCTTCCCAGTGGTAGAGAAGCCCTGCCCACAGTGACCGTGAAGTTATGGGCTGGCTGAGGATCAGAAAACCATCTAATTTTATAATTGTTCAATGGCTTTATTTTATAAAGAAGCAAACAGTCAAGATTGTATGGTCTTACCATTTTGGATAGAATTAAACTTTCAACCAATAAAATATTGTAGTGAAAACTAATAAAGATAAATTCTACCCTAATTCATAAAAATATTCTAAATAAAATTTCTAGAAGGCATAAAAATATTAACACTAAAAATCCTCCTACGTTATTAACACTAAAAATGCTCCTACGTACACTGGAAGCATAATAATGCTCCCAAATGGTGATAATTTTCTGTACAGCGGATTCAGGATTTACTATTTTCTGGTCCTTTCAGCCACTGTATCCATTCCTATCCCCATACTTTCCTTATTGCCTAAGGGGAAAAATGTAATCTTTAAGTAATTTTTTTAAGTATAATAAATTTATATATAAATATACAAGAAAGTAAACAAAATGTTATGTCTAAATTTTAAACACAAAAATAAGAACTTAATATATATGTCAAGAATGACCCATATACTCATACAAATATAATCTTATCAGGCTCTTTACTGAACATATTCTGGGGCCCTTATAGTCCAGTTCCAGGTTGAATCTTGCATACAGTAAATATCTAAATGAATGAATCAAGCTATTAGAAGTTATTCCTAAACATAAAATACCTTGTCCTGGATATATCAAGATTGAGATTGAAAGAAACTCTTTCTTATACATTCACTAAATATGAAAACATGATTAAAACTTGTTACATCATTCAGATGTACAATTAATATAAATATGGCATGGGTAACCTTTCAAGTGCCTACCATCAAGTAGAGTGACATTTACTTTTGAAATGCTATTTTTCTGTCCTTTAAACCATGACCAAGTTACCTTGATCCTTTAGATAAAGGGACTTTGGGTCACTGAAAAAAAAAGGTTAGTGCTTATCTTTAGAAAAAGAAAAACTCAGTCATTTCAGGACACCATCAGCTTAAAAGAGGCAGCACTTTTTTGGGAGTATGTTTGACATTTTCCACATATTCCAAGAAGGTCTTAGTGATCTAAAATTGTAGCAGATGGAATAGCAGCAGGTGTGAACTCAGCAAATATACAAGAGACAAGATTCTAAACTAGGCCAGTCACTTAAGGCCTTTGACAATTGAGGACTAGAAAAGATATTAAATAGTGTGTGTGTGTGTGTGTGTGTGTGTGTGTATAATGGACTAAAATTTATGTATTTTTCTATATGATGTGCCATGGATCTAGATCCTAGGACAGAAACAATAAGCATGGGGAAACAGAGGTAAGAGATACCAAAGTAAAGAGAGAAACTTATTCCTAGCTACTGTGTAAACTAACTCAGTTACTATACTTTTAACCTTAGGCTGTGGCTTCTCTAAAGACAAATTCTTATTTTTTTGAAACGTTCATCCCAAATACTTGTTCTACAAATTATTCTGAAATTGTTTTAAAAATAAAAATATACTGACTATTTTAAAATCAAAATCCTCGGGTTCAAGTCTTACCTCTAACACATTCTAGGAAATATCTTAGTTTCTTTAAAAATAACATGATGAATAATGGAACTTAGATACTTTGTTGTAAAGATTAAATAAAATCTACTGTAATTAATTACTCTTAATATCTGGTATTTCTTCATTTCCATTTTCTCATCTTCAGTGATAGGAGCCAAAATTTTAAGAGTAAGATGGAATATAATTAAAATGTCATAAATATTATTCAAATAAATACGCATTGCAAATAAATATATCTGTTTGGTTTAATGCGTAGTAATACCTTACATTACTATGGTGAATATTATAAAAAGGGGAAAACACTTTCAACAATAAGAGCTTAGGGAAAAAGAAACATAAAGAAAAATGTTTTAAATAGATTCCAACTTTGTTACCAGTGTAGAAATACTTTTCTCTACATTATGTTGGAGAGAACTGGGTAATTTCCGAAAAGACTTTTGATTCAGTAAGAAGCACATAAACAAAGAAACTTAAGTTAAATTACAAAGTAAAATATTTTTGTTTACTTACATCGTCCTAACTTATGTAGAGGAAAAAGAAAAATGATAGAAAACTAAAAATACTCCATCCTTAGACATACATCTGAAATAGACTGCACACTAACCAAATACAGCATGCATTTTGTACTTTTGGCTGCAATAGAGCACAGAAATGTTTTACAAGCTGTTGAACTGACTAAATATTATGCTTGTGAGTATCAGTAATATAAATTCAGTAAGGAAATTCTAATATATCTTTAAACTTTATCTACTAAAGAAACACATTTAAAATTTTGTATTCTAAATACTATACTTCAGAATATATACAAGAGGGGTGGAAATCATCCTTGGCTTCCTTGTTCTTGGTTCTCTGATAATGTCTCTATCTTGAACTTGCAGGTGATTCAAAAGAGCAGCAACAAGGGCAAAAGGCACACATTATATTTTTTAAAAATTTTAATGTTTATTTATTTTTTGAGAGAAAGAGAGGGACAGAGTGTGAGTGAGGGATGGGCAGAGAGAGAGAGAGAGAGACTCTGAAGCAGGCTCTAGGCTCTGAGCTGTCAGCACAGACCCCAATGCAGAGCTCAAACTCATGAACTGTGAGATCATGACCTGAGCCCAAGTTGGACTTTTAACCAACTGAGCCACCCAGGTACCCCAAGGCACACAATATATTGCATAAAGGGCAGGAGTAAAGCTGATAAACTTATCAAGAGCTGACTATTCTTCATAGTAGCAGTTCCAAAAGGGAGGCTTAATTTGTGAGTGAACCAAGTTCAAGTACCAATGGTAGGTTTTAACTATCACTGTTTAATATATGCAAAATTTTGAATTTTATGTAAATTAATATATATATATCTGTATAACTTTTTCTGGATAAAAATATTTATGATCTTCTGCTTCTGAAGTGGATGTGACTCGGGAGAGGTTAAGAAATTAAAGAATAGGGATGCCTGGGTGGCTCATTCTACTTAGTGTCCAACCCTTGATTTTGGCTCAGGTCATGATTTCACAGTTGTGAGATTGAGCCTGCTGTCGGGCTCCATCCTGGGTGTGGAGTCTGCTCAAGATTCTCTCTCTCCTCTCCCTCTGCCCCTCTCCACTCAAACAAACAAACAAAAAAATAAAAGTGCACTTCCTGACCAAATATTCAGTGATAGATAATCAAGTAAAAATTGTATAATACAGTTCAAATCAACCAAGTTTTAGTGAGAAAAATAGGAACTATGCCTTTGACATCATGCTGTTCTCCAATGACCAAATAACCATAGTTTTGCACAACTGGGTAAGTTGATTGGTAGGTCCCGGTTGATGAGTAATTATTTACATATTCTTTAATTATCTGGGCAAATTACCTTTGAAAAGTATATTGCTTGGCTCTGTTGTCACAGGATCCTTACTTCTTCCTCCTTAACTAGTCACTACGTGAAGAGGAAAGACAATGACAACAGCAACACCAAAAACTCAACACATCAGAACAGTTAAAGACAGGGCAGAAAAAAACAAAAAAAACAAACAAAAAGTCCTTTTTATCAGCAAGCTGCAGGTGTTAGAGTCATCGGGGAAATTTAAAATGTGGTAAGTATAGCCAAGAGCTTTATTTTTTGCTACAGAATGACCAGAAATTGAAGTTTAATCCATTGGAAACCTATGTGGAAAACAAACCACTCCAAAAAGACTAATTAAACTTGAAGAAGAGTGGCTCTACATTGTCGTACTTCCTAAGACTCAAATATTCCGTGTAACTGCTTCTAGTGTTACAAAGACCTATAGGATTGATGTCCCTTATGAATGAATTGGAAACACATTTTATTTCTACAAGAATCACAGCTATAACCTAAAGAAAGAAAATAAAATTGCAGCTCACCCTTTTTTCCTACCTACTTTATCAGCTGTTCAATTATATCCAGTAACTCCATTTAAGCTCACAACTGGTATTTTTCTTTCATTCCCTCTGCTCACACTAATGTTTTTTAGCTTCCATGTTCTCCTCTAGTTGCACCATCTTGTTTTTGCCTGCATCTGTTCGTCATTAGCCTCCCAGAGAGGTAAGTGTTTATTTAACAATATTTATGGAGTACCCATGATGAGCACAAGACTGAATATCCATTTGGGAAGATTTGTTTCAAGAGTTACAAAGCTGACAATCTTACAAGAGAGCAAAGGACGAAAATAGCTGTTACTTTATCCAACAAGAATATGATGAATTTTTTGATAAGTGGCTTTTTTGTGTGTGCAGTAATGAGATAGGGAATCACTTACTTGATTTCTCATTTGTAAAAGGTTATTTTGATATTACCCAAAGTTTGCTTTGGAAACTATTGTTTCTCATTTGTAAAATGGCAAGAGGTTTTACATTTTAAAAAAATTACAAATATTTTTAGAAAATCTTCATTGTTAAAAACATGTTAGACGTATAATATTATTTAAAATTCTGACCTGATTATTATTGTGCTGTGTCCTTTAATAACTATCTTTACACTGCTGTTATTAGATAGGACACTGAATTATGAAAACATTTATATGGTATATTAAAAATTACTGAAGTGAAGTAAGAATATAGTTGTCCAAAAATATAATAGCTGAATTGATTTAAACTCATTAGGTAGTGGCTAAATACTTTCTGTATACTTATGTTATGGACATATTCTGCAATAATTTTGTTTCAGTAAACTGCAATATTTTTTAATGTTTTATTTATTTCTAAGAGAGAGAGAGAGTGTATGAGCAGGGGAGGGTCAGAGAGAGAGAGAGGTACAGAATCTGAAACAGGCTCAAACCCATGAACCGTGAGATCATGACCTGAGCCGAAGTCAGACACTTAACTGACTGAGCCACTCAGGCGCCCCAGTAAACTGCAATATTAAATGTGGATTTGTAGTATGGATATCCTTGGATTTTCGTTTCATTGTTGTTAATGTAAGTATTCTAATTTCAGTACACATTTTTGGAAAAAAGTATCTGTCATACATTTGTTAGAAGGTAGGAGAAATGTAAAGGAGGACATTAATGCTTACAGTGTGAAAATAAATGCATATACCTGGTAAATACAGTTTAAACACATTACTTGAGGTTTATTTGTTTGCAAGTAACAGACACCAAACAGAGCTAGATTAAACAAATAAACATATTTCTAGGAAGATACTGTCAAATTTCACACAAGCTAAGCGAGAGCTGAACTGGGTCCTGGGTAAAGCAGATATCAGAGCTGTTCATAGGCCTCAGGGTATTGCCATCAATAAAACTCTACTAGAAGTTCCTATTCTCTGTGTCTTTTATTCCAACTTCCTAAATTACTGGGATCATGTGATGGCCAGTGGTTAAATGAGACCCAGTTAACCACAGCAGGCCATAAAGAACAGCCATGACTGGTAGAGATCCCCTTCTGTATCAGGTTCCAAAGATGAAGAATGATTGTCATCTAGACACTAAGCCAAAAGATGTTTCTTAAAACCAAAAAGAAAAGAGTGAGATAGTTTGCCAAATTAAATTTTAATGATAATTAAAGTTGATGATTATACCTTTAAGAATATCTATTCACCAGTTATGGGCAGATTATTCCCTAGTTCAGCAACACAACTAAAATGTGTGTTCAGTTTTCTTGTATAACACAGAGAGAAACACTATAAAATGAATTCAATTTTATTCATTATAAGTAAACACTTAGATTTTTAAAACCCAGCTCAATAAGCTTTAATTTTTCTCTTTGTGCCTTGCAAAATCTTAGATGTGAAATGTAATCATTCAATTCTATTAAATTTTATAGAAAGTTGAAAACCTAATGGTATGGTAAAAGAATAAGGTGACTTCTTTATACACAAATGCATATATAAAGCAATATGTAGTTGTGCTAACTTTTAAGAAGTAAGCTGTGGTGGGGGGTGGTATCTGGGTGGCTCAGTTGGTTGTGTCTGACTCTTGGATTCAACTCAGGTCATGATCTCACAGTCTGTGAGATTGAATCTCATGACCAGCTCTGTGCTGGCAGCACAGAGCATGTTTGGGATTCTCTCTCTACTTCTTTCTCTCTGCTCCTCTCCTGCTTATGTGCTTCCTTGCTCACTCTCTCAATAAATAAATACATACATACGTACATACATACATACATACATACATACATAAATAGTAAGCAAGCTTTAAAAAATGTTAGGGTTCCTTTTTAAACATTATAAGATACTAGAGCTTCTGATTGCTCTTAGATTAAAGGCTGTTACTCTGTTACTGACTGTGCTTGAAGTTAGTGAAGAAGTTGCTTTTGTTTTGTTTTGTTTTACCTGCTTTCCAAAAAGTAATAATCCCTCAGCCTTATTTGCTTTACATTCAGAATTTACCAAGAACTTCAGTGGCTATACAAGGAGCACATAAATAAGCAAAGAACAACAACAACAACCAAACAACAAAAACACTGAGTTCTTTGAAGAGTTACATAATCTGCCCTTAATTTTTAAACAACACAAATCTGCCCATTCGACGGTAGCATAATGACATGACCAATAGAAATCATGGGTGATTCTTTATGATTACTACAGGTGACGAAAGAGCTGATTTCAGTAGCTTGTGAAAGACTTCCATGGTCAAAAATAGCTGAATTTGTTTTCTCTCCTCTGGTAATAACCAAGCACTTAACTCCTTTAATGAATTCCTTTTGTTGGATCATGAGAGTGAAGAATGGAAAGCAGGAAATTGCAAGATGAAGAGACAGGCTCTCTTTGTCTGAGCAGCTGACTGCTGAGCTGGAGCAACATCAGGAGGGCTCAAGCCAAAACAGAAATGACAAAAAAAATACAACAGATTCCTTTGTACATTCAGTGGTATGTTAGATTCAGGGGCAGATACTAGCCGTGAACGGAAGATAGGAACCAAGCATGGATGTCTGTGAGGAGATGAAAGCCTTGCTGTTTTGCACACTGGCAATGACATGCATGGAAACACCAGGGATTTTTCACAAAGTTCCATTTTCTTGTCCTTTTTTTTGTCGAAGAAGGAAATCAATTAAACTGGGAGCTCTTGACCTTCACCCTCAAGGATGCAAATTGGCAAGAATGACATTCCTTCTGTGATAGCATGCCAAGCCGCCTAGAAAGGAATTGCACTAGGAATGAAAACCAGAGGTTTCTGGGAATACAGATAAGGGAGTGTGTGAAAACAGATCCCATTATGTTCCATAGGTTAAGGCAGCATTACTAGAATTTTGCTGGTATCCATTGTGAGTCACAATCAATTGAATCTTAATAGGAAGTGTATGTGTATGTGTGTGTGTGTGTGTGTGTGTGTGTGTGTAATGGCATTAACTTCTTCATAGAAGTCACATGGTTGGTGCAACTAATGTTAACACAGTTGATTCTAAAATTAACCTAGAACTATTACTAGGTCTCTGTCAAGAATTCTAGTGTCTACTTCTGATAAGCTTGAGCCATAGCTATGGCCTAGAACCTTCTGGATCAGACCCCAACACATCAGGTTGGCCTAAATAGACCAGTTTTAGATCAGTGGTAGCCAGTGACTTAGTTGCAATATATGTCTTATTTTGAATCAGAGGTATTCCATTAGACAGAATCAAATTCAAATATATAAGCTATTAAAATTAACCTTATTCTATTTGCAGTATATTAAAAAGTAATAAGTGATTGGACTTAGTGAAAATCATCAAAGAGCCTCTGCTTGATGCTGAAGTATGGGCTTGCAACTCAGTTTAAATTTTGTTTACTGGAAAAGGTATCAAGCAAGAAGATAGAATGAAGTTTGATGCAACTGATTGTTATTCAACTTTCTTCAGCTGAAATGGATGGAACACCAGAAAAAGGGAATGCACTGGCTGGTAAAACATATCAGGCTTTTGGAAGATTCAGTGGAAGTACTAATTATGAGGACAATGGAATCAGATAGCTCTTGCTGAGCATAATTGATGCACTGGAGAAAGACACTGAATGCCTAAGGGTAATTTCACAAATCAAAAGCAAAATGTGAAATTCAGAGGTCCTTCTAGGCTGCATATAAAGTAACTCTTATCATTTACAGTCTAGAACAGAAAAGGCAGAGGATTGGGGCCGATAGCATATATCCAAAGGTTAAAATCTCAACTACATAAAGTCAAAGCTCTAGTTGGATAGAAGTGGAACTCTGAGATATGAGAAAGCCATGTAGAGAGAGAATATTAAAGACTCTTCAACACCCTGGGTCTATAGGAGTCCCTCTCTGTTAGAGGAAAAATCAAAGGGTCTCAGTTTCCCCTTGCATAAAGACAATGCAGCAGCCTCTGGATTGTACCCCACCCTGCCAAAAGAATCTAGTCCCACGTCCCCTCCTAGCCACCAGACCAAGATGTAGCATCAAGTCACAGCAGAGCATGGCCGGTGAAGTGTTGGGACTAGAGGAGAAGAAATGGCGATAGCCTGAAAAAGCCTCATGATTTAGTCGACATGAGTTAGCAGAAGTCCTCTGTGTGGGGCTAGATTCTGAAGGTAGTAGACCATGGAGTTTTAAGTGGGGAAAGGAGTGGGGGGTGGGGATGAAACAGAAAGTTGAATAATGAAGAGTTTATTGACATGATGATATTCTCCCATAGCACAGGAACTCCTAATCTGGCAGGAACCTCAGAAGATGATGCTAGTATACTGATTTTTAGTAGGCTAATTACAAGGTTCTAATTCGGACTTGGGTGACATTTAGAAGTTTGGAGAGAGCACTGACCCACAGTAAGTAAAATAGAAATGGACTAACTGCAGTAGCAGATAGTGAAAGCAGGCATGCTAGATCGATATCTACAGGAGTTAGAAAATCTGCTAGCTGACCATGTTCCATCAGTGGAGTTGGTGGAGTTTGTCTACCAAAATGACAAATTATGTTCCAGTGAGAGGAGAGTATTAAAATTCATTGGTTACTTTTCCTCTAGAAGAAAACAGTAGGAGATTCTGTTATAACTGAGCTCTAGTAGAATTGGAAATTATAGAATCACAGAATAATAGATGCCAGGTGGTGGCACTTAACTGTCAGAAATAAAATAAACTCAATATTAGACTGTTAGAATGAACTTAATGAGCTGCGAGGTTGGTATGGCAAACAGGGCACCTGATCCATAGGGTACTATGGAAACAGTTGATAAAACACAGCTTCCCTAGGGATAATCTAGATGGGTAACCAACAAGAGTATTGTTCAATCCATACAATCAACAGAAATCAAGAAAGGAGTTTAAGGGCACCAGGTCCAATAAAATATTTCAAGTGCTTGCCCAGGTTTTAGACCTGAGCCATTTTGCAGGTCTGAAATATTGACTAAAGTCCTCAAGAGAAAGGACTCTGCCAGACTGTAAAATTGAGAGAGTATACAGAAAAATGATCTCCACAGGCCTCAAAGAGATAGACATTCACTGAAGTAAAAAAATAGTAAGAAAAAGGGAATACAAAAATATTTCAAAGAAGTTTAATCCCTGAGTCTCAGTTCATGTGATCATCAGGAATGTGAAGAATATAATAAATGTAATACTCTCCAAGGTTACTTTATAGGGAATTCACTGGGTCCCCTGACCGTCCAATGTTTAGTTCTCTGGAACCTGGCCCTGAACAGATGTTTGTTCTTAGAATTCCCACATAACTTCCTCCCCTGACTCACAGATTATGTTGTTGTGGGAAAGGCCACATGGAAGCATCTAAAACTGACACCGTCTCACCGCAACCCCATTGGTCAAGCTGGTAAATCAAAAACAATATTGCATATTGGAGGGAATGGCAGTGATTAGTGCCGCCTTTAAAGGTTCAAAGCAGGACGCCTGGGTGGTTCAGTCTGTTAAGCGTCCAACTTCAGCTCAGGTCATGATCTCACAGTTCGTGTGTTCAAGCCCCACATCGGGTTCTGTGCTGGCAGCTCAGAGCCTGGAGCCTGTTGCGGATTCTGTGTCTCCCTCTCTCTCTGCCCCTCCCCACTCATGTTTTGTCTCTCTAGGTCTCAAAAAAAACCTATTTAAAAAAAATTTTTAAAAGGTTCAAAAAATGCAGGAATTATGATCTCCATTATATTCCAGATTAATTTACTAGTCCAGTAGATGAATTCTATTTGCTGTGTAGGATATGGATAATTAAAGTGGGCTCAGATATATAGTATGTGGCCATTGATCTAACAAATGTTTTCATTTGTATTCTTATTAAGGAAGAAAAAAAAAACAAAGTTGTAGTAATGTGGAACAGACAGAAGTATACTTTTATGGTCTTGTCCTAGGGCTACATTAACCCTCCTTATAATCTTTTAGAATATATTTGGAAGATGTCTGGACTGTCTGAATATTTATAGAATAGCACACATGAGTACAC
Organism: Hyaena hyaena; assembly: GCF_003009895.1. Lineage (NCBI taxonomy): Eukaryota > Metazoa > Chordata > Mammalia > Carnivora > Hyaenidae > Hyaena > Hyaena hyaena. The sequence goes on from NW_024080888.1 coordinate 1,667,623, forward strand.
TTTGTGGATAATATCATGTTAATGGAACTAGATGAGCAAGAAGTCACAAATATGTTAGAAGTTTTGATTAAATACATGACCTACAGAGGATAGGAGACAGACCTTATGAAGAATCAGGGTCCAATACATTAGTAAAGTTTTGCGGGGCTCAATGACCTGTGTCATGATCTTGCAGCTCATTAAGTTCCTACAATGCTATTGCACCTCACACCTAAGAGGATTTTGGTGTGATGTAAGCTAGGAAGATAGCACGTTTGAGTCTGTGGCAGAATAGCCCACTGGTGGGAATAGTTCTCTGACCTTTAGTAGATGGCATGAGTCCACCAAACTGGAGTGGGATCCAGGAGAGAAAGTTGCTCTGCAGTAAATCCAAGCTGCTATGAACGCCGTTCTACAACTTGGGTGTCCAACCAAATAGTAGTCATGTGAAACTACTATTTTCATATTTCTACATGGCCCAGGTTAAAGTAAAGGATGATTTAAAGGATGATTGAATAACAACACTAAAGATAGGTATCCCCCAGAGCCATTTGTTTATATTCCAAAGTGGTGGGAAAAAAAAGCTAGAGCAACTTCTTCTCCTCCCTGGAGAAGGTTTGTTTATTTCCCAGAGAAAAAGTCTCTTCTGGAGAGGAAGAAGGCAGCTGTGTCATGATTTCAGAGTTCCTCTTTTCCAGTGCAAGTAATATCTGGCCCTCATTGTGTTGCTCAAAGGGGACTTAGGGTCCTGATAAGATACTTGGTGAATAAATTGCCTTATCTAGAGACCTGGAGTTTCTGTTAGTAGCTAGATTGGTAAAAAAGAACAGCTAACTGATTAACTTCAAAGTAGAATAACACTGCAGATCCTTCATAGTTTCAGACTTAAAAATGTGATCCATCATTTGGGGTGGGGAAAAATATATGTTTATGCAATTTCTGACAATTCCTTGTTGAAATTTAACACCATAAATCCTTAGGGTTTTGGAACTAGAGAATGCTACCTACCTACAGCAGAGAATTAACCACCATTAACAAAACACAGTTTCTGGGTTGCTTTTTGCCCCAACAGAGATTCAGATTGTATAGCTAACTGGCATGAGCCATGGAAGAGCATATAATTCTAGCAAGGAAAGAGAAGATTAAGTCTAAAGTGCCAGTGAAGAGCACAGAGTGGGCAGATGCTGCCTCTCAACCTCTAGAGATAAGAGAGAACATGCAGCTATACTGGAAAGGAGAGGTTACTCAAGGTCTTCTAGGGAAAACAAGATTTTCTTTAAATCCAAAATATGCACAAAGAGTTTTATAAAGAGTTTTGGAATCTGGAGTCCATTACTAGTGGAGCTGGAGATTCAGCGAGGAAGGAGTATAGAAGGAATAGAAGAGGGTATATGGGTCAAGAAACAGAAACATACAATGGTATTGACACGAGAATTAGACAAAGCACTACTTACCCAAGAGTCTACACTTAAGGGATGGTTGAAAAAAATAAGAATGGGAAGCAGGTTGATCTGAGGTGCAAGATCAGTGCATGATAGTGAATGACAGGCATTTGGTCAATGACATATTGACCATTCATTTTATGTGTCATCTTGACTGACCTAAGGGATGCCCAGAGAGCTGGTAAAACATTATTTCTGGGAGTTTCTGTGAGAATGTTTTCAGAATAGATTGGCATTTGAATCAGACTGAGTAAAGAAGACACACCCTCTCCAAAGTGGTCTGGCCTTATCCAATCCTTTGAGGTCCTGAAAAAGAAAAAAAAAGGCTAAGGAAGAGTAAATTCTTGTTCTCTTTTGTTGAGCTGGAACATCCATCTTCCCCTGTCATCAGACATTGAAAATAATGGTTCTTTGGCCTTCAGACTCTGGGACTTACACCAACAGTCCTGTGGCCTTCAGGCCTCTGCCCTCAGACAGGGAGCCTGCACCATTGAGGACCCTGGTTCTCTGGCCGGTGAACTCAGTCAGAATTATACCACCAGCTTTCCCGGTCCTCCGGCTTGCTGACGACAGACTATGGGATTTCTCATTCTCCATAACAGAGATAATAAATAAAAATCCCTTCTCATAATCTCCACAAAAAATATTCTATAATGGGGCGCCTGGGTGGCTTAGTCGGTTAAACATCCGACTTTCACTTAGGTCATGATCTCGCGATTCGTGGGTTCGAGCCCCATATTGGGCTCTGTGCTGACTGTAAGCTCAGAGCCTGGAGCCTATTTCAGAGTCTGTATCTCCCTCTCTCTCTGACCCTCCCCTGCTCACGCTGTCTCTCTCTCTCTCTCTCTCTTAGAAATAAAATTAAAAATATTATAAAAAATATTTTATATTAACTATATATACCCTATCAGTTCTATTCCTCTGGAACCCTAACTAATACAGTCAACTTGGGACTTAACAGTCACCAGGATGGAAGGCTGAGCACTAACGGCCTGACAATATAATGGGGCAAGTTTTAAATCACTGGTGACTGACAGCAGTGACAAGGTCATTGGAGGGAGGCATTCCTCTTCTCGCTGAGATGGATAGGAACCCAGCTGCATATTCTTTTTGCCTAACCAGACTATTTTCAGAGAAAATTAATGAAACTCTAGAAGACTGCCAGGCCCACAGTTTCCTTTTAAGACCAAATGATTGTCTTGGGCCAGTGTGAGAAAGGCAAACAAACCTCAAAAAACTAGACACTTTGCTAAAGTAATTATATTTAGGTGAAACTGCAGAGGTCAGTGCAGATGATAATGAAGCTAACCCAATGAGACTGTTGGGGAGGCCTGAGAGTTCACACAAAGGGGCATAGGGAGGCCAATGTCAGTCACACTCATGCTGTATTCTCGATGATACTATATTATTCTAGGTCTCCCTGAAGGCCATTCTGCCAGAAGATTATGATGTCTGAGGATGGAGCATATGCTAACGCTCTCAACCCTATTTCCCCATGTGTCCACCCTCATTGTAAAGAAACTGAGTGGCATTTTTCTTATCAGTAAAATTAATTCTGCCATAGAGCTAATGTTTTTTGAGGGCTTAAAATATGCCAAACTCTGGGTGGTGTTTTTTTAAAGCTTTATCTTGTTTTGTACTTAAAGATTTGTTTGGTCTTATTATTAATCTTAATGTCTTGGAAAGGAAACCAAGGTACAGGAAGTTAAGTAAATAAATCACATAAATGGTAAACTGTGCAACTTGTTTTCAAACTCAGGTAGGTGACCTCAGAGCCTGTGCATTGCAACCTCTAATCATGTTGCACTGTGTTTTTCCTTTCAGTGTTTATTTCCATTTTCACTTGGGAATCTCTCTGTTAGGACAGCTGAATGTATCTAGTGTTGTTTGCTCTAATATTCTGTTTGCTCACCTGGAAATAAATAAAATGGCAAGATAGAGGTAACCGAAAGAAGATAACTTTGGTTATCTTCTTCTGCTTAATGTGAATGGAGCCAATTCATTTAGAAGACAAATAATTTTTTGTTTGGAAGGGCAGAAAGTAGAGAACAATCAGCTAACAGACTTCAAACCTATAAAATAGAGAACAGATCAAATGCCACCTGGAACACTTTTAGCCAAGTTCTAAAAACATGCAAGTCTATTTTGGTATCATAGATGCAAAACCCAAATTTTAATTCTAGATTTTATGTTCAATAAAAAATGGAACATTTATCACATATATATGTTTTTTCATATATCAATTTCCATAAACTTTGTCAAATATCATTTATATTTAGATCTCTAGGAATTAAGTGATTAGAGGACAGATTTACAAGTAGATTTTATCATGCATTAACTCCTCCTTCCCCATCCTTGAAACCCAGCCACTATTGTGAGGAATCTCAGCCTATAAGGAGCGGCCAAGTGTAAATGTTCCAGCTGCTAATCCCAGTTAAGGAGTGTGTACGACAAGGCTGACTGATAAATTAATAGGCACACACTCAGATGATACCAGTCCCCAGGCCACAAGGCTTTTCTCTGAGTGTAAAACCTATCTTCTCATCTTTCAGTTCTCTAATTAAATGTTACTCCCTCACAGAGGTTTTTTTTTTTTGAACTCTTATATTTACTTAAATCGCCCTTTTATACATGATCATGATACTTTGTGGATTCCCTCCATTATGAATATGGAATATAGGTATAGATCTATTTGTATAGTTATTCATCAAAAATTCTGTGCTCCCCACCTGCAAAGGGGTCAGGAGGTGGTTCTTTTTGGTTCGCCCTGTGTCCCTAGTGTTCTAATTTGAATCCTTAATAGACATTCAATACATATTTGTTATGTAAATCAATTGTTACTCCAACGACTCCAATATTACGTCTAAGGAGCTAAGGCACCAATGTTCTGAGAATTCCTAGATACTCAGAAAGACTATGGTGTTTGTTACCCTTGGAGATTGAGAGGGTGATCGTAGAACACTGAACAGCACAATTCTCCATTGTGCATTCCTATTTTAGTTAAGCACATGTTTGTTTTTTGTTACGTAAATAAGGAACTCATCTGAGCAGATTTTATTGTAAATTCTGCTTCTTCCTTTGGAACATACAAACGACTTCTTTTAAAATACTTTGCTTCTTTCTCTGCTGTGCTCTAACATCATTTATCATTCAGATAATGAAGCTATGGTATAAAAGATGGAAAAAAAAAAGGGAGTCCAGAAGACAAATTTAATTGTAACTAAATGGATGATGAGCTGAGTGACCTAGACCTGGATAGGTTTCAAATCTTCTTACATCTGTGGCTCTACAAAGCTGCGAAAGCAAAGACTTCCTGATAGAAACAGATGCACGTATATATGCAGCTATATGTGTGGTACAACTTAATGCCATGTAAAGTAATGATAAAGATCTTGGGGATCTTTCCCTGGGGCAGCGTGTTATAGTAGAAAGAAGAAGGGCTGTGATATCAACAGACCTTGAACCTGACTCTTTCACTCTCTAGCTGGGCCTCATCTCCAAAGGGCCCTAAAATGAGAATTAAATGAAATAAAAGTATATGAAACACAGTATACATTAAGCTCTCCAAAATTTTAATTTTTTTGTCTGATAGATATTAAAGAATCAAATCTATAGCAAGCTGTATGTATCTTAACTAAATCAATATAAATATTCTGGGTGTAATATTGTACTATAATTTTATAAGATGTTACCTTTGGAGGAAAATGAGTAAAGAGGAAATGGGATGGTTTTGTGCTGCTTACAACTCATGTGAATCCACTATTATTTTAAAACAGAAAGTTCAGGGGCACCTGGGTGGCTCAGTCGGTTAAGCGTCCAACTTCGGCTCAGGTCATGATCTCACGGTTCGTGGGTTTGAGCCCCGCGTTGGGCTCTGTGCTGACAGCTAGTTCAGAGCCTGGAGCCTCTCTTTGGATTCTGTATCTCCCTCTCTCTCTGACCCTCCCCTGCTCACACTGTATCTATCTCTCTCTCAAAATAAATAAAACATTTAAAAGTTTTTAAAAAATAAAATAAAAGTTCAATTTTTAAAAATCTGTAGTGAGAGGAAGGAGAACCTCAGTTCAATCAGTGCTATGGTTGAGAGAATCTTTAAAAGATTCCATTTTTGGTGCGGGGGGCACCTGGGTGGTTCAGCTAGTTAGGTGACCAACTCTGGCTCAGATCATGGTCTTGCAGTTCCCAATTTCTAGCTCCATGTCGGGCTCTGTGCTGACAGCTCAGAGCCTGGTGCCTGCTTTGGATTCTGTATCTCCCCCCCCTCTCTCTGCCCCTCCCCTGCTTATACTCTGTCTTTCTGTCTCTCTCTCAAAAACAAATAACAAAAAAAATTCATTTTATTTACCATTATTTTACATATGATATAAATGAATCATTCACAAGTGATGTAAGGAAGCTTAATACTGTTTTAAGTGACTTGGGTAACATGTAGATAGTTATTGATAGAGCCAGAAAAAAAAGTTGTGTCCTAGTTCCCAGCTGGTTTTATTACCAAAATGTTAAGTAGATTTTTGAAGAGGAATCCTTGACACCTACATATTTTTTACTGTTCTAACTCTGGAGTTGCTGTATTTGTATCTACAGACTTTTATAGAGACAACTATTTATTTTTTCTGAACAACCTTTGTGATTCTTAATATAGAATTTCACAAAATTATCTCATGTTGTACTTTAAGAAAGATTCTTTTGGCAAATAACCTTGAAATCCTGGAAAGAAGTTTGAGTAACTAATTGGAACTAAAGATTTCTGGTGTCCATTTTCTATTGTTGTTTTTAGACAGAAATGCCTTTCAGCACTTATATGCATTGAGTCTTACTGTCTATGAGACAAGAATGATACTATAGCTACTAACATATCCATTCTCTTATTTGTTGAAATATGATGAATGGGAAAAATTCAACATTATAAATAGAACACACTGGATGTACTAATTTAAACACTTGAAATATCATCCAGGGCTAAGAAGGGCTTTGTGTAGTATGTCTTGGCGTACCCCAGACATCCCCCCTTCTCAAAAGGCCCTACCGCTTTGGCTGTCTTTCTTTAATATTGCCATTGTTTTTATTCCTATTGGTTACATCTAGATAGAAATATCTCAGAAAAGGGTGTTTTGTTAGTGCCAGTGTTTTACATTGCTACCCAAAAGGAGACTAGCTGAAACTAACATCCATCCTAAGGTTGTAAAACAGGATAATAAATTTTGTTGGAGGAAACATTAAACCATGATAAGGAAGGGCTGGTCTTTATGGACCACAATGATGGGACCTAATGCAGTAACACATTTTAGTTAAGGATAGAGGGTGATGGAGGGCAGTAAATCAAAATGGGGAGAGAGAGATTGAAGAGGTTTTTGAGAAGGACATCTTAGAAATACATTCTACTATTATACTATTACTATTACTATTTATTATTACTAAATACATTATTACTATTTTCTGGTCATATATAGTAAAATAAAAGTCTTCACAAATGTTAGGTGTGAATCTTATTAAAAAGCATACTAAAATTATTAAAATTAACATGCAAAGTGATGGGATGGAGAGGTATAGGATATAAATGTTTTCCCACAAGAAAATATTTGTATGTATTAAAGGAGACTGGATATATATTTTTAATGCTTTATAACTGTAAGCTCTGACATTACAATGAAATCTCTTTTTATCCACTAATCGACTTAGGGTTACAGCTCAAATAATCTAAGTATACTCTTGAATTCTACAAAAAACAATTATTCACATTTCTTTTCCATTATTTTGGCTGTCTATCAGAATAGCCCTACATAAGTGGGTATGTCACCCTGCGCTCTCAAGATAAGTATCAAGCTTAAAGCAAACAGCATAAATCACAGTCTGACATGAATAACTACATAGTAGTTCATTCTGCTGCTCTTTTAGTATAGCTACCATCAAGCCATTGCTTAAATTCTATACGAATTTACTGTCTTCAACACTGCATTAGAAAACATGAAAGCATTTTTTAACATTTTCTCTCAAGTATATACAATCCTTATTATTGAGAATTCCACATTTAAATGAAACAATGTTTGAAGACAAATGATGAAAGACACTCATAATTTCTTAGCATATGTGGCAATGTTTACCTAATACCATTTCTCTGATATGGAGGAAATCTCTACTGTGGTGGAAAAAATACTTAGTGCATTGCTTTCACTACTATTTGGTTTCTAAAAGCTCTTTAAAAAAAATCATAAATGGATTAAAACTCTAATGCTACAGAAAAGAAGCAAAACATGATAGTCTTTGTTAAACTTTAACTCCACCTAAGGTTGACCATTAAATCATTATAAAAGTTTACTGGGTATCCTTAAAAGCCTATTTACTTCCAGTTATAAATACCCACAAATCTTATACACAAGCACATTCACACACACACACTATAGCATACTATTCATATTATTTTGTGACTTACTTTTTTACCCAATAGGCTATACATATTAAATAAATTGTTATCAGTGATATTTAGGGTATTGCCAATTGCTATTACAAACATATGGGAAGAGCATCCTTTTATATATTTTTGTATATACATAAAATATGATTATGATAGTTTCTTAAAAAATAACGTACCTAATCCATTTTAATTTTTAAGATATTACCACATTTCTCTCCAAAGAAGCTAGAAAATATTTACACACCAACCAGTAGTGTCAACGAAGATCCATTTCCCACCACCTCAATTTAAATCTTATAAACCACTTTGTCCAGTAGAATCTTCTATAATTATGGACATTAGAATTTTCAGCAAATATAGACATGTCTTATATTCATGCTAATACAGTAGCCACTAATTATATATGGCTATTAAGCACTTAAAGTTTGGCTACCAAAATTAAGGAATCAAATCTTAAGTTTCATTTAACTTATTTTAAATTTAAAAAGCCATATGTGGCTAGTGTCTACGTATTGAACAGTGCAGTTGTACACAAAACAAGATCTGATTTAATTTGTATTATCCTGTTTATTCACAAAGTTGAACATCTGACACACTTTTAAAGTGGTTTGTCACTTTATTTCTCTGATAAATTTTGCATACTTTCTATTTTTTCTATTGTACTGTCCTCATCATGATTTGTAAGTAATATTTCTATTGTATGTTTATTTCTATTGGATATTTGTTAACATTTAATCTACTATATAAATTGTAAATATTAGTTCCAAGTTTTTATTTATTGACATGTTTTGTAAACTAGGTACTATCATGAATTACACATTTTCTTTTCCAGTATATTATCTCACTGGTAATGATTTGCATATATGAAAACGATTGTGTTTTGTATATTTATTTTCTGTTTTGTCACATCATTTAACTATGAGTATTTTTGGGTGATTTCATTAAAATTATATTCTACTAACTTATTTTCTCATTTTACCTTTTCTTCCTCACTCCTCTCCCTCTTGGAACCCCATTTTGTGTACGGTGTCTCACTTGTCTCTGTTTCTTATTTATTTCTTCTCTGTTTTTAGATTAGATCATCTCAAACGATCTATCTTAAATTCCACTTATTCTTTCTTCTGCCATTTCAAATCTTACGTTGAGTCCCTCCAGTAAATTTTTTTATCAGTTATTGAGTGAAATATTTCTACTTAATTCTTTTTTTTGGTAATTCTATTTCTTTATTCTTGGTTTGAGATATAATTCTCATACTTTTCTCTGATTCTCTATATATGCTAAGCTTTAGTTATTAAAGATATTTGTAAGGCTGATTTATAATCTTTGTCTACTAAGTCCCATGTCTGACTCTTCCTCAGAGGCAGTTCTATTGATTTGTTTCCTCCCTATATATGGTGGATACTTCTATTTTAATGAAAAGACATTTAAAGTAACTAATTTTGACACTCTGGAAATCAAATGAAAATCAGATGCCTTTCACTTTCCAGGGTTTGTTGCTATTGCTGTTTGTTAATGGTTGGTTTTCTTTGTATGGCTTTCCTTTTGTTTGTGATTTTCCATATAATTAATCCCTATTCTATGCAACCACTTAAGCACTTGTTTTGTTAGTTTAGTCTTAAGCTAATGATTAGACAGATTTTCTTAAATGTCTTGGAAACCTAAGTTTCATAGACTTTGTAAGGCTCTTTGTGTTAATGTTTTGGCACATCTTCAATACTCAAGTAGACAGTTTACAACTCTGCCTTAACCTTCAATTATTGTTTATGCAGACCCAAAGTCAACCATAGGTGAGAGATTCGGGCCCTCTCAGCTGTTTCCTAGATGTGATCACAATCCTGCACATGAGTGTGGCCTTCTAAATTCTCAGGAGATGTAGCTAACTTTCATAACACAGAGAAACAGGTGCAGAGAGTTGGACAGGAAAATATGTTCCAAATGAAAGAACAAAGCCACAGCAAGAGACTTAACCAAAATGGATAAAAGTAGTATGTCTGATAGAGAATTTAAAGTAAAGATCATAAAGATACTCACTGGACTTGAGGAAAGAATGGAGCACAATAGTAAGACCCTTAACAAAGAGATAAAGAAAGAAGTAATCAGAGATGAACACAATAATTAAAATTAAAAATGCACTAAATAAATAGCAAGCTAGAGGAAGCAGAAGAATGAATCACTGACCTGGAAGATGAAGAATACAAAGTAATTAAGCTAAGCAAATGAAAGGAAAACATTACACAAAATGGGAATAGACTTAGGGAACTCAGCAGCTCCATCAAATGTAATAACATTTGCATTATAGGTATCCCAGAAGAATAAAAGAGGAAACAGTGGCCAGAAAATTTATTTGAAGAAATAATAGCTGAAAACTTTTCTAATCTGCAAAAGAAAACAGGTATCCAGATCCAAGAGGCACAGAAATACCCAAACAAAATTAACCCAAGGAGGTCCACACCAAGATGCATAGTAAATAAAATGGCAGAAAGAGAATTTTGAAAGCAGCAAGAGAAAAGGACATAGTTATATACAAGGAAAGCCCCAAAAAGCTATCAGTGCATGTTTCAGCAGAAACTAGTAGGCAGACGGGGGTACCATGATATATTCAAAGTTCTCAATGGGAAAAATCTGCAGCCAAGAATACTCCATCTAACAAGGCTATCATTCAGTTTAGAATGAGAAATAAAGAGTTTCTCAGACAAACAAAAGCTGAAGGAATTCATGACCATGAAACCATCCCTGCAAGAACTGTTAAAGAGGACTCTTTGAGTGGAAAGGAAACAAAAGCAGTAAAATAAGCTTACCTATAAAAAATCAGTCAAGGGATTCACAAAATTTTAAAAAAAGGTAAAATATGACATCATATACCTAAACTATAGGAGAGGGGAGGAATAAAGAACAGTTTCAAACTTAATACAGATTGCTATATGCAGAAGATGTTATATACAAAGCTAAAGGTAACCACAAATCTAAAACCGGTAATAGATATGCAAAAAACAAAGAGAAAGAAACCCAACCCAAATGTTTTGCTAAAGCAAGTCAGCAAACTATGAAAGAGAGGAAGAGAAGAAAGGATTGGAGAAGAACCACAGAAGCAACTGCTAAACAAGTACCAAAATGGCAAGAAATACATATTTATCAATAATTACTTTGAAAGTAAATGGACTAAATGTTCCAGTCAAAAGACATAGGGTGACGTAATGGATGAAAATACAAGACCCATCTATATGCTGCCTACAAGAGACTCGTTTCAGATCTAAAGACACAGGCAGATTGAAAGTGAGGCGGGGCACTTAGATGGCTCAGTCGGTTAAACGTCCAACTTCAGTTCAGGTCATGATCTCACGGTTCATGGGTTTGAGCCCTGCGTCAGGCTCTGTGCTGACAGCTAGTCCAGAGCTTGAAGTCTGTCTTCGGATTCTGTGTCTCCCTCTCTCTCTGACCCTCCCCTGCTCATGCTCTCTATCTCTCTCTCAAAAATAAATAAAACATTAAAAAAAAAGAAAGTGAGGAGATGGAGAAATATTTATCATGCAAATGAATGTCAAAAGAAAGCCAGAGTAGCAATACTTAAATCAGACAAAATAGATTTTATTTTGAGAGAGAGTGTGCATACGTGAGTGGGAGTGGAGAGGCAGAAGAGAGGGGAGAGAGAGAGAATCTTAAGCAGGATTCATGCCCAGTGCAGAGTCCAACACAGGGCTCAGTCTCACCACTGTGAGATCAGGACTGAAGCTGAAATCAAGAATCTGGAGCTTAACCATTTAGCTGCCCCAAGACTTTAAAACAAAGAATACAATAAGAGACAAAGAAGGACACTGTTTAATAATAAAGGGGATAATCCAACAAGAAGATATAAAAATTGTAAATATTTATACACCCAGCATGAAAGCACCCAAATACATTTAAAAAAAAGTTCATAATAAAAAGGAACTAATCTATAAGTAATAGAATAATAGTAGGAGACTTTAATACCACACTTATATCAATGGACAGAGCATCCAAACAAAAAATCAACAAGGGTACAATGGCTTTGAATGACATACTGGACTGATAGATTTAACAGATACATTCAGAAAATTCCACCCTAAGACAACAGAATAAACATAGTTTTCAAGTGTACAAGGAACATTCTTCAGAAAAGATCACATATTAGGTCTTGAAACAAGTCTCAACAGATTTAAAAAGATAGTAATCATACCATGCATCTTTTCTGATCACAATAAGTATGAAACCAGGAATCAACTATAAGAAAAAAAATATGAAAAGAGCACAAATTCATGAAAGTTAAATAACATGTTACTAAACAATAAATAGGTCAATCATGAAATCAGAGAAGAAATAGAAAGCTTTATGGAAATAAATGAAAATACAATGGTCCAAAATCTTTGCAATGCAACAAAAGTGGTTCTAAGAGAGAAGTTTATAACAATACAGAGCTACCTCAAGAAACAAGAAAAATCTCAAACAACCTAACCTTACACTTAACGGAGCTAGAAAAACAACAAACAATACCTCAAAACAGCAGAAGGAAGGAAATAATAAAGATTAGACCAGAGGTAAATAATATGGAAAGTAAAAAGCAATAGAACAGATCAATGAAACCAGGAGCTGTTTCTTTGGAAAGATCAACAAAATTGATAAACCTCTAGTCAGACATACCAACAGTAAGAGAGAGAAAGAGGGAAGGGGGAGAGGAAGGTAGACAGGGAGGGGGAGGAGTAGTGGGAGGGGTAGAGAAAGAGAGAAGGCCCAACTAAACAAAATCACTAATAAAAGAGGGCAAATAACAAACAACACTACAGAAATACAAAAAATTGTAACAGAACATTATGAAAATCTTTATGCCAACAAATTGGACAACTTAGAAGAAATGGGTAAATTCCTAGAAACATAGCATACCAAAATTGAAGCAGGAGGAAACAGAAAATTTGGACAGATTATCAATAATGAAACTGAAACAGTATTAAAAAAAAAAAAACCTCCCAACAAACAAAAGCCTAGGCCTAGACAGCTTCACAGGGGAATTTTAGCTAATAGTTAAAGAACAGTTAATACCTGTTCTTTTCAAATTTTTCCAAAAAATAGAAGGTGAAGGAAGATTTCAAAATTTATTCTACGAGTCCAGCATTACCCTGATATCAAAACCAGATAAAGATGCTACAGAAAAGGAAAACTACAGACCAATATCTCTGATGAACACAGATGTAAAAATTCTCAACAAAACATTAGCAACCCAAATCCAACAAAACATTAAAATATTCATTCACCAAGATCAAGTGGGATTTATTTCTGGGATGCAAGGGTGATTCAATATTTGCAAATCAATCAAGTGATACATCACATCTATAAGAGAAAGGATACAAACTATATGCTCATTTCAATAAATTCAGAAAGAACATTTGACAAAGTACAATATCCATTCAAGATAAAGCTCTAACAAAGTAGGTTTAGAGGGAACATACTTCCACAAAATAGAAGTGTCATATGACAAATCCACCGCTAATATCATCCTCAGTGGGGAAAAACAAAGCTTTTATCCTGAAGTCAGGAACAAGATAAGGGTGTCCACTTCCACCACTTTTATTCAACAGAGCACTAGAAGTCCTAGCCACACCAATCAGACAACAAAAAGAAATAAAAGGCACAAATTGGTTAAGAAGAAGTAAAACTTTCAGTATTTGCAGATAATATGATACTATATAAAGGAAATCCTAAAGATCCCACCAAAAGAACTAGTAGAACTGGTAAATTCAGTAAAGCAGCAGGATACAAAACCAATGTACAGAAATCTCTTGCATTTCTAAATGCTAATAATGAAGCACCAGAAAGAGAAATTAAGAAAACAGTTTTATTTACATCTGGACCAAAAATAATCAAATACATAGGAATAAACCTAACCAAAGATGTGAAAGACTTGTACTCTGAAAACTATAAAGCACTGATGCAAGAACTTGAAGATAACAAAAAGAAATGGAAAGACATTCCAATGTTCACAGGTTAGAAGAGCAAAGATTGTTAAGATACATCACATCTATACCACCCAAAGGAATCTACAGATTTAATGTAATCTCTATCAAAATGTCAGCAGCATTTTTCATAGAAACAGAACCAATTATCCTAGAATTTGTATGGAACCACAAGCCCCAAATAGCCAAAGCAATTCTGAAAAAGAAAAACAAAACCAGAGAGATCACAATTCCACATTTCGGTTATATTACAAAGCTGTAGCAATCAAAAGACTATGGTACTGGCACAAAAAATAGACACATAGATCAATAGAACAGAATAGAGAGCCCAGAAATAAACCCAGAATTAAATGGTCAATTAATTTTTGGCAAAGGAGGCAAGAATATGCACTGGGAAAAAGATAGTGTCTTCAACAAATGGTGTTGAGAAAACTCAGCAACTACATGCAAAAGAATGAAATTGGACCACTTTATTACAACATACACAAAAATCAACACAAAATGGATTAAGGGTGTAAATGTGAGAGCTGATACCATAAAAATCCTAGAAAAGAGCACAGGTATGGATTTTTGACCTTCGTCATAGAAACATCCTTCTAGATATGTCTCCTTAGGCAAGAGAAACAAAAGCAAGTATAAACTATTGGAACTACATCAAAATAAAATGTTTCTGCATAGCAAAGGAAACAATCAACAAAATGAAAAGACAACATACTAAGTGGAAGAAGATATTACAAATGACATATCCAGTAAAAGATTAGTATCCAAAATATATAAGGAACTTATAAAGCTCAATACCAATCAATAAATAATCTAATTTAAAAAGGGGCTGAAGACAAGAACAGACATTTCTCCAAAGAAAAACACAGATGGCCGACAGAAACATGAAAAGATGCTCAATATCACTCATCATCAGGGAAATGCAAATCAAAACCACAATGAGATATCACTTCACACCTGTCAAAGTAGCTAAAATTAAAAAACAACAAATGTTGTCAAGGTTGTGAAGAAAAAGGAACCCTAAAACCCTAATGCACTGTTGTATGCTATCTGATACAGCCACTGCCAAAGATGGTATGGAGGCTTCTCAAAAAATTAAAAATAGAACTATCAAGCCAGGCATCATACTACTGGGTCTCTACCCAGTGAATACAAAATCAGAATACTAATTTGAAGGTATATATGCACCTCTATGTTTATTACAGCATTATTTACAATAGCCAACTATAGAAGTAGCCCAAATGTCCATTGATGTAGATCAATGGATAAAGAAGATGTGGTATATATACAATGGAATGCTATTTAGCCAAAAATAAAAATGAAATCTTGCCATTTGCAATGACAAGAGAAATAAGCCAGTCAAAGAAAGATAAATACCATATAGCTTCACTCATATGTGGAATTTAAGAAACATAACAAAGGAAAAAAAGAGACAATCAAAAATCAAACACTTGACTATAGAGAATAAATAGATGGTTACCAGAGGGGAGGAGGATGGGGAGATGGATGAAATAGAAAAACATACACTTATCTTGGTGAGAACTGAGTAATATATTAAACCGTTGAATCACTATATTGTATACCTAAAATTAATATAACACTGTATGTTAACTACTCTGGAATTTAAAATAAATAAATTTCTTCATCAGATTTTTATGAGCTTCATATCTTCACCTCATGAAGCCATGATTTGAAGTAACTATCAATGATTGTTTTAGACACATACACTGGGGATATGACTAGATAAACACAAAGTGTGAACATTTTCAGACAGCTTCCATAAAGGAAGTTCTGAATCCTGCTTCCTCCCTCCATTGACTTCTATGTTTGTGGTTACACAGCTACCATGGTTGCAGTTGCAAGTCTGTTTGTTTTCAAGGCTACCACAGAACCGGTCAGATGGGAATGAGAAGAAGTCATGTAAAATATCATGAAGTTCAGTTTTTACCAGGATTCATTGGTTTTTCTAAAATAAATTTTTTTCTGGGGCACCTGGATAGCTCAGTCAGTTAAGCAGCTGACTTCAGCTCAGATCATGATCTCGTGGTTTGTGAGTTCGACCCCTGCATCAGGCTCTGTGCTGACAGCTCAGAGCCTGGAGACTGCTTCAGATTCTGTGTTTTCCTCTCTTTCTCTCTGTCTTTCCCCTGCTCATGTTCTGTGTCTCTCTCTCAAAAATAAACAAACATTTGGGGCCCCTGGGTGGCTTAGTCGGTTAGGCGTCCGACTTTCGCTTGGGTCATGATCTCGCGGTTCGTGGGTTCGGGCCCCGCGTCGGGCTCTGTGCTGACTGCCAGCTCAGAGCCTGGAGCCTGTTTCGGAGCCTGTGTCTCCCTCTCTCTCTGACCCTCACCTGCTCACGCTGTCTCTGTCTCCTAGAAATAAATAAAAATATATATTAAAAAAAAAAAAAAGAAAAGAAAAATAGTATGCAAATAAACTCATTTAAAAAAAAAATAAAAAAATAAACAAACATTTAAAAAAATTTAGATAAATTTCTACTGATGCTTGAATATTTTTGGTTAGTTTCTAGGCTTCTAAAAAACTTTAATTTTTATAATTTTTGCCATTATTTCTACTTCTTTTATGAGGGAATGGTCTTGGAGGGCTTCACAATTCTGTCAATGCTTCTCCCTCTTCCTTTCATTTTAAACTTTTTAAAATATTTACTTATTAAAGAAGGTGAGGAATATATATATATGTATGTGTATGTATATATATGTACATATATATAACACTTAATAATAATGAAAATATGTGTAATGGACAGTGTTTATATTCAACAAAATAAAATTCAAGGTGAAAACATTCATGGCACCAACTGGACACCCATGTGCTAAAAAAAACACATCCAGACACAGACCTTACCCCTTTTACAAAAATAAACTTAAAATGGATCATCACCTAAATGTTAAACACAAAACTGTAAAACCTGTAGAACTTAATAGGAAAAAAGTTAGATGATGTTGATAGAATTTAGATATAACATCAAAGGCATATCCATAAAAGAAATCATTGATGAGCTAGACTTCATTAAAACAAAGAAAATCTGGTCTGTAAAGAATGATGTCAAGAGAATGAAAAGATAAGCTATGGACTGGGAGAAAATATTTGCTGAAGACATATTAATATAAGGCTGTTATCCAAAACATGCAAAGAACTCTTAAAACTCAAAAATAAGAAAACAAACAACAAAATAAAAATGAGCCAAAGGCCCTAACAGATATTTCAATAAAGAAAATATGCAGATGGAAATATGCATCTGAAAAAGTGTTCCACATCATGTATCATCAAGGAAATGTAAAAAATGAGATACCACTATACACCTATTAAAATGACCAAAGTCCTGAATTCTGACACCACCAAATTCCAATGAAGATAGGGAGTAAGAGAAACTCTCATTTATTGCTGGTGGGAATGCAAAATAATACAGCCACTTTGGAAGATAATTTGCCCATTTCTTACAAAACTACACATATTTTTATACTGTGATCCTACAATTGTGCTCTTTGGTGTTTAGTCAAAGGAGTTGAAAACTTATGTCCATACAAAAATCTATACACAGATATTTATAGCAGCTTTATGTGTAGTTCTATAACTTGGAAACAATCCAGGTGCCCTCCAATGGTTAATGATAAAGAGGTACATCTAGACAATAAAATACTATTCAGTATTTTAAAAAGGAAGGGGGGGGAGGGAGAGAAAGAGATATCAAGCCATGGAAAGACGTGAAAGTAACTTAAATGCATATTACCACATGAAAGAAGCCAATCTGAAAAAGCTACATGTGGTGTGATTCTAACTATGTGATATACTGGAAAAGACAAAACTATGGAGATAGTAAAAATGTCAGTGGTTGCTAGAGGTTGGGAAGGAGGAGGGATGAATGGGTAGACAATGGAGGATTTTTAGAGAAGTGAAAATACTCTGTATGATACTATAATGATACCTACATGTCATTCTACATTTGGTCAAACTCATAGGAGGTACAACCAAGAGTGAACCCTAATGTGAACCATGGCTTTAGAATGATAATTATGTGTCAATATAGGTTCATCAATTGTCACAAATTTACGTCTCTGGTGAGGATATTGATGATGGGGAGGCTCTGTAAATATGGAAGCAAGGAGTACATGGGAACT
Source organism: Hyaena hyaena (assembly GCF_003009895.1). Classification (NCBI taxonomy): domain Eukaryota; kingdom Metazoa; phylum Chordata; class Mammalia; order Carnivora; family Hyaenidae; genus Hyaena; species Hyaena hyaena. The sequence continues at coordinate 1,685,561 of NW_024080888.1, forward strand.
TTCTGCATTTTCTTCTCAATTTGCTAAAAATTACTAAAAAATAGTCTTTAAATATGAAAAAATATTAATGGTGAAAATGGAGATTTTATTTTGATGAATATGAAGTAATTATGGTGTTTGTGTTACAAACAACATACTTTTGAAATCTAATGATGTAGAGAGAGACATAAAGCCATAATGGTCAAGGCTTTAACATATTACTCTCAGAAATAATTATATGTAGCCTAACTTTATATAGTATTGCAGTATAATATTTTAACTAGGTTTTGGAAATCTTTCTATCTGGAGGTGCCTGGATAGCTCAGTCAATTAAGCATCCAACTTCGGCTTAGGTCATGATCTCCCAGTTCATGAGTTTGAGCCCCACATCTGGCTCACTTCTGGCAGGAGGATACTCGCTTCAGATTCTCTGCCCCCTTCTCTCTCTGCCCCTCCCCCACTTGCACTCTGTCTATCAAAAATAAAACATTAAAAAATCTAATTAAAAAAAGAAGAAATCTTTACATCTGACAAAAAATATAATTTACATTCTTTTTAAAGTCTTATAGAACAATTACAAAAAACCCTTCAACTACAAAGAAAATCGCTAAAATTTCTCCTAAGTAGAATTTCAATGCATTACATTTTCTGAGCACAATAACCTCTAGTTGATAGGAAACAAAGACAGAGAAAGTAACAAAACAACCCTACCTAATCTGAAAAAAGCACTTTTCTAAATAACTTGTAGGTTAAAGAGAAAATCAAAATTGAAAAAAAAATTTTTTTTAAGGTATGACTTTATCTTTTCAAATAGCTACTATTCTTTTTTGGATACATTATTTGTTGAAATTCTCTAAGGATACATATTTCAAACAAAACCTTTTTCTTTTTATACCTCTCTTTTTTAAAAGCAGATTTTGACAGTATAAAATATTATAACATCCATAATTGCATTCCCCAGAAGCAACTGCTTTTTCCACCTCAATTTTGAGGTTATCTCCTTAACTCCGAATAAACTATTTATATCTCTATTTTGTGGATTAACAATTTTAGACATTGTCTATCGTCTCCTCCTTTTAAAAGATCAGGATTTGCTCACATTACTCGTCATGTCTTTTTATCTTTGTCATTTTACTCTAGATATTTTATTTTTAACTCCTCTGTCGTTACCTTAGTAATTTTTTTTTTCTGTGAGAAAGAGAGAGAATCCCAAGCAGGATCCACTCCCAGTGTGGAACCCAGCACAGGGCTCAATCCTACATCCCTGGGATCATAACCCAGAAATTTTTTGAGCAGAAATCAAAAGTCAGATGCTTGACCAATTAATCCACCCAGGTGTCCCTTAAATAATCTCTCTAAGCCTTTCTTTTTTATGACAATACATGACTTTTAGACAAGGAAATCAAGTACCCACTATTAATGGGAGGAATTCTTGACCCTACCACTTAGTTTTCTTCTTATCTAAAACTTCCATGTACACACTTTGATTATTATGTCAAAAGGATAATAATACATTTAATTTATCTGTGCTTAGTCATAAATTTGACCAAAGTGTTCAAAGCTAACAAACTGAAGTTTCATTATTATGTGTATTTATGTACTGGTCACTCCTGAGTCAAGTGGTGTACTAGAATTTACCCTTTCTTCTTGATAGGTATAATGCAAGGACCCCTGTGACTCTGAAAACATTAAGTTCAAATAGACTCTTTACTCTTACATTTCTCTGAGAACTCAAAATCATGCCACTTTTAACTTGGCTTAATATAAAGACCTTTTTTTTGTGTGTAGCCTTTGATTTTTCCCGGTAGTTTTAAATTATCTTCCTTTTTGTTGTTAACAAAATCATATTTTGTGCAACATATTCTCCAAATTATCCAGTCTTTTAGAGACTTTTGAATATAAATTATAATTGGTTGTGTTTCTCTTTCAGGCAATTGATTTTTTGCTAATTTTTGGTGATCACTTCTTTTTCTTCATTATAAAGAAAGACTAATATGATTAATATTGATGTTGGGAGAGGATTTTATGGTCCTTATGTACATATGTTTCTCTATAAGTCTTCTTAAAAAATAAAAAAAATGCAATGTCTGGATTGTATAAGGACAGCTTATGAATTTTTAGGCTTTGTTTTATTTATTTTATTTTTAATGTTTATTTATTTTGAGAGAGAGAGAGAGACAGTGTGAGCAGGGGACGGTCAGAGAGAGAAGGAGACACAGAATCTGAAACAGGCTCCAGGCTCTGAGCTGGCTGTCAGCACAGAGCCCTGTGCTGGGCTTGAACCCACAAACCGTAAGATCATGACCCAAGCCGAAGTCGGATGCTTTAACCGACTGAGCCACCCAGGCGCCCCTAGGCATCACTTCTAATTTAATTTGGTTTGAGCTTTTTTGAGCCCCACAGGCATTGTGGATTCAAAACTCTATCCCATGCCTTTATTCTCTGGCTTCTTACTTCTCTGCTCAATTTTTAACTTCATATGTCATATGTCATTTAAATGTGACTCTTAAAAGACCTAATTATGTTCTTTGTCTTTGATAGAGGAATTTATCTAATCAATATGTTTAAACTTTTTGCTGCCATCTTGTTATTCATGTTCATGAATATGTTTTTTAAATTTATTTCTAGTAGAGAGAGAGACAGCGTTAGCAGGGGAGGGTCAGAGAGAAAGGGAGACACAGACTCTGAAATAGGCAGTCAGCACAGAGCCCGACGCGGGGCTCGAACCCACGAACCGCAAGATCATGACCTAAGCGAAAGTCGGACGCTTAACCAACTAAGCCACCCAGGCGCCCCCATGAATATGTTTTTAAAAAAACTTTTCTGTATTTAATCTTTGTTACTTCTTTCTCTCTAATGAATCTCAAATTCTATCTTATTTCTGTCACTCTTTTACTTATCTTTAAATTTGAAACAATGTATTTCAATCCATTTTTTCATCAATATCAATAACTGATCATTTGAATTTCAATATATTATTAAAATTGTTCATTACAATTAAAATTGTGTATCATCTGTTTTATGAATTCTCTTTTGAGAATGCATTAAATTTTAGAGTAGCAGCCTCATTAATAATTTAGTTAAGTGAACATTTTTCTGGCCTTTTTTGCTCATCGTTATTTTCTTGAATCCAAAATTTTCCTCTTCCTTGGTTGTAGTTATCTTCTGATATTGTGTCCTCTAGCCAAGTGTATGGCTGCCATCACTAGCTAAATCATGGCTGCAGAAATACAACCATGCTAAACTCTTACTTAAAATTCAACTAGAAATCCTACATAGGCTCTTAATGCTGGTCTGTAATCATACTACATTTCTTATTTTATTCATTCCCCTATTTCTCTAGACCTGTGCTATCCAATGATAGCACTCACTATCCTACATGTGAGTATTTAAATTTCAACTTAAATTAACTAAAATTAAAGTCAAAAAAATCTTGTTCCCAGCTTCACTAGCCATATTTTAAGTGTCCAATCACTATATGGTGATTAAAATGATTAATGCCCCCCCCCCAACATTATGTCCATACCCTAATCCTCAGAACCTGTTACCCTACAAGGCAAAAGGGGCTTTACAGATGTGATTAAGTTGACACTGAGATATGGATATTAGCCTGCATTATCCTGGTGGAATCAATATAACCAGAAGGATCCTTAAAATTGGAAGCAAGAGGCTGAAGAAAAAAATAGGGTAATGAGTTGTGAGAGGAATCAAGAAGCCTCACTGGCTTGAAAATTTCATGAAGGGAGCAGAGCCAAAGAATACAGGTGATCTCTAGAAGCTAGGACAGATGAATTCTCCATTAAAGCCTCCAGGAAGGAATTTTATTCTGTTTACACCTTGATTTTAGCCCAGTGAAATTGTGCTGGACTTCTGATCTATAGAACTGCAAGATACGAAATCTGTGTTGTGTAAGCCACCAAATTTGAGATGTTGTTATGGGAGAAATATAAAACCAACATAGCTTCTATATTAGATAGTGCAAACAGAAAAATATTTCCATCACACCAGGAAGTTGTTTTGGACATTGCGTTAATTTATACAATTTTAGATCATCAAACTCTGGTAAATGGAACTCTCATTCACTTCTTGTAGCTTTCTATTTTTCATATGTGCTCATTTGTTTGGGAATAGCATGCTCAAAACTGAATTCCTGATTTCCTCCGTTGCACTCTTATTTACATATTTCTCTTTTAAGTTATTGGATATTATACTATTTTTGATGTATCAGGCAAATCAGAAATCATTTCTGACTCCTTATTTCTCTCATAACATTCATAGAACCTATCAGGAATCTTGTTCACTCTACGTACAAAATATATCTTGAATGTAAGGATTTTTATCACTTCCATTACTACCACCCTCTTTCAAGCCACCATCATCTTTAGTCTTGAATATTGTAATAGTCTGCTCTATTAGTCAAGATTCAGTGGAATAAGAAAACCTACTTTGGGATATTAATAGAAGGCAATTAGTAGTTACAAAAATCTTAGAATATCTGAAAAAATAAACAGAAGACTTTAATTAATCCAGATGTTAGTTATTACAGACATCTGCTACCCTACCCCTAAAGTTAGTTTTATTGGAACCCCAGATTCAAGATTACCCAAACAAAGTGGCTACCAGAGCAGTCTGCCTAGCAGGGACTAGACAATGGAACATGTGCTACAGACAGTAGAGGCACAAACCAGAACCAATTAAGAGAGGGAGCAATACCCTAGTTTTTTTTCTTTCTGCCTTTAAATTCATAACAATGTTTCTCTTTATTCAAATTCAGCTTAAACCTGTTAGCAATGTGGGCTTGGAGGTCTACTTCTCAAGGATTAGACTTCTAATATATAAATCTGATCAGAGGAGGGAGCAGGAATGGATTTGGAAAAAAAAGGAGCATACTTCATAATTTGTCCCCCAGCTTCCATTATATAGCTATCTATCCACTACCACTCTCCAACACACATGTTCTATTCCAACAGAGCAGGCAAAGTGATCCTATTATAAGTCATAACAAATCATTTTAGTCTTCTGCTCACAATTCTACAATTGGCTTCTCATATCTCAGAATAAAAGTCAAACTTATTATAGCAGCCTACAATCTCTTTATGACCTGCCCCTTCCCTACCCTTTGCCTCTTTGACCTATTCTCCTTTACCCTCCTAACTCAAATTTCTCCAGCCACAGTGATCAGCTGGCTGTTCCTAGAGGACACCAATCTCACCTAACTCGATCTTTCTAACAGCTCAGATTCTCTTTTCCTGATGTCCTCACCTGCTTCAAAATATCATATTTTCAGGCTGAAGAACAACCCTTGGTTATTATAGCTATGTGATGAGAACAGTGAACAGTCATACATTGTAAAAGAATAGAACTGGGAGTTCTGTGTAGTGCCCACTGCTTTTACTGATGCTATTGACTCCTTTACTATATTAAACTATGCTAATTTAACTCATCTTTGTTGTTTTCTTCTATGATTTGAAATCCAATAAAAAAACATTACATTATTAACAAGGTAATAACTGTAAAAAGAATTGAACAAGCAAATGAAAATTCAGATGTCACCTCAGAAAATTTTTGTTGTTGATGTTGTTCAATACAGTTCATTTCATGGTTCAATTCAGCACAGTGTCTTGCTTGAACAAAATAATAGAGGAGAATGCAGCAGACTAAAGCAACAATTTCATTATTATACCAAAAACAAGTGCTATCTGAATGAATCATAGACTTGACAGATTTTCAACATGAAGAAGCTAATCTAGTAGAACAGTCTTGATTGTAGGTCTTTTTCATCTCTTTCTCTTGTTTCAAGGAAATTTTTATTAAATGCTGACTGAAGCATACAGTTAGATCCTGCTACATTTTAGAAATATTTCTTGTTTTCTCTCAATAAAAGAGAAACAACAACAAAACAATACATGATTTAGAAGTACAATCTGCTGACAAAGCAGAAATCAGTGTGTCGATACTTCTTTGCCTCATAGCTGCCCCACACTGTATAAGTGATCCCTTACCTGAATGCGATATTACTTGCTCTCCTCAATTAAGGTCAGTTTTTCCAGTGTTGATCTGCAATCAATCTTCCTGGTCAACAGCAAGCATGGTACTTTGCAAAAGCGATCACAATCCTTGCTTCTTTCTGTATCCATGCCATTTTCAATGTGATTTTCAGCTCTTCCCCTTAAAAGGTAGAGGCTTTTTTCTCATCTGTATACCTGCCCTGGCCTGGGTATACAGAGAATGTGGGAGGAGTGATGGTGTTCCAAGCCAACATCTCCTGAGGCCTTGCATGTAACAATATATTTCAGAACTCTGCCACTACCACGGGTACAAGGCCAGGCTAAAGTCTGCTGAAGGTGAGAGATACCCAAATAAAGATAGAAGCTGTCCCACCTGAGGCAATCCTGGACAAGCAGCCCCCAATCAACCCAGCAGCAGATCATTCATACATAAGTAGCCTAGAAAAACCACGCAGCTGATTGAAGCCCAATTGTCGATCTGAAGAGATGTGAGCTAAATGAATAGTTGTTGCTTTAAGCCTCTATGTCGATTGATGGGTACATGGCAACTGTTAGGCACTGTCTCTTTGTTGACAAATGAAAAAAAAAAGTTCCAGATTTCATCTCAAATTATAAGTTGGTTTTTAACTAGAAGAAGAAGCAATTCTCTTTTAGGTACCACAAATTATTTGAAGAAGAAGAAGGAGGAGGAGGAGGAGGAGGAGGAGGAGGAGGGGAACAACAACAACAACAACAACTAACTTCTTTATTGCTCCACAGTGTCTCCTCACTAGACCATGACACTAGATGCAAGTGGCTGGCAAGGAGTCAACCTAACATAGGAATTAAAGGGGTGACCCAAAAAGTCTGTCCATAACATAATCCATGATGTTTCTCTGAACACTTCTATTATTTATTCACCCTCTCTTATGAGGATTTTGTCCGTGTCCTTGCTTTAATGGCTGTAATCATGCCTTCTTCGCATGGAATCTAAAATTGTTTCACTATTATTATAACTTATGTCTTCCAATAGAATCTGTGAAACCATGGCGGGATAACTTACTAATTTTCAAGAAGAGTAAAGTTATATACGCTTTACAGTTCTTAACACAGAAATCAGAAGTGGTTGCCTCTGGGAAGGAAAACACTTAACTGGGAAGAAGCACAAGATAACTTTCTGTGTGAAAGAAATGTTCTATTTCTCACTGTGAGCAGTGGACACAACTGCCGAAGGTGAACACTTAAAAAATTATGTATTTACTGTATGTAAGTTATAAATTTTAGCCAATGACAAAAAAATTAAAAATAAATTAAAAGTTTATAATTTATAAACTTATTTTAAAACAGATACAAATAGATTAACAGTAAAACTTAATCAATTTTTTAAAGTTTCTAAAAATGCTATACTAAATGGCATTATATCAATTATTTTTCTGAATAATTTAAAATTTGTTTGGAATATTATCACCAATACACAATTTTTAAGTGACAAAAATTAAATAAATATTCATGAATAATTGGAAAGCAACAGTTACCAAATTAATTAAATGAATGACAATTCAGAGGGAGAAAAATATCAGTCTGATATAAAAGGTTTAAAGATCAATAACTCTTGATAAGTTTTAATGTTTATTGTTCAGGTTTTATGAAATGTCTGAAACTATAACCAGGAAGGCTTCAGTGAAGACTTTTAAAATGTGGCTAGTGAGGGAAGCCTAGAAAAGACATCAGCAGAATTTTGTGGAGAAGGAAGGATACTTGCAACAATATCCAAAATATATTAAAGGCAAATTAAAATCTAATAATTTATTGTTTTTTAAAATAGTTACAAATTCACATCATAGAAAAACAGAGGTATATATTTTAAAAGAAATATGTAGGCTTTCAATTTCCAGTACATGTAGGAAGCTTAAAACTTGCCACTCTGTCCTAACAGCACTCTTTAGTTTTTTGTCTAATAAGTATAAAAAGCTAAACAAACTGAAAAATCAACAACTTTTCTTAGATTTGTAAGAGTAGTGAGAACAAGGTGGAAAGATTGACAGACAAATACAGAGAATCACAGCTTAATGGAGAAAAGACCCAGGAGCTGCAACTTCTGCTCTGCGGGAACTAAAGTCGAGACAGGGAAACCTGAATGTAATTGATGAATTGCTGGAGTCTCAGTGTGGACAAGTCTGAGAGAGAAATTCTCCAAGGAGATCCAGTCATTGGGGGAATAGGGAGGGGACCAGGGAGAGGAGGAATGGCCCCACAATTTTTTGAATTTTTACCTCCTGGAGCTCTATCAATTTCTCACAATGAATACCAGAAAAATATCTCCGTATGCTTCTAGCAAGGAGAAGAAAAAAAGGAACCAATCTGAAATATGTCAAAGTGGTCTGTTTGTTTTAACATGGTCTACCCTTAAGACACTCTATTTAATCAGAGTTTAACATGCCAGGGTTTTATCAGAGCTTAACTAAATAATAAAATACCTAGTGAAACACGCATTTCCAGCCCACTCTAGTCATCCTGCCTCATGTAAAAGGGTATGAGCTGATAAGCCAGTGTGAAGTTCATGATCCAGAACAGGCTTACTAAAAGACTGAGACCTAGTCGTAAGAGTACAGAATGCTTCCTGTCCCCAGCATCTTATTACTGCATTATTAAAGGCCTTTTTACAGCAGTTTGTTTAATCTGGTATATCATGGCTGGCTATCAAGAAAAAAGTTTTTTATTTAAATAGTTGAAGGAAAAAAATTGGTAGAAGAGACAGAGCAAGTATCAGAACCACTCAGATACAGCAGGCTGGTTGAAATGACCAGATTGGGAATTTAAAACAACTATAATTAATATGCTAAGGGCTTTAATAATAGAGTAGACAGTATGAAAGAACAGACAGCAATGTAATGAGGGAGATGAAAATTCTAAGAATCAATTAGAAATGCTAGAGATCAAAAGCACTGTAACAAAAATGAATGCCTTTGATCGATTTATTAGAAGTGGATATAGCCAAGGAACGAATCTTGGACCTCTATTATATCTCAACAGCACCTTCAAAACAGAAAAGCAAAGGGGCGCCTGGGTGGCTCAGTCAGTTAAGCGTCTGACTTCAGCTCAGGTCATGATCTTAACGGTTCATGGGTTCAAGCCCCACATCGAGCTCTGTGCTGACAGCTCAGAGGCTGTAGCCTATTTCAGATTCTGTATCTCCCTCTCTGACCCTCCCCAGTTCATGCTGTCTCTCTCTCTCAGAAATAAATAAAATATTAAAAAAATTTTAAAAACCCAGAAAAGCAAAGAGAAAAAATTACTGGCCCAAAAAAAAAAAAGAAAAAAAAGGAGAAAAAGGAAAAGAAAAAAAATCAGACTACCCAAGAACTTTAGGATAACTACAAAAGGTATAACATATGTGCAATGGGACTATCAGAAAGAGAAGAAAAAAGGAATAGAACAATTATTTGAAATAATAATTAGTAAGAATTTCCCCCAATTAATCTCAGATACCAAACCACAGTTTCAGGAAGCTTGGAGAATATCAAGTATGATAAATGCCCAAAAAACTTCGGCTAGACATATCATTTTTCAACCTTGAGAAAATTAAAGATAAAGAAAAAATTCTGAAAGATACCAGAAGAAAGCATCTTACCTGTAAGGGACAAAGAATAACATTGGATGTCTCAGAAACTATACATGCAAGAAGAGAGTAGAGTAAAAATTTAAAGTGTTGAGAAGAAATAAAAAACTTCAATTTAGAATTCTCCACTCTGAAAAATTATCCTTCAAAAGTAAAGTGAAAATAAAGACTTTATCAGACAAATAAAAAATTGAATTTGTTGCCAGCAGATCTGCCTTTCAGGAAATGCTAAAAAAGACAAAATTCTTAGAAAGAAAGAGCCTGGAGAAGTGAAATTAAAATAAAACCTTTTATTTTTCTTATTCTCAATTAAGCCAACAGATAATACTTTCCTCAGAATAGTTAAGTATGCATATATAAATATGTGTGTGTGCGTATGTGTTTGCACACTCTAATGTATATTTATTCAGAAGTAAATTAATGACATCCATGATATGAAAAATGAGAAGGAGGAATTAGGATTATTTTGTTATTATAAGGTACTTGCACCACCCATGAAGTAGTATAGTACAATTTGAGATGGGCTTAAATTAGTAGTAAATGTATATTGCAAACTTTGGAGTGACCACTTTAAAAGTATTTTTTTAAGTAAAAAAAAAAAGGACAACTGGTATAATAAGAAAGGAAAGAAAATAGAATCATAGAAAATGTTCAGGTAAACCACAAGAGGCAGAAAAAAAATGGAAGACAAAAATAGAGAAAAGGATAAGAACAACAAACAGAAAACAGTAACAAACATGATAGATAATAATTAAGTTATATCAGCAATCATGTTGAATGTCTATTGTCTAAATTCACCAATTCAAAGACTACCATTGTTAGAGTAGATCAAAACAACAACAAAACAAGACCAAACTATATATTCTCTACAAGTAAGACTTTATTTATTTTATTTACTTATTTTGAGAGAGAGAGAAAGAGTGGGGGAGGGACAGAGAGAGAGAGGAGATAGAATCCCAAGCAAGCTCCACGCTATCAGCATAGATTGGAAGTGGCGCTCGATCCTGCGAACTGGAGACCATTACCTGAGTCAAAACCAAGAGTTGGAGGCTCCACCGACTGAGCCACCCAGACACTCCTAGATATAAAGACATATATAGATTAAAGGTAAACAGATGAAATACAAAGCTAACATTCATCAAAAGAAAGCAGGAGTTACTATATCCATTCAACCAGGACAGATTCCGGAATAAGGAAAGTTATCAGGGATAAAGAGGACACTGCATAACAATAGAGGAGCCAATTCTAGAAAAACAAAACAAAACAAAACAAAAAACACAACATTACAATCCTTAACAAACATGTGTCTAATAACAAAACACCCAAATATATAAAGCAAAAACTAATAGAATTGCAATAAGAAATATATGAATCCACTAATAACTGGAGCTTCTAACACCTATCAGGAATAGACAGATCCAGCAGTTAGGAAATTAGGAACAGCATAGTTGAACTCAACAAAATCACCAATCAACTGAATATAATGAACATTTATTCACTGCTTCATTCAACAACAGCAGAATGTATACCTTCTTAAACTCACATGGAACATTCGTTAAGATAAACCAGATTCTTGGGGCTCCTGGGTGGCTTAGTCTGTTAAGCGTCCGACTTTTGCTTAGGTCATGATCTTGCGGTTCGTGGGTTCGAGCCCCGCATCAGGCTCTGTGCTGACTGCCAGCTGAGAGCCTGGAGCCTGTTTCATTCTGTGACTCCCTCTCTCTCTGACCCTCCCCTGCTCACGCTGTCTGTCTCTCTCTCTCCTAAAAATAAATAAAACATTTAAAAAAAAAAAAGATAAACCAGATTCTGGCTGAGAAAATGCAATTTAACAAATTTAAAACAATTGTAATCCAACAATTTCTACTCTCAGACCACAGTGGAATTAAATTAGAAAACAATAACAGGAAGATAACTGGAAAATCCCCAAACACTTAAAGATTAAGTAACAGAATCCTAAATAACATGTGTCAATGAGAACTATCAAGAGAAATTAAAAAATTATTTTGAACTAAATGAAAACAAAAACACAACTTATCAAAATTTGGGAGATGCAGTTAAAGCAGTGCTTTAAAAGGAAATTTATAGCACTAAAAGCATATGCATATAGAAAAGAAGAAACACCTAAAATGAATTATCTAAGCTTCCACCTTAGAAAACTAGAAAAAGAAGAGCAAATTAAATTCAAAATAAGCAGAAGGAAAAAAAAAAAACAGCAGAAATCAGTAGAATTGAAATTAGGAAATCAATAGAGAAAAATCAATGAAACAAAAATCTGATCCTTAGAAAATATCAGTAAAATTGATAGGCTTCTAACTGGGCTAACTAAGGGGGAGAAAGAATGCAAATTACTAATATCAAAAATGAAAGAGGAAATATCACTACAGATCCCATGGACATTAAAAAGAAAATAAAGGAATACCAGGAACAAGCCACAGATAGGATAACTTGGTTGAAATGGGCCAGTTCCTTGAACATCATAATCTGCCAATACTTACACAATAAGAAATAAGCAATCTAATAGGCTTTTATCTACTTAAAATTGATTTAATCATTAATAACCTTCCAAAACAAAAAGCACCAAGCCTGGATGGACTCATTGATGTATTCTACCAAACATTTAAGGAAGAAATTATATCAATTCTCTATCTCTTTCAGAAGATAGAAGATAAGGGAATATTTCCTAGCCCATTCTATAAGGCTAGCATTACCCCAATATCTAAACCAAAGATATTAAAAGAAAAGGAAACTACAGACCGATATCTCTCATGAACATAGATGCAACCTCAGTAAGGTATTAGCAAATTGAATCCAACAATATATAAAAAACTTATCCACCATGTACAAGTAGCATTTATTTCATGTATGTAAGGCTAGCTCAATATTTGAAAATCAGTTAATGTAATCCATTATATCAATAAGCTAAAAAAGAAAAGTCACATGATCATATAACTAGATGCAGAAAAAAGACGACTAAATCTAAAACTGATTCATCATTAAGAAAACCTCAGTAAATTAGGAGTTGAAAAAAAAGTGATAGAGAATATCTACAAACAAACAAGCCAACAAACCAAGAAAACAAAACTTAATAGTGAGAAATTTGAAGCTTACCCTTCTGAGTAAGAAAAAGGCAGAGATGTTCCCTCTCACCACTGCTTTTCAACATCTTTCTGAATGTTATGGCTAGTAAAAAAAAAAAAAAAAGGAAATCAAAAGTATACAGATTAGGAAGTAAGAAATAAAACTGTAATTACAGACGACATGATCATTTATGTAGAAAACTGGAAAGAAGAGGCAAATACACATACTATCCTATACATTATCAATAAGCAAGTGAAATTTGAAATTAAAAACATAATGCCATTTTCATTAGCACCAAAAAAAATAAATACTTAGGTATAAATTTAACAAATTATGTGTATGATCTATATGAGGAAAATACTACATATTTGATCAAATCAAATAAATAAATGTAGAGATGTTTTGTGTTTATGGATAAGAAGAATCAATATTGGGGTGTCTGGGTGGCTCAGTCGGTTAAGCAGTGGACTTCGGCTCAGGTCATGATCTCGCGGTCTGTGGTTCGAGCCCCGCGTCGGGTTCTGTGCTGACAGCTCAGAGCCTGGAGCCTGTTTCAGATTCTGTGTCTCCGTCTCTCTCTGACCCTCCCCTGCTCGTATTCTGTCTCTCTCTGTCTCAAAAATAAATAAACTTAAAAAAAAAAAAAAAGAAGAAAGCCTTAAATAAAAAGAATCAATATTGTCAATATGTCAGTTCTTCCCAACCTGATATATAGATTCAATTCTTTCCCAATTAAATTCCTAGCATATTATTTTGTGGATATTAACAAACTAATTCTAAAGTTCATGTGAAGAGGCAGAAATCAAAATAGCCAACACAATATAGAAAGAATAAAATTTGAGAACTAACATTACCAGACTTCAAGACTTAGGTATAGCTATATTAATCAAGACAGTGGTATTGGCAAATAGACAAATAAATCCATGGAACAGAATAGAGAGCCTAAAACTAGAACTACATAAATATAGTCAACTGATCTTTGACAAAGGAGCAAAGGCAATAAAATGAAGCAAAAATAGTCTTTTCAACAAATGGCGTAGGATCAAGTGGACATTTACATTCAGAAGGGGAAGGACCACTTCAACACAGAGCAAGGACCATTTCAAGACAGAGCTTACACCATTCACAAAAATATTAACTCAAAGCATAGCTTTAAATATGAAACACAAAACTGTAAAACTCCTAGAAGATAACATAAGAAAAAATGTAGTTAACCTGGAGTGTGGAAATGACTTTTAGATGCAACACTAAAGGCATGATCCATGAAAGAAAGAATCAATGAGCTGGGCTAATTAAAATTAAAATTTTCTGCTTTTCAAAAGACAGTTAAGAGAATAAAAAAATAAGCCACAGATAGGGAGAAAATGTTTGCAAAAAAAATCTGAAAAAATACTGTCACCTAAAATATATAAAAAGACTCTAAAACTCAACAATAACAAAACAACCTAATTTAAAAAGTGAAAGACAGCAACAGACATCACCAGAGAAATACACAGATAACAAATAAGCATCCAAAAAGATGTTTTACATCATATATCATCAAATAAATGCAAGTTAAAACAACAATTAGATATCACTGCACAACTATTAGAATGGCCAAAACTGTGAACACTGACACACCAAATATCATGGAAGATGTGGTGCAACACATGAGATGCTGGTGGAAATGCAAAACGTTACAGCCATTGTGGAAGACAGTTTGGTCGTTTCTTACCAAACTAAACATATTTTTACCATATAATCCAGCAATTCCCTCCTTGGTATTCACCAAAGGAGTCAAAGCCTACACATAGATGTTTTTAGCAGCTTTATTTAAAGTTGCCAAAACTTGGAAGCAACCAAGATGCTCCTTAGTAGGTGAATGGATAAATAAATTCTAGTACATCTAGACAATGGAATGTTATTTAGTGCTTAAAAAGAAATGAGCAATCAAGTCATGAAAATACATGGAGAAATCTTAAATGCTTATTCCTAAGTGAAGAATGCCAATCTGAAAAGGCTCCATACCGTATGATTCCAACCATGTGACATTCTAGAAAAACCAAAACTATGAAGAAAATAAAAGTCTCCATGGTTGCTAGGGCTTTTGGGGGGGAGGAGGAATGAATGAGCAGAGTATAGGGATTTTTATGGATTTGTCCAAAACAATAGAATATACAACACCAAGAGTGAACTCTATAAAACTATGGACTTTGGGTAATTATGATATTGATGTAGGTTCATTGATTGTACCTCCACTCTAGTGGGAAGAATTTTGATAATGGGAAAGGACTACGCAAAGCAAGGAGCATATAAGGAACCTCTCTACCTTCCTCCAAATTTTTCTATGAATTTAAAATTGCTTTAAAGTTTATGTATATTAAAAAATTTTTGGTTGAGCAAATAATTTCTCTGAATGAGATCGAGTCTAGATACAAAGATAAAATGCATAGACATTAGGCATTAAAGAATCCTGAAACTTTATCATAGAAAAGAAGTTAGTGATATCTGAATATAATATAAAATATGTAGTAAGGTAGATATGGGCTAGAGATTGGATGTTTAAAGTAGAACATTTTGGGGTGACTGGGTGGCTCAGTTGATTAAGCTTCCGACTTCGGTTCAGGTCATCTCGTAGTTCATCGGTTTGAGCCCCGCATCGGGCTCTGAGCTGACAGGCTTTGTGCTGACAGACAGCTCAGAGCCTGGAGCCTGTCTTCAGATTCTGTGACTCCCTCTCTCTCTGATCCTCCCCTGCTCATGCTGTCTCTATCTCTCTCTAAAAAATAAATAAAACATAAACAAATAAAGTAGAAAATTTTAACTTTATTATAGGTATAATTTAAATTGTTCCAAACACATTCTAAAATGGTGTATTATAAAGATGCCTATGAGCATTTTAAAACGGGGTGATTCCATGAAACCAGTATATGTTCATTCTGTCAGGCAAAGCATATCCAACCAATTTGAATTTCTCTTTAATCTAGGCCAGTGACTTTCTAGTGGTAATTTCCAATCTATTTAACAAGATTTTTAGTAAAAGAAAAACAGGAGATAATACTGAGTGTACTACTACATATGATCAAGGAAAGTATTGTTTTGTGAAGCTTGTATTTCCATTGTGTGTGTGTGTGTGTGTGTGTGTGTGTGTATTTTTCTACTTCACAATGTAAGATATATTTCTTTAAAAAAAATTTTTTTAATGTTTATTTGTTCTTGAGAGAGACAGAGAGAGACAAAGAGACAGAGTGAGAGTAGGAGAGGGACAGAGAGAGTGGGAGACAGAATCTGAAGCCGGCTCCAGGCTCTGAGCTCTCAGCACAGAGCCCTGTGCGAGGCCTGAACCCACGAACTGAGAGATCATGACCTGAACCAAAATCAGACGCTTAACTGACTAAGTCACCCAAGCACTCCTGTTTCTTATTTTAAGTACAAAGTCAGAAATATTTGAAAGCTACTATTCTAGTCAAGGTTGTATAGTATTTGAATAGGAAACTTGATAGACTAGTTGGTGCCAGAGGAAGGTAGCTACTATAACTGATTTGTTCTACATACTAGCTTTGGATACAAACCGTTGTTTTTAATATATAAAAACTAAATGACTCTGAACCTTCAGTCAGTAGTGATATCTCATTTATCTTTCCTAAAATTCCCTGAAAATAACAGGATGCAACATTTTCTTTATCTAAGGTATTTGCCCATCATCCCACTAATAACTGCAGGTGATCTAATTGGCCATTTGCCTGGACAGAAGAATTCCTAGCTTGTTTCTGTTCTGCTGTCGAGGATATGTGATGCTGCTGTGGAGCAAGGATGGATGACCAATCAGCATATTGACTGAATGAGGCATAAACTACCTCTGCTGGTCTGGTAGTAGTTTCTCCTTTTAGGGTGAGAGTGAAAATGCTTCTCCTCCCCAGAGTTCCAGTAAGCCATGGTCACTCCATGCCACCCAAGCCATGAGCTCTCTGAGTTAGAGCATGTCCCAGAGAGAGCACTTTTTGTTCTCTTCTATATATCAGCCATTTTCATTATGCAGATGGATAGTGATGGAGAGGTTGATGGTCAATGCCATCCACACGCTGGGCTCAGAAATATCCTTTTCCTATTGTCTCAGGGAGAAGAGGCTGTTTTTCCAATGCCCAAAGAATCAATCTTACAACTTTGTGATGCTGGAAGTTAGACATGACCATACACCTAGAATTGTTACCATAGCAGGGGACAGGAGGCCTCCCAGAGACTTGGTGACAGTACTGCTCACTCTGGCTTGTCTTCAATGTCAAGACCACCTCAACCCCCAACACTGAAACCATTCTTCCAGTTATTCGTCCAGACTCCAAGACCTGGATCCATAGAAGGTCCCTTCCTGTGTTCTTTGCTTCCAGAAAAGCAAAATCCACCCCATTTCCAGTCACATAATTTTTGGCAAGTGAGACACACTCTTTTACATATTCATCTGAAGTGTTTTGGATTGCTGAGGCATTACCTTTGCTATTTAGTCAGACCCCGAACTTTCTGCACTCTAAGAGATTTTTCTATACCTGGAAGCAGCATATTTTGCTGAGTCTTTTCTTAGTCTTCAAATTATCCAGATTTGAAGTG
Source organism: Hyaena hyaena (assembly GCF_003009895.1). Taxonomy (NCBI): domain Eukaryota; kingdom Metazoa; phylum Chordata; class Mammalia; order Carnivora; family Hyaenidae; genus Hyaena; species Hyaena hyaena. The sequence goes on from NW_024080888.1 coordinate 1,702,808, forward strand.
AACGCTGAATCTATTAGTTTAAAGCTATGTAGGTATATAACTTTGGGAAGCTTACTCTGAACTTCAAGTAAGGCTATTTATGTTTAAATGCTAAAACCATAGCAGGTACTCAGAAACTATGAATTATTTTTATTTTTTCTTTTGTTATACAAAAGTTAACACATGATAGAATCTCACTAACTGGTTGATTTGGCCTCGGTCCACTAAAAAAAAAAAACAAAACTTTTCCAAATTAATAATTGATATTAGGATTGGGATACCATCTATCATTGGGAAATTATCATTTTGATAAGAAAAATGTCAATCAGGGAATTATTTTTAAATTGTTAGTAATAGTGAGGTTAATTTGGGAATGGAAAAGGGAGGCCGTTGAATAGAATTATGTCATGTTTTACGAAAGGTTCAGTAAGAATGTGTGTGCTTATGAAGGAAAAAAAACGAATGTACTGTGCTTTGAAGAGTGACAGAAAGAAATTATTCTAGTAAGAATGACAATTACTAAAAATATCAATCCTGGCTGTGACTGTTATATTTCTACCTGATCCTCTGAAAATGTGTTTTATTTATTTATTTTGGAACAGATGGCCATTTTAATTTCCTGGGTGAGTTCTCACAGCTATCACCTTTCTGGATTTCCTCCCAAATTAAAGCTATTCCAATGTAATAAAGGAAAGAAATACAGTCTGTTGAATTATGTTTGTATGTCTCTCCTGAAAACTCTGTAATGGAGGATCATATGGCTTCTCTTGACCTTAGGGCAGAGGGTGGTAAAATGAGTTGTTGGCATTGTCTGCATTATGTATCTGGAGGCAGGGCTACAGCTGGTCTTATGCACAGATGAGGTACGCAGCCTTGTAGTAGTAGTAATCCTTTGTATTCGAATTAGGGGTACATCTGGAGGGAATGTATTTTCCCAATACTACATAATACAGATCAAAATAGCATTAGCTCCCACAGGGCCTGTGGAGAAATCCAGGTCCATTTCCCTCAGTTTTTGTGGATTTAAAAAAAAGACCTTCCAAGAAAAAATTGTTTTTCAACTTTACAAATCTTTTTGCTGTAAACTGTCAGGGCACCTGAAATTCCTCTTTTAAAGATTACTTGCACATCATAAGGATCTTTAGTTAAAATCCGAACAGCCCCATGAGGCATAATAGAAGGACTATTATCCTCCAACACCTGTAAGGATTTTTCCCTAATGGGATTACTAAAATAATAGACAGGAGACAAGGGAGGTTAAGTATATGTGGGAATGGCAGCATGAGTGTTCTAGGAACTTGGCAGAGTGGGTCTGAGAAAGGAAGTTGCATGAGTTGGAAAAGGAAAGCCCCACCTCACCCCCCCAGAAAAAGGAAAAGGAAAGCCCAAGGAAACTTTCTCTATCTTATCACTGTATCTGCCCTCCGTCCTGAATGTAGAAAAAAAAAAAAGAAGAACCTTAAAAATTGGATTATATAATAAGAGATGTAATAATGCTGCTTCAAGGACCTCAAGAGGAATGGGCTTAATATTTCAAGTCTGATCTCAGACTTCCTGAGACTTCAAGGAGGAGGAGGACTCTAAGACCAGTGGATGTAGAAACCTCTTCGTTGCCTATAAATCTTCACCTGTTCTAACCAACTTTTATTTCTGACCAAGTAATCTGCTGATGGGTGCATACTTAGGAGGGCAACCAGGAAACCTACCAACCTCACAGTCAGGCCTGCTCAATCCTATTCCTGTCCCCTCTCCAGACTCTCCCATTCTCTGCCCTCCAGGAAGTCCCTTTTTAGTCAAGAGTCCCTGACACCCCTCACCCCCCAAAAATCTTAAAGATCCCTTGCTTAAATAACTATCTTAAGCAACCACATCTCCTGGATAAAAGCTACTTTGATAATAAAGTCTTATTCTAAGTAGAGCTGTCTACACTCACAGTTGAACATGATAAAGTTTCTGTAAATACAGCACTGCTTTGTCCCCACCCAGGTGAGGATAAGCAAAACAAACCTTGGGCAAGGTAGCCATGTCTTCAAAGCTCATCTTCCAGGTTTGCTCCTGGTCACTCTTCCCTGTTTACCTGACTTCCAGCCAGCTTTTCTTTTTCATATATCAAATACTCTTATGAAAGTCTCAACTTCCTTTGCTAAAGTGTGTACTTGGGAGCAGCAAACAGTGCATTTCTTCCTCTTTAACACCCCAGAGTCTATAACTTTCTCCCAGACCTTTTCCAGCTTTTAGTCGTTTATCATATATTCCAATAGGTCCAGTTTAGTTGTCACTCTAAAGGAACTCGCTTTCTGTAATTTCAGATCTTTCTCTAGGATCATCAACCTAGAACAATATTCTCTGCTTGCTCTGCCCACCTCCATTATTATATCACAGACAGAAGAAGAATAACCTGGAGTTTAGTTCTTACGCTTCTGTTTGCTGTAGTTATATTCTTTAGAGAATGAAAATTAGTGTCTCTGGGCCTCAGTTATCTCATTTGTCAAATGGGTAAAAATGCCTGCCTCATAACAATGTTGTGGAGATTAATATATTAACATATGTAAAGTACCTTCAGGTAAATAGTTGACAGGCCAGTCTTCAAGACAAATTAATTCTTAAATTAAGAAAAATAATTTCCAGTCACTGCCTTTCATCAATGACAGGTTTCTTTTGCAATGTAGGGAGTTGTTAGACATACATTATACTTTTTAGATATTTTTACAGCTTTCTGATAAGTTTTTATCATATCATGTTACTTCACCTAGAACTCAGTAGATGTCTAGACAATTATGGATGCTTACTGATTTCCACACATAGTTTTTCATTCCTTTCTTTTTTCACTTATTAAACTTTATTCACATTATTATTATTGCTATTCTTACAACACTGTAGTATTAAAGTATTAATATGACAGTATAATCTAACTCTACCTTAAACAGAGTTTTTAAGAAGAATTATGATTTAATCATTTTTGGATTTCCAGTGTCCATTTTTCCTGATGGGTACATAGATGTTTAATAAGTTTTTATTAAATTGATGAATAAATTATTTAATACCTTCTGGATGATTGAAAGTAAATGTGTCATATTATGTCAATTATACTTGCATAAATAAAAGAATTTTTTATTTTTATATGTATAACATGCAGGGTTATTTCCTAAGTTAGAGCATAAAATCTTTCTTATGGAAGGAATGGAACAAAAATTCTATTTCAATAGCATAATGTAGTGCATAATATTATGGATTTTGTAGACAGACTTTCTACCTTTTAATGTTTATGTTACCCAAGCAAGTTACTTGACTTCTCTGTGTCTTAGAATACTAATTTCTAAAATGGAAATAATACTGATATTGTATTATTATTAAAATATTGATAACATGTAACTCATACAATTATTATCTACAGTTATTGGATGAATAACATCTCTTCAGTCATATTGGTAGTTTGTATTTTCCTAAAGTTTTATCCATTTTATTTAGATTATCAAACTAATTCACTAAAAATTATATGTCAATTCCTTTGTATGAACAAATATAAATATGTATCAATAATTCTACCCTCTTCCTTATTCCTAATGTTTGATCCACTTTCCATTTTCTTTCATTACATTATCTAATGGTTGTCTACTTTATCTTTAAAGTAACTAGCATTTTTTTTATTGATCAGACCATTTTTGGTTCAGTTTGTCTTCCTTGAATATCTATCAATTTCTTTCTTCTTACATTATGTGAGTTTTAATGAACTCCTTTAACTCCTTGGCTCATTTAATGTTAAACATTTTTATTAAAAAGTGTATTTTTGGCTAGTGTATTTTTACATCTTAATAATGTTGAGTCTTCCTATCCATGAACATGATCTATCTATCCATTTATTTAGGTTTCTATTTCTTTCAGCAATGTGTGTCTTTATTCTGTGTATAAGCATTGTACATATTTAATAAATTTTGATGCTAATGTAGACAATTTTCTTCATAATTTTATTTCACAAGTATTCTTTCTTTTTCTTTTTAATTTTTAGTTTCATATGTTGTATTAGCAGAAAATACTGATATGATTTCTGCTTTGGAGAATTTCATAGTGAATTAATGTATGGTCAGTTTTACAAATATCCCTTGGATACGTTAAAAGGAAAGGTTCTCTTCGTTGCGTATAAAGTTTAAGATATGGTCATAAGTAAAGCTTTATGATTTCTTTATTCAATCTTTCCTTTTTTAATTTTTTAATATATTTAGATTGTTGATTTCTGAGAAAAATATGTTTATGTCCTCCATTACAATTGAGAATTTATTAAATTATCTTTACATTTCTATCATAGTTTGCTTAATTTGTCTTGATGCTATATTATTTGCTGTCAAAGACTTTTATATTTGTTGTCAAAGATGTCATACATTCTTTTATACGCTATTTATACCACTACTTCTGCTGTTCTTGTTGCCTTTGCTGATTCTGAGATTTCTATTTCATCTCTTTATTTTCAGCCTTTTACTTCATTTTGTATTAGATATGTGTCCTGCAAACACCTTGTGGCTATATAATTTATCTCCTACCAAATGTGATTAACCCTCCCTTTTTAATAGAATAATTTGTTGAACACTTATTACGGGAAGTGATATGTTTAGAATTATTTCTGCATTTCAGAATATGATGAGGGAGGCAGGGATTAGAGTGATGTGCCTACCCACCAAGAAATGCTATGGATTCCCAGCAATCACCAGAAACTAGGAAAAGGAAAGGAAAAATCCTTTCCTGAAGCCTTTAAAGAGAACAAGCCTTGGCCGTACTTTGGTTTAAGACTTCTAGCCTTCAGGAACATACATCAACATAATAAAGGCCATATATAAAAAAACATACAGCTAACACTACAGTAAGTAAAGAAAACTGGATGCTTTTCTTCTAAGATCAGGAAGAAGACAAAGATGTCCACTCTTCTCACTTTTATTCAACAAAGCACTGGAAACTCTAACCATAGCAATCAGATAAAAAAAAGAAATAGGAGACATTCATATCAATAAGGAAGAAATTAACCTCATTATTTGCAGATGGCATGATAATATACAAAACCCTAAAGACTCCACCAAAAATGTGTTTATTATTAGCAGTAATAAATACATTCAGTAGAGTTGCAAGGTCTAAAATTAACATCCCCAAAATGGTAGCATTTCCATACACTAATAACAAAGTAGAAGAAAAAGAAATTAAGAAAATAATTCCATTTATCATTGTACAAAAAAAAAAAAAACCAACCTAGGAATAAACTCAACTAAAGAGGTGAAAGACAGACCTGTACTTTAAAAACTATGAAATATTGGTGAAAGAAATTGAAGATAACAGAAATGGAAAGACATTCCACACTCATAAATTAGAAGAATATTTTTAAATGTCCATACTACCCAAAGAAATTAATATATTCAATGCAATCGTCATCAAAATACCAATAGCATTTTTCACAGTGCTAACACAAGTAACACTAGTATTTGTATAGAGCCACAAAGGACCCTAAATAACCAAAACAATTTTAAATAAGAAGACCAAAGCTAGAGGTATTACAGTCCTTTATTTCAAGAAATACTACAAAACTGTAGTAATCAAAACAGTATGGTACTGGCACAAAAATAGAACATCAATTAATAGATCAGAATAGAGAATCCAGAAATAAACCCAGAATTATATGGCCAATTAATCTTTGACAAAGGAGGCAAGAATGTGCAATGAGAAAAAGACACTTTTTTCAACAAATGGTGCTGAGGCATTCTAAAGAATGAAACTGGACCCCTTTCTTACACCATATTCAAAAGTAATTCAAGATGGATTGAAGACCTAAATGCAAGACCTGAACCATAAAAATCGTAGAAAAGAACATAGGCAGTAATTTCTTTGACATCAGCCAAGGGAACATTTTTCTAGATTTGTCTCCTGAGGCAAGGGAAACAAAAGCACAAATAAACTATTGGGACTTCATCAAAATAAAATTCTTTTGCAAAGCAAAGTAAACCATCAATAAAATACAATCTACTTAATGGGGGATGATATTTTTGAATAATACATCTGATAAGGGGTTAATATCCAAAATATATAAGAAGAACTTATACAACTCAATTAAAAAAAAAAGCCAAACAAAAAAGAAAGAAAGCCAAAAGACCCCCAAAGAATCCAAAAGACATAATCAAACCTATAAACACAGAGAACTATTGCTGTTTGCCAGAAGGAAGGGGGTAGGGAGATGGGTAACATGGGTAAAGGGCAGTGGGAGATACAGGCTTCTAATTATGAAATTAATAAGTCATGAAAAGGTACAGCATAAGTAATGGCTAGCCTATTGTCAAAAGCCATTCTTGTTTTACGGGTTTGTGCTTCATACATAGATTTTCTTTTTGTTACATCAGTAGAATTGCCAGCAGCATAGGGAGTGAATGTGCGTGGTCAGTCTGTCATTTTGAGTCAGGGCACTGATGGTTTTAATCTACTTATTTATGTGAGTTTATATATATTTTTTTCATCAGGCCTTTCAAGCCATATTGGTATTAAAAGATATTCTGTTAATTTTTTGACTTTGTCCAGATGCAAGCATAATTTGTGGCTGCCACTGAACATAAACAAGTATTTCTTCCCTCCACAGGAGAATTATTGTTTGATTTTATGCAAGCTGAAATTCAAAGATTCTCATGTATATCAGAAATAGAGGTTGTATAGTATTGGAATCATATTCTCAACCTAAGAATGATTCCTTAATATCCTTTAGTGACTCCAGGTTTAAATTCTCTTTATGTTCCAAACTAGTCATGTATATCAATGCAAGTCCTTAAATTTAGGAGACAGCTAATCTGTCTTCTTTAGTAAAACTGCCAGTTTTAAAAACTGCCAATGTTTTTCCAAATGCCACAAGTAGTCCAGTTAGATTTTTCTGGTTCGTAGAAACAGACTCCAAAATGTACAATTTGAATACTTCCAGTATTATTTCTTAAGGTAAATTTAGTGCTAGGGAAAGATTCTCAATTTACACTTACACAGCCAAATAATCTTAAATATGTGTAGCATAAAGCATCTTAATGATGCTCTGCTTAATTATTAGGAGCCAACTAAAACAAATGTAAAATGAACATGAAACTAAGGATTTTGAAAGTAATAAGAAGCAAGTAATATACAAGAGAATCTGAGCAGATTTTTTTTCATTGTTATTTCATTTTGTTTGATTTTTTTTTTAAGGAAAATAGTTTTTCAGGGCTCTCCAATAGATGAGCTCTAGGTATATGCTTGATACCTCTTAAAACTTCAGAAGCAGAGCCTAAGAACAGTAGGAATTAATAAATTTATAGTGAGATGATATTTCTTTTATTTTTTATTTTCTTTGTTATCATTTTATATTTTGTGGTATTCTAGTCATTCAGAATATAAAAAGAATATTACAAGGAATAATTATGTACCTACCACCCATATTCAACAAATGTTAACATTCTAACATATTTACTTCATATTTTTTGTCTTTTTAAAAAATTGTTTTTAATGTTTATTTATTTTGGAGAGAGAGAGCATGAGCATGAGCAGGGGAAGGACAGAGATAGACAGAGACAGAATCCAAAGCAGGTTTCAGGTTCTGAGCTATCAGCACAGAGCCTTACATGGAGCTTGAACTCATGAACTGTGAGATCATGACCTGAGCCAAAATTAGATGTTTAACCGACTAAGCCACTCAGGCGCCCCTCTTTTGTCATTTAATGTGCAAAAGGTCAAGATATAATGTGAAGCCCCTATTTCACTTCTTGCACTCTGATAACCTTCCTACCTAGAGATAGTCACTGTTCTGAGAGAGTCATTTACTTCTATTTCTCAATTTTTCTTACTCTACATTTCTATGGTTTTCTTGATTTTTCCTTGTTTGTTCTTTATTTTTTCCTGTTTTATCCTTATGATATGCAAAATTATTTCTTATCTTCCACCTAAATCAAACAAGGATCTTGACTTTACCTCTCTCCTCGCACCCAATCAATCTGTTTTTATTGACAAGTATTTTAGTTTCATCTTGTTAGCCCCTATATATTTATTATAGTCAATAGATAAATAAATTTGTCAACATATTTTACCGATTTTTATGGTTCCTGTTTTTTCATGTTTCCTATTCTTTTTTTTTTTCTGGATTTAATCTTTTTTCTATAGTACATCTTTGAATATAGTACATCTTACTGGAAAAATATGAATAGTAATTTGTTTTCTTACTTTCTGTATCTAAAATTATATTATCCCTTCTGTCTTGAATATATCCTAGCTGAACAATTAGCTTACCTCAGCACTTTAATGGTAAAGTATTACTGTCTTCCTGTATGCTTTGTTACTCCTGAGAAGTCTACCTTTAGCCTGATTATGGTTCTTCTATGGGAATCTGTCTTTCTTCTGTGGTAGATTTCAATGTTTTTTTTTCCTTTAGTTTTGATACCCTAGTTTCAATAGGATGCATCTTATTAATTTCCTTGCTTAGCCCTCAAAGTTAACTGCCAAAATTAAGTCTCATAGTTTTATTAAAATCTGTAAATATTATAATAATTTTGAATACTTTTTCCTTTCTTCCAAAACCAAAATAAATGTTTTATTACTGAAATTTAATGCAATGACTGTCTTTATTAATTTTTTCTTACATGGTTAGGAATATTGATTTGCGGACTAATATTGACCATGATTCTCCATTTCAGCCTCCTGCCTAGAGATTTTACAGCTGCTTCTACCCGGTAAGCTGTATAATGCTGGTGAATTTGAGTGTATGTGGCACTATGATGTTGTCCATACCTCAGAGTAGCCATTAAGACAGGAGACCACTTGGCTCAGGTCTTGACAAAGAGGCTTCCTCCTTTCTTCTCCTCAGGCCACAGCTGCAGGGGCAAGCCACGGCTTTTTTGAAATTTCTTCCATTTGAATGGAAATCTTTAGTTTCAGGCAGTGAACAGGATTCTATCCTCTATCTACAGGATGTGCATTTAGTTTCCATTATCCCAAAGTATCAAATATCCTAAAGCATCTGCTTGCTTCTGGCCCCGAAGCTTTGTGGATCTGCAAGTTCTACCTTATTTTTCACTTTGTGTTTCTGTTTCACTTCGGATCAACAAAAATACTTGTCATGCTTCTGAAAATAGCTGAGCCATGGTAATTTTCACTTTTCAGGTTAATTCTGTCACTATGTGTCAAGAGAGGAAGAGATCCTCAAACTATATATTTACTGTCCTTATTTTGGCTGAGGCATTAGGGAAACAATTTTCAAGTTGTATAATGACTGAATTATATTTAAATGATGTAATATAAATCTATACATCTATATATGTACATACATATATTTTACATTTTCAAGGCTTATAGCAAAGGTTTAGATGGTTCACTTGGTTAGACAACTGACTCTTGATTTCGAATAGGGTCATGACCTCATGTTTCATGGGATCTAGGTCCACAGTAGGCTCTGTGCTGAGGATGCAGAACCTGCTTGGGATTCTCTCTCTCTCTCCCTCTCAACCTGCTCCTCCACTGCTCACAATCTCTCTCTCTCTCAAAATAGGTAAATTAACATAAAAAAAGAAAACTTACATTTAAAAAAATCTCAAATTAATATTTTTAAATTTCTCATATCCTTAGATCATTATTTTAAAAATACACCAAGTCCCAGAAGCGAGTGTGTTTGCCCATTATTAAATGAGGAAATCTCTGTTTATTTTATATCTTTTTTGTGGTATTTGAATACAAATCAGTTGGGGGGAGACTCACAATAAAATGTGAAGGAGTCTACTCATTTTCATATTCACCAATTAATTGCTTATTTTTATGACAATGAATGTCTTTCTCACTGAAATAAATAGTGCCACCTACTGGTTGAAATTTTGTCATAAAATACACTCCAGTAAAATGAGAGTTGACAAGAACTCACATTGCACCTAATTTGATTTCCTGCTTTCACCTTCATATGATGGCTCAGTGAAGAGCTAGAAGTAGAACTCTGATCTAAAACATTTAGCTGTTTCAATTCAATAATGGTACCATTTTTATAATGACAGAAGCTATGAGAACTTGGAACTAGCCATATTTGAATAGGTAAACAAGAATTTTTTCATAGCACATTAGCTTTCTCTAATTCTTTAAAAATTATTTCCCTTGGTGAAAAGTATTTATATTGAAACATAATAAATTAAATATACTGAGTAGTCTTTAGTACTATTGTAACATAAGGAGGTGCCTGGGTGGCTCAGTCTGCCTAGTGGCAGACTCTTGATTTTGGGTCAGGTCATGATCCCAGGGTCATGAGATTGAGCCCCGCATCTGGCTGACACTTACATTGTAGAGCCTGCTTGGGATTTTCTCCCTCCTTCTCGCCTGCCCCTCCTCTGCTCCAGCTCTCTCTCTCAAAAAGAAAAAAAGAAACACTTTTGCTTCTGGAATAAGGTGGCAGGACAAGATGATTGGTATATTTAGCATATTCATGATAAAATGACTTGTCCCTTCTCAAAGGCTAGGGGTCAGGCTGCCTGGTATCTGTGTCAACTTGAGACTTGCTATAAGTGAGAGGGAGGCAGCAGGCAGCAGGGATCAGATGAGGAACTGATAAATACTAGTACGAAGAAAACAACTAAGTTAGATGGTAGTTACATCCCAAACAAAAGCTTGGTATATAGGTTAATGTGTTAGAGGTTTAAAATACGATGATAATGTTCCTATAAAAATTATGTCAGTAAATAGTCATTTACAAAACAGGCTTATTATGTCTCATTTGAATTTTATTTAAGCCAGGAGACTCAAATCCCACCTCCTGATAATTACAGGGGTCTGCAGCCTCTAAAGACACCTATCACTGTTTACGAAATCCTAAGATTATAGGAGACCTTAGTATTTTAGTTCATTGATAATATCATTTCTAGTCAATATATCCCATATTATAATCTCTAGGTATAATCAGCTATCTAGAACCATAGCTTGATTGATTAGCAGTCAGCAAAATAAATCTAATTAGATGATTTTGTTGACCCAATATTTTTTTTAAATTTTTTAAAATGTTTTTTATTTATTTCTGAAAGAGAGAGAGAGCATGAGCAGGGGAGGGTCAGAGAGTGAGGGAGATACAGAATCAGGCTCTAGACTCTGAGCTGGCTGTCAGCACAAAGCCTGATGCGGGGCGCGAACCCAGGAACTGTGAGATCATGACCTGAGCCAAAGCCGGATGCTTAACCAACTGAGTCACTCAGGTGTCCTGAAGACCCAATATTTTTTAAGGTAACTATTTTAAATCTCAGATTTCTAATAAGGCAAATCCTAATTTTATTTTCAAAATTATTTAAGACAGCAAAATTATGTACTAATTTTAAAGAAAAAATTGAAAAGCTGCTCTCTTAGTCCAAGATTAGCAAGGTTGAGTGTCAAAATTTGCATGCTATAATTATAAAAAATATCAGCTGCTTGCAAAGTTGAACCTTGATAATTTTGATCACTTAATCTTTATTAAAGACACAGACTTATAGTTAAAGAAGAAACCTATTCATAAGTTTGGATCTGTTGAGGTAATGACAAAGTCCAGTTTGATGTATTGTCTAAAGTTCAGTAAAATCTGAGGTAAGCATTCACAAAGAAGAGCAGATATATTTAAATAATGTCAAAACTACATCTCTATCAAATGCTAAAACCAAAACCAAAACCAAAACTTAATGAGTTTCTTGAAGGGATAGAAAATGAAGAACAATCAGACTTGATTTTCTCATCCAAGAGAGAAAATTTCCTGAGTATTAGAGACTGAGGCTAGGCAGTCAACACCACAGAGCATTTCAGGGGTTTGGGGAAGCATCTGGCTGAGCCTCATACACCTACAGTTCATGCTCAGATATCTGCTACCTAAGCCAGGGAGCCCCTACAGACAACTTGAGGTTAAACAATTTTTCTAGAAAAACATTCACTGGTAAAGATCAACAATCAGCATGATTGTCCAGATTTTTCATTAAAATCAAACACTTTCCATATGGCGGTGGAGCACTTTGGCTGACGGAATGGAAGCACCACAGCTTCTGGAGATAAATGTAATAATCATAAACAATAGCAGAAATTATAAACATTAAATGGTAAAGAGGTAAGCGTTATCTCAAGTAATATGTATAAATATGTCAGTTATGGAAAACCAATGAGGAATATCTTAATTGATGGCTTCCCAATTTTTTTCAACTGAAATTAAAAATAAAAGTTAATGGATCCAAATATAGAGGTCTGATTCCTACAGGGTCCTATTAACTTTCTTATCCTACATGAACACAATCTTATGAGAAACACATCCAATTGCTCTGTATGTTTTGTTTTGTTTTGTTTTGTTTTGTTTTGTTTTTAAATAGGGGCACCTGGGCGGCTCAGTCGGTTAATTGTTCAGCTTGAGCCAGGTCAGGATCTCAGCTTTGTGAGTGAGAGCCCCACATTGAGATCTGTGCTTCTCTACCCTCCCCTCTCTGCCCCTTCTCCACTCATGTGCTTTCTCTCTCTCTCTCTCAAAAATAATAGATTTTTAAAAATCATTAAAAAAATAATGTGGAAATCCAAATACAAACCAGTTATATTTCTGAAAGAATATTTAATTTCTTAATTGCCTGTATTTTTACTTTTTACTTTTGAATATGTATGTATTCTTGTTTCAAAACTGCCATTTGAGGGAAAAAAAGTTATCGATTAAGTGTTTTCATATATAACATATGAAATATGTATTATACCATATATAATATATATCACATATGACAGTGGATAATATTTTATTTTGAATTATGGAATTTTAAAAATAATATTCATTTTTGGATATTTTTGGTTTTACTTAGTTATCAAGATTTCTCAAAATTAATCTTTTCCTAAAAGAGAGGAGGTATTTTTAAAATTCTATCACCATAGAAGGGTATAAAATTGAGACCAATAATCCTACCACTAAAGTTTTTTATTATATATTGATAGATTTGACCTAAGAAAAAAGCATACACATAAAAAGATCAACTATTTCTTTTATTCTAAAAATAGGCAGGAAAATAAATAATACTTAAGTTAAAGAGAAAATGTTCTACAATGTCTGATTGTGTTAGCTTATTTGGAATTTTTTTGGAGAAAAATTCATGAGTTTTATAAATATAACTTTGTGTAAAATAGTTAAATATTGGGATATTTGTGATGAAATAGTGATCATGCATTCAAAGCTAAACACAATACCTGGAATTTACAAGCTGTTGTTTTTTTTGCTTTTTAAAGTTATTTTTATTTATTTATTTAGAGAGAGACAACAGCGGCAGGGAGAGAGAGGGAGAGGGAGAATCCCAAGCAGGCTCCACAATGTCAGTGCAAAGCTCAGTTGTAGGGTTGGAACTCACATACCTCAAGTTCATGACCTCAGCCAAAGTCCAAAGTAGGACTCTTAGCTTAACAGACTGAGCCACCCAGGCATACTGTGTTTGTTTGTTTGTTTCTTTGTGTATTCTAGAATAGATTCTGGTGATAATGAAAGTTTTGTAGCATAATGTGACAATTGCCTTCCTGATATTTCATTAGGTAATGTTTTTTTCATTTACTTTTGGATCTTTCTCCCATTGTCTTATTATTCCTTCGTTTCTGACTGCTTTTATGGTTGTGCTGGAATAAGCAAAGACCTGGAAGACATCAGTTACATTTCTTACTAGCAAGTTAATTAAAGACACTCTAAGTCCTTATCTTCATTTCAGTACCTAAGCAATGCATCAAGAGAAACTAAGTACTGTGGGCAATGAAGAAGCCGGCCTTGGCCAAATAAATATAACACAAGATATAAACTAAGACTAGATGGTGTTTAGACTGTTCAACTATTTTGATTTTAGGACTTAATTTTAAATGTTTATAGATTCATTTAAACATGTTATTATCCTATTAGAGCTGAAGTCACATTCTCACATGACTCTGAGTAGGTCAGAGGGCAAGTCCTGGAGCACAAATACAGGGTTTATAATGGATTTGCAGTAGATGTGCCTAAAGCCATGTACAGAGAAGTGGTTCCACTCACCCTGGATTGAGCTTTTTCAAAGCACATTGTTCTGCTTGTGGAGCAATGACTGCCAAACATTGCTATCATACTGATCCATGTCAAGATAGCATCTAAAACAGTTCTGGTCAATGATCAGAGTGAATATACCTTTTTTAAATATTCCATGGTCAAACTACTCCAAAAAAGGGAGTGTCAAACAGTAATTAGTTAGAACTGTGTTTAAAACATGACGATCAGTGAATTTAATAAATTATCCAAGTAATGGTTCTATGAGAATTGACAGTAAAAGCTTTTAAAATACTACTTGAGAACTGAAAAGAATTATTTTTTCCCTTTCAGAATGACAATGTAGTGATGTTGTTCATATTAAAAAAAACAAGTTAGAGTTTTTCATTACAGAAGTTACATTAATTAAGCTAATTCTACAACTTTATAGTTTACTGTAATACTTTTTAAAAACCTTAAAATGACTGCAAAAGAAAAAAAAAGTACAGGAGTGTTTGGGTGGCTCAGTCGGTTAAGCGACCGACTTCAGCTCAGGTCATGATCTCACACTATGAGTTCGAGCCCTGAGTTGGGTCCTGTGCTGACAGCTCAGAGCCTGGAGCTTGCTTCCGTTTTTGTCTCCTTCTCTTTCTGCTGCTCGGCTGCTTGCTCTCTGTCTCTCTCTCCCAAAAATAATAAACATTAAAATCAATTCAAAAAAAAGAAAAAAGTACATAGTAGGCTAAAGGGGATGAAACATTCAGGTAATATACATTGACCTCAGAGTACATATATAGATGTATATTTATTGTTCAATGAGTAAATCAAAAAATATTTTAAACTTCCTAGTGTTATGTCAAGGAGCGCTGCTTATCCAAGTGATTTTTGATTAATTCTGCCTCGGAGCAGTATCACTCAGTTCTCAGGGTGATTAGGACGACAACCACCAGAAGATGAACATAATTTACGGTTGTGTCCCATTTGGTTCTGGCTTCTGGATTTGGCCCAAATCTAACATTTAGTTTCATCTTTGATCTTATCTTTTGAAAGCCCAAATAGACAAATGTCTGCTGTAGTGTTATTCCTGGAATAATCAATAGATGTATGATCAAATAGATTACCATCTATATCTAAGCAAGTAACATCAGTTATACGAACAAGAAACAAGGATGTAAACTTCAGATGCATTGTTAATGTCTTATTATTCACTTGCAAATATAGGTAACTTGGAGTGACATTTTTATAATAAAATCCTATCAGTGAATTTAAAGTATGAATATATATATTTTCATAGTAATAAAATGAAGCAATAATTAGTGATGGTTGTACAGCTGCGAATTATATTTACATAAAGCTTTTTAACAGCTTTCAAACACTGAAATAAATAGGGAAATAGATTGACCTTTATGAATGTTAACAGAAAATGTATTACAAAGATAAATTTTAGGAAGAATGTTGTGTTCTTTTGGAGCCAACAAACTGCTCTAAATCATTTAATTACCAATAAATCAAAACTAAGACTAGGTCATATTATGTTTCTATCTTTGTAGAATTGTTTAGGGACTAGTATATGTAACACTACATAAAACAACTTCTTAGAACTGTATTTAATATTCAATCATTTAAATTTCACTTTGATAGAAGTCTTATTTGGTGGTTCTGTAGTCTTAGAAAAGATGATTTAACAGATGGATACCAACTTGGCCTCCTTTGTTTATCACATGTGACAGGTGGCAACAGTATCATAAGCGGGAATCTAAGCAAAATGAACCAAAATATTCTTTACATCAATTAGTACCCCAATTGCTCAATATGGTGACTGAGGGAAAACAGTCTTGGACTACATGGTGATGAGACATTCTTGTTTCTGCACTATTAAGCCAAACAATTAATTATTAAAATAATTGGTCTATATATTAAAATTTCCAAATTATTCTTTTATTCAAGATGTTCATTCTAGAAGATGAGAGTCTGCTTTGGCAGACACTTAGACATTTGACCTCTTTGTTAAAGTGTATGTATCATATGTGTGTGTGTGTCTGTGTGTACACATATGCACACACACATATATACTTATCTTCAGGAAAAATAATTTTTAACTATGATGGAAATACTGAATAATCAAAAATTCAGAAGAATTTTAAAAATACAGCATATTTGTACATTCCTACAAAAGTATAGTATATAATCTCAGTTTTTTCTCCATAAGTATAATTCACATGTACATGCACGTACACACACAAACACATTCACTATTTTGTGCTTATGTAAAAAAAATTCTAAAATGCTGAGGGGAAACTTGTCTTAATCCTTCAGGGTATTTTTCCTTTTTGTGAATAATTCTCATGCATTGGTAAAAAAAATATATCTCTGCATTTGTTTATTAAATTGTCTGGAAAATTTATATATTTTTATATGAGTATCTCTTCACACTGCTGCCCTCAATGGAACAGAATGACAAATTTTCCTTTTTCTTCATTTTTTAGAGAGAGAGTGAGTACAAGCGGGGGAGAGGGGCAGAGGGAGAAAAAGAATCTTAAGTAGTCTCCATACTCAGCACTTGGTGTAGAGCCCAACATGGGGCTCAATCCCACAACCTTGGAATCATGACCTGAGCTGAAATCAACAGTCAGGTGCTCAATGGCCTGAGCTTCCCAGGTGCCCCAGAATGACAAATTTCAATGGCACGATAATGCAGTACTTCCCACATGCATATTTTATTGTAGGCCAAAAAGATATAATATCTTATAATAAGTAAATCTGTGAAAGCAAGTGGAAATGATTTTCTATAAATTAACCAAACTGACCTGGAAAAAGCTGGATAGATACTTGATCTTGTGAGTATTTTCTATTGTTCTGTATGATTAAGATGAAATACATCACATTTGCATAAATATTAACATATTCATATATGGGAACAATTAGTTTATATTTGGACTTCAACAATATATTCAATCAACCTTTGCTGCCATAAAATCAATTATGAATTAATATTAATTTTTAATTAAATTAAATATTAACAGAAACATGGTTATTTCTCTTCTTTCAAGTTCAGTTTCTAAGCATTGTTTCTCCTGAGGTTAATGTCTAGTGACTAACATAAAGATGTAAGAGGTTCACATGACAGCCATCTTGTTTTGTCCTCAGAGGCTAAAATTTAATGTTTGCTCTCATTATGGATATTACACCTAATCTACTTCGTAATGATTTTTTTTTTTTAAGCAAGCTGTAATTATGTTCTCTGCATCAGTATCTAGTGATAATAGGTCAGGTATAATCATTATACTGGGAGTGGGGCAGCTCTGTAGAGTTTTAAGGTGATGTGTTCCCCATAATTTCTGCCCAAACACCTAGAAATCGATGGGTTCTGAGATATATTAATTTCAATGGAACTCCATAAATTTGAATGAACTTTATATTTCCTCTGTGATTTATTACTTGCCTGTGGGATTTGAGGTTTTTTAGCCAGACATCTTTTACAGAGATTTGTACAACTTTGTATATCAATTTATTTTTCATTTCAGTCAAAGCTTTAAGTAGTACAACCTAGGGTTATTTAAGTTTTTATTCTTCCAATTCTGAAAATCTCTAATTGTGTAGCCTCTTCTTTACATGTATGCTTTAGGAATAGTATTCATTAAATGGCATTTGAAAATAATAACAGAAGAAAATACTTTATAGAAAAATCTTAAGTACTAATATTTTAGCCTAGATTGATTGACATTGGATTTAATTGTTATATATCATTCATATTAAATATTTTCTGTTTAATTATTCTAATCTGACTGAATTCAATAAAAGAAAGAATTTAGGAATTCAAATGAATGGTAAAATCAACTTACTAAGCTTTATGTAGTTTAAAAAGAATAAATAGAGGGGCGCCTGGGTGGCTTAGTCGGTTAAGCGTCCGACTTTCGCTTGGGTCATGATCTTGCGGTTCGTGGGTTCGAGCCCCGCGTCGGGCTCTGTGCAGACTGCCAGCTCAGAGCCTGGAGCCTGTTTCAATCTGTGACTCCCTCTCTCTCTGACCCTCCCCTGCTCACGCTGTCTCTCTCTCTCTCCTAGAAATAAATAAAACATTAAAAAAAAAAAAAAGAATAAATAGAAGGGCACCTGGGTGGCTCGGTTAGTTGTCTGACTCTTGGTTTCTGCTCAGATCATGATCTTGTGGTTTGTGATTTTCTGCCCCATATCTGGCAGTGCAGAGCTCAGAGCTTCCTTGGAATTCTCTCTCTCTCTCTCTCTCTCTCCCTTCCTCCCTCCCTTTCTCTTCCACTCCCCTGTTCATGTGTTTTCTCTCTCTCTCTCATTCTCTCAAAATAAATAAATAAACTTAAAAAATAATAAATACTATTTAATCATAATTAGTGTAATTTGATAATAAATATTGACAAGCTGTCAAAATCATAGAATCCAACTACAAAGCAAAGGCTAGATTCGTCTCTTCACTGTTTTGGCTAAGGTACTTTTTCGAGTATTCTGAAGCATCATCAATAAACAGGTTTAATTTCTATACTTAGATCTAATCATTTTCTTCTTTGCATATTTACAGACTTTTGAAGAGGTTGCTCTTTGGGCTATAGAAAATGCTTTTATACCATTGTGTATGTGCTTCTGTGTTAGGTGTGAATTTCTATAAGTCACCTTTGTATTTTTGGGAGTCGTATGAGTACCTTGAATGCAGGTGAATCAAAGAACCTCTCCCAATAATAAGAATTATATATATTTGGGAATCGCTCTATTAAATATTTGATAACTCTAATCATTATAAAATGTTGTTATAAAGAGCTGAATTTCTCTCCCTGTAGGATTTACTTAGAGACCTTGTTTTTGTTTTTATTTTTGTTTTCTTGAGACAATACACAAAAACCCTAAACTTTTTGGACATGGGTTATTTCATATGCAATTATTGAGGCAATCAGTCATATTTCCCTACCTTATATCCCTCTTCTACATGTTAAGTATCTCATCCTCAGTTATCCCAAACTGAAAGCATGGGGCATACTTTTAATAATTTTATAAAACCTCCTGATTTTTCTCCAATAAAAGAAATTATGTATGTCCAGATTACCTGGAAAAATGGTTCTCAAAAGTGAAATACTGTGTTTGAACACATAAAGCCAGATCCATGTAGTTCTAGAAACTTTATTTCTTAAAGGAAATGACCTGCTAGTTACATGTTTACATGTAAATTCTGACTGTATACTTTTTTAGTTATGGCAGTATTGGAGGGAATAAAGCTATCTTCCATGTGAAGTTAATAGATGCTGCACACACACACAATATATACATAACTTGTTCTTTAATCAAATTAGCTTGGAAAACTTTCCGTTAACTCAAGTGCCAGCAAATTTAAATCTAAAAGGCTTTTAAATTGTAGAACACATCAGTAATTTTAATATGCTACCGTGCCTGACGACTCCCTTAGGGATGAACAGAGTGCAGTGTTTCCCAAACATTTTCGACCCCAGATCTCTTTTAATAGTGTGTCTTGCAGGACATATTTTGAATTAGAACATTGTTACTCTTTAGAGCATGAAGTATAGAAGGTACAGAGTCATCTGAAAGATGAAATTGAAGTTAGTCATGCAACATAAATCTGACTGATTATCATGGAAGATTCCCATTTTTTTAGACCTAAATGCTGAGCTCAGTAGTAAAAGACTAGGACTTGTCAAGAGAGCAAGGTATTTGGGCAATTGGTTCTTGGAAAATGAATTAAAAGAGGGCATTCTCCGAATGCAGACAAGTTAAGAGCTAGAGATAACTTTAATTCTCCAAGAGGAAACTTTGGCTCTGTACCTACAAAGCTCTATGAACCCATTCAGGATAGGAAGCTCCTCTTTCTTTTCAGATAACATGTAAACTGAGGCAGAGTTTGAGCCTTGGTTGAAACCTTGAAGTCTTCTGATAACCTTGAGTGACTTCTTGAAGTCACTGATAATCTCTCTTGTTTTTTCTTAGTATTCAGTAAAATCTCTGAAAATTCCAACCAGGCTCAATTTTGTAATGCACATCCAAATTAAAGAGTTTTGTCTTTGCTTGTATTGGAAGAGAGCAATGCACACTAGCATTCAATTTTATGATGGACACTATATTAAGTGATTGAATTCTGACAAAAAGGCAAAACTGTATTGACAAGTTTATAAGGTCTATTTTATCAGATGCCTTCTTCGCGTGGAGACCCTCATTTGCTACTACCTGCTAAAATCTGAAAGATTCTGTATTCATTTGTGGATATGATTTTCTTACAAACAGTTCAGTCATGCATTATTTTCCCCCTCTTTTCTTTCTTTGTCTGAGGGAGCCACATTACCTATTGATTTGCTTTGAGCTGATAACTAAAGGAAAACAACATATCTTTCCTCTTATTCTATTTTCTTTACCTCTGTTTGCTATTTAGTTATCTTTATCTTTGGAACCCAAACCAAGAATTTATATTGATTGCTTTTAAAGTCAATTTCTAAAGATTTAGACCAATCTTCTAATCTTTCTCCTTACTATTTCACCCTGCTTCTCTCCTCCAGTATATTTTTGTCAGATCCACAATTTTATCTGCAAATATGGTAAGTATGCTAATTCTTTATTCAAAGAATTAATAAAATGTAACAGATTGGGATCAACCTAAGTGTCACAGCACTTTATTTTCTCCTTAATTACATTAAAATCTAGCCTGTGTTTCTTAGTATATCCCTAAGGATATCTTGAGATACCTTGTCAAATATCTCATCAATTAAAGATACACAAGTGAAACAAGAGAATTCAGGATCAAGGCAGACACTTACTAATTGAGTGATATTTCTTACAAATATTAAGATAATTTAAATGTTATAGTACTATTATCTCTTGCTTCTGCAACAATTTTGTCATGGAGCTCAGAAAATATCTAATAGTTATTGCTTGCACATCTTATCAAAATTATGTAAATACCCTGGGCTTCAGTTTCTTAGCTTAAAATTTTGTTTTTACATTTATTTAGTTTTGAGAGACAGAGTGAGACTGAGAATGAGTGGGGGAGGGGCAGAGAGATAAGGTGACACAGAACCAAAGCAGGCTCCAGGCTCTGAGCAAATATTCAGCACAGAGGAGGATGCAGAGCTCGAACCCAACAACCATGAGATCATGACCTGAGCTGAAGGCAGACACTTAACTGACTGAGCCACCCAGGGTCCCCTCTGTTTCTTCATTTTTAAGAATTAAATACTTTTTTAATGTTTATTTATTTTTGAGAGACAGAGCATGAGCATGAGCAGGGGAGGGGCAGAGAAAGAGACAGAATCTGAAGCAGGCTCCAGGCTTTGAGCTGTTAGCACAAAGCCCTACGCAGGGCTCAAACCCAGGAACCATGAGATCATGACTTGAGCCGAAGTCGGTTGCTTAACCGACTGAGCCACCCAGGCACCCCAAGAGAAATATTTAAAGTATCTGGCAAAATCCTGGAACTTAGTAGACTTTTAGCAAAGATGGGTTTTCTTACCAAACTCACTATAATTACCTTGATAATATAAAGTATCCTTCTAAAAAATGGGCTGCTTTCCTGACTATTAAATGACATCAATAAATTCTAAGTACTGTATGAACAGAGACTAAAGAAATATGCACTTTGAATTTAGAAGTATAACGCAGAGTAACATTCAGAATAATGTTATACAGTAAAAAAATTAAATGCCTACCATATATTTCACCCTCCATTAATATGGGGGACAGGGAGTAGGGAAAGGTTCAAATCTAAGATTTAAAGTATGGTCCTTTCTAAAAAGTATACCACGATCTAGTAAAGAGAACTTACCAAAAGCAAATAATTGCAACTCAGTATGGGTTCTTCAAAAGTAGGTTGTGTAGCATATTTGAGGAGCAATAAAAATGGCTCAGTTAACTGTCCCAAGAATACTCAGAGGATTCAGAGAAGAGACATTTTTTGCTGTTTTATATAGCAAGTGGAAGTTTTAAAGGAAATAACATTTCTTTCTTAGGAAATGGTGCAGGGTTTAGTATGGCTACAACATATGGCTGAGTTGGACTCTCCAAAAAAATTAAGCTCAATATGTTTTTGTGAACTTTATATATATATGTTTACAACTTTGAGCCTCTTTTTTTTCTACAGGTGCCCTTGATTTAGGGAAAAGATACACACTCAAGAAGCATTTAGGAGAAACAATGACATAAACTTCTGTATTAATTATTTTTGAACAATGAAAGAAAAATAGATCAGTGTGAATTTAAATTTCTGGTGACTAAACAGATAGTAGTAAAGTAAAGAGAGTTATGAAATGATGCAAGAGTAGCAAATTGGAGAGATATGTGGAGCCTGAGCTATTCCAGAAAATAACATATTGTCCAATATTAGCAGTCACCTGTCAATGAAGCTCCTCTGCTCATAATGTAGGCCACAAGTCTAAACGTCTAAACCAAACTGACTCCATGACAGGCTTTAAGTTTCCCCTCTAAACTAGAAGGCCTGAGTTTCAGCTTCCCCGAAACTATCAGGCAGTTACACATTGCCCAAGGCAGGAGAAACCACCCTTGCAACACCCAATCAGGAAAGTCCAGCGACCACCCTCCACATTACTGAGGAAGAGGCCTGGAGATAGAAACTATAGATAGGACCCTGTTACCTAATGTTAAAGTTAACCTGTTAGTCGCCTAACAAGACCTAGGCTCGCTCTGTGATTGGTTGAATTTAAAGGTACTCTAAATGTTGTAATTGGATCCCGCCAAAAGTAACGAATACTCTAGACAATGTGTATGGTCAAACCCGCTGTCAATGATGTTGAATAATTATGACTGGATCACTGTTCCCATGTCACAACTTCTGTAACTCCCCCGTCACAAACCCCATAAAAACCCTACTCTGCCCTTTGTTCGAGGCGCTCAGCACGGACCCATGCACTGGTGAAGTCTGTGAGCCCGAGCTCAAGCCCGTAATAAAGCCCTTTGCCTTTGCATGCGTGACTCGGTCTCCCTGGTGGTCTCTGGTGGGTAAGGATACTGCGATCTGGGTATACAATAAGACACTATAGCTGTAGATACAAATCTTATATACCATTTGTATCACTTGTCATTTCACTATGATTATATAAGTCCTATATCTTCATTATGGAAAACATAAAATGTATACAGTTAAAAAACAAAAGTTTCTCCTATATTATCTGTTAATAATTACCAGGATAATTTAGGTATATATCCTTCCAAAATTGGGATTATGTTTATTCTTTCTTCACTTAACTTTATGTGAGAAGCATATTGCCATGTCCGGACATATTAATTTCAAAATAGTTAAAGGAGGCTGCCTGAATGGCGCAGTCAGCTAAGCCTTTGACTCTGAATTCTGGCTCAGGTCTCATGCATCAGGTCCCGTGTTAGGCTCTGAGCTGGGCCTAGAGTCCGCTCAGGATTCTATTTCTCTCTCTCTTTCTTTCCTTTTTTTTTTTTTTTTTTTTTTTACAAATAATTTATTGTCAAGTTGGTTTCCATATAACACCCAGTGTCTCTCTCTCTCTGCCACTCCCCAACTCACACACACTCTCTCTTTCTCAAAATAAATAAATAAACATTAAAAAATGAAATAAAAATAAAAATAGTTAAATGGTATATTGTATTATATAGGCAGATATTAGAATTATTTAATTAATTCCACACTACTAGATATTTTAGGTGTTTCAATTTGTTATAGTAAAATATTGTTATGTTTACAGTCTTTTTCATAAAAAGCTGCATACATTTCTGATTTTCTCCCATTAACTACATTTCTAGAAGTGAAGTTAATTTAACAAGATACATAAAAATTTAAGGAGAAAAATGAAGAGTTTTCAGTGCCTTCCAGAAAGTTGGTCCCAATCTGCATCTACTTTCCTAAGCAGTTAGTAAGACCCATTTCACTGGATTTAATTGTAATTGTAAAGTTGAATTTCATGTTTCCTAATTGACTCTATCTTTGAAAACAAAATGCTTTTGACTGATCCTGAAAATGGAATGCATGGCCATGTAGTAATAGCCTTTAGTTTTATAATTGTGTTAATGCTAAAAACAGATTTCTCTTAGAAAAGATTTTGAGCCAAGAAAAATGTTGCTATGGCTTGGATCTACTAACCCAAACTGGGGATATTTACTGGTTTACCATGTGGATGTGAGTCAGTGACAGTGAGAGATACATAGATGGTATACATACATATAAAAAATACCATTTATTCAGGACACTAGTATTTTAAAAATAAAAGGACAGATAGTAAAATATAATCTTAATATTAATTATTTAATTATGCTTAACTTTATTTTTCAAAGAAATTCTTCAAATTGTTGAGTAGGCAAAAGCTGAAAAGATGTCTTTAAATAAAAGAATTTTCATAATAATACCTGAATAAATAGATTAGGAAACAAATGTTAAATCTGATATATGAATTTCAAGAGAGTTTAGGAATTTTATACTAAGCAACTACTAATACAAAATTTTTTGCCTTATATGAATTTATTCCCTTATCACATTGAATTTCATACTGTGTCTGCTTTTATGAAATTTACCTATTTTATAAATGTTTGTAATTATGATATCTATATTCGGGGAAGGACTGATGTCACTTTCCTGTATTTGTAATGGATATTTATGTTGCGTTACAGGATTGCAAATCTTTTGTTATCAGGCTCCTGGATGACCCAAGCCCTAGGAAATGCTGATCATTTGTACAAATTAGAGAAATTATAACCAGAAATAATAAAAAGGGTATGTACATGATGTGAGGCTGTGTTATCATTGATTCATTTCTCTTGAGGCTTTTAATTTTTCAGGAAATTGTGAGGCTTTTTTTTTTTTAGATTCCAGGTTCATTTTAAAATCAGAATTAATGCCTTATCTGTTTTCATTCAATGCATCAACGTAAACACTGAGTAAGAAACTTTATGGCAAAACAATTTATTTTAGCTTTTTATTACCTTTACATGATTTTATTTTTATCTTACATCCCCAAAGTTAAAGAGAAATCTAACAGGACCACTAAGTATGAATGAAAAGATTTAAAAACAATATAAAGGTTTAACAAATTAGAATTATGATAGAAAGAGTCACAGTCTCAGTACATGTCATTTATTGGGCACTATGCACCATTTAGAAGCCATATATATATATATATATATATATTATACACACACACACACACACACACACACACACACACACACACACAAACGTTTACAGAGTTTAACCAAAATCCAAAGTCATAGTTGGTAGTGAATCTCAGGCTTGATTTTGAGTTTTTCTTACCCCTAAGCCCATGCAATAGCCATGAAGTGAGAGTAGGTATAACTCAGTGGTATCTGAGGAACCGGACTGAGAACAATGTTAATCCTAAATGAAAGGTTTGGGATTGCCAGGAATCAAGCATCTACCCCAAGGTATCCAGCCCCTCACCATGTTAAGAGAAAGATGGAAAGGGTCAGAGAGCCAGTCCAAATAATCAGAGTACTTTCTTATAGCATTTCTTATTTAGTTTGGCTTTCTGGTCTACCTTTTACTCCACTGCGAATTTCTATCCAGTTTGACCTGCCCTCTGCCCCTGCTGTTGTACCTGACTCATGCTTTTCATTTGCCCCTATCAACTGCATTCTGCACTCCCACCCCCTTCTCTGGAATATCTTGAGTTACCTGGATTATATTCTGAGTCCTAGTGGTTTTCACAGGGTTTTAGAAGTTTGGATTATTTAAAAATATCCCTATTTTTTATGAAGGTTCTCCTATAAATGAGACTTTAGTTCTTGCTGCTTTCCCATGCAGAAATTCTCTTCTCCTAAGCATTGTTAATTAAAACAGCGATTCCTGGAGTGGAGATAAAGCAACTGAGAAGCCCTCTCTGAATTCTGATTAACAACAGAATGGATTCCTTTTAGAATTATCCCTTAACATTTCAATTTCCCCACAGAATTTTACATTTGTTTTGTCAGAAATCAAAGAATTGGGTGAAATTAAAATCAGTAAATATCTCTATAGTAATTAATGAAGGAGAAGCATAAAATAGTCTGAAAATCAGAAGACCTAGTTTTTAGTCTTGCTACAGAGAAGTCTTAATTCAGACATTCAACTTATGAAAGTTATTAATATCACTTAAGAAATAAAGGAGGTTAAGTGATCCCCCAAGCATTTAAGAGTCATAATATTATATAACAGTATGATTCCAACTAGCAAAAGAGGAATCTAAAGATTACAAGTATACAGGAGTGGGATTATTAACCTGGCCTCTAGTGAAGTAAGTGCACCAAGTTAATATAACAAGATACTATACTTATAACTAGATCAATTTTATTTCATTTACCCCTGAAGTAATGTCAACTTGACATTATAAAATTGTTTTCGTAGTCTTAATAACTGAGCATAGAAAATACTAAGAAATGCTAGCAAAGCTCTCTAAATTTTCAAGGTGGAAAAAATCTATGAATAGAAAATGCTTTAAGGAGTCTCAAACTTGAGTCCCAAGCAGAGATCACATATGATCTCAATCATGAGTTAAGCAGTTTAAGATGTACCTTTTATTGATTAGAAGCATCAATTTGATTAAGCAAATTTAAATCTTTTTTATAAAAACAAAATTATTATAAAATATAAATGTAAATAACAAACTAAAGTATGTTTTAGAATATGTACTGCAAACAATTAAACAAAAAATAATGAACATATATATAAAATGCTAGTTCATAAAATGCCTCGTTCACAAAATACCTTCAGTTCATTAGTAATTGAAGAAATAAAAATTTAAATAAAAATATACTATATTTTCTCAGTTTGGAAAGTTTTAAAGCCCTGGTAATATTAGGCCTTAGCAAGGATATGAGAACAATAATATTTTCATTTTCTGTTGGAAGTAATGTAACTTGAAACCACTTTTTTGGTAGACATTTTGATATACATTATTCTTTCTGAATTGGCATTCAATATGAATTAAGAATTTCACTTATAAAATATTATATTAAATATATATATTTTTGCTACATGTGAAAAATTTGGGGAAAGAAAACAAAGATCTAAAAATATGGGTTAGGTAAGTATTGATGATATATTAGAATACTAGAAATACAGAAAAGAGCCTGATGATACAGTTTTATATTATTGATGATAAATATTATAAAATATTGTTAAATAAAAAGCAAGTTTATTATACATTATTGTTATTACTACCACTATTTTTTAAAAAAATTTAATGTTTATTTTTGAGAAAGAGAGACAGAATCTGAAGCAGGCTCCAGGCTCCACGCCATCAGCACAGAACCTGAGGTGGGGATTGAACTGAGGAAAATGAGATCATGACCTGAGCCAAAATCAAGAGTTAGACACTTAACTGGCTGAGCCACCCAGGCATCTTACAACCTTGTAAGATTTTAAATTGAAGGATTCTGCTAAATTATTTCCAGATTTCTGAAACTGAGACAATAGAATGCATTGTTCTAAGCTGCTAACTTTGTGCTATTTTGTTACACTGAAATAGATATAAATACATTTGTGAAATAATTAATAAGTCCAAATTTCTCATCTATAAAGTAAAACAAATAAATAAATAAAAATAATTATATCATGGACTTTGGTCAGGATTAAATAAAACACCTGAATGATTGTCATGTAGTAAGTGCTCAAGAAATATTTGTCATTATAATGGGGCGGATAAAATTTTTTTCTGTACTTGATTTCTATCTGAAATATCGGAAGCTGTCATCTCAGGGGAATGGAGATGAAGTCAAAAGTAGAATAATAGGCATCACACTCTCTGGTTCCAAACTATATTGCAACGCTATCGTAAAACAATATAGTATTCACACAAAAACAGACATATAAGTCAATTGCATAAAATAGAGATTCTAGAAATAAACCCACATATATATGGTCAACTAATTTATGACAAATGAGCCAAGAATATACAATGGGGAGGGAACAGTATCTTCAATAAATGATGCTGGGAAAACGGCATAGCCACATGCAAAAGAATCAAACTGGACCACTATCTTATACCACACACAAAAATTAACTCAGAATGGATTAAAGACTTGAATGTAAGATCTTAAACAATAAAATAGTAGAAGAAAACATAGGCCATAACTTCCTTGACATCAGTCTTGGTGATGATTTTTTGGATCTGCCACCAACAATCAAACAAAAAACAGCCCAATTAAAAAATGGGCAGAAGACCTGAGTAGACGTTTTTCCCAAGAAGACATACAGATGGTTGATAGATAAATAAAAACATGTTTACCATCATTAATCATTACGGAAAATGCAAATCAAAGCCATAAAAAGATATCACTTCATACGTGTCAGATTAGCTATTATCTGAACTACATGAATGTTAGGAATCCACCTCATCTCATGAAGCATCCATAATCAATGGGAGCAACTATACTGCCTCAGAGGTAGAACTGAATCGAATAAACTATGTAAGCACTTAGTGCAGTTTCTAATTCAGAGTTAGCACTCAATAAACAGCAGCAAATCTTCCCTTGTCTTCTTGAATATCTTTGGCTTAACAAAAAAAGGTTTTGTAATTCTGGAACTTAAAACTTTCAAAAATATCTAAAGGAGAAGTGGGACTATATTATTATATATCTTTCATTATATACTTAGAGCTGAAGTATCCCCTTGCCCTTTCTCCTTTGACTTATATGTTTTGCACCTAGGAGTCATCCTTCCCCTATAATATAGGGCCTCTTTGGGTCACTTTGTCACCACCCAATACGATGTCAACTCATCATAGTTGCAAGTGGCTTTCTGTATAGCCAATCTTAGTGACTTATTTAAAGTAAATAGACAAACAGAGTAAGTCCCAGTTTGCAGACTATGCATTAGTTCTGTCGTTTACCCTTGTGTGACAATAAACACATTGCCTTTGGGTTTAAGATTTCACATCTATAAAAATGGGATTATATCCATCTCAAAGAATTTTGGAGAGAACTAAATGATATAAACTGCTATGTTCATAAAATAGGTGTTCAATGAATGACACTGGGGCTTAGTTGTTGGTGTCAATATTATCATGATTGCCATATTTTATTTATAGCCATAGTACTTAAAAAGACCCAGAATAATGTTTGCATGTGATTGAGTGAATGTATAGTCTTACTGCTGCTCAAGTAGTGCCATTGGGTCTCTGAGGGAGAGCAGTATTTTCTACTGGAAACATGAATTTGTATATTGGTAGCCTTCGTAGAACATACGGATGGTTTCGAATGGCATCTACTTATAGCTACTTCTGACAGTGTAACTCAGACATGTAGCTGAGTGTAGTGGTGAGCCCTTAAAACGCAGCTAGTTCAGCCTCTTTAAATAAAAAAAGACAAGAAAAAAGTGGAAAACAGATTTATTTATAAGCCTCCCTACACAGACACAAGGTGCAGTTTTGTTTTTGTGACACACCAACAACTCTTTAAATATTTATTGTCAACCTGGGAATTCATGTGTAGACTGAAGGCATATTGAGGCCTTTAATATGCCATCTCAGCAGGGCCTGCTTAAGGCTGCCCATCTGGAAGATGAAACTTTAGAGCCAATTTTAAAATACTTTTTTAAGGACAGATAAAACTGTTTCTAGCTGATTTTTACCATGACATACGAAAGTAAACCTGGGGCTTTTTAATTTGAGAGTTAATGTTTAAACCAGAAAGATAATTTTTTTCCAGAACAGCTGTAGCAAACTCCTGTATAGTCAAGCCTAATTTAAATTCAGTTCTATAAAGTCAACTGTAGAACAATGTATGAATCAAAGTGAAGAGAAGAGATATATTTTCTTATTTTGTCACCAAAAGCAGTAAAAAAGTATAGTTAGAATTTTATTCTCATTTCCTCTCTTTAGACTTAATGGATTAGTTTAATGTGTTGAGTCTCTGCCAATTGAGAAAAATTCCTCATAATTTTACCAAATAAATTTCCAAATGAATGAGACAATGTTACATTTCTCTTTAAATTATTTGTTCACCAATTTTAAAATTTCTTTTAAACAAAGTTAAACGGGTATTCTAGCATCCCAAACGCCATAGGACTCATCAGAACTAGTATATTCCTTTTAGTCTTTCACAAACACATCTGCGATTTGAAGGGTTAGTCTTCCTTCTCTCCCCTATCCTGTACTTTCTTACTCCTTCCATCTTCTCTACCTCCAATCATCTCCTTCCTCACCCCTTCCCTCCTTCCTGCCTCCTTTCTTTTTTCCTTTGATTTTTATGAGCTAGTAATGTTGATGTTGCAGTGTGAACAATGTCTAAATACTTAACCCACTTTCCTCTCTCAATAGTTCAAATTATGTTCTTCCAGAAGCTATGCTCAGATGATTTCTCTATAAAATTATCAAAAAATGTTGTACAATATTTAATATGAGGTAAAGAGACATTTATGGATGAGGGAGAAAGAGGAGAAAGAGAAAGAATGACAGCAGAAGAACAGGAACTAAAATGAGGCAGAAAGATAGAGACAGGTAGGGAAATGGACAGAGACATAGATTGAGAGAGAGATCATAAAATTTCTAATAGGGACATATAGGTCACTGACAAAATCTCAACCACATCTCAAAGTACAATCACAGTGTTTAAGTGCCCACCACCACCTTGATACTAATTAACAAAATAAGTCCCACTAAAATGATTTTCAGTAATCTGAGTTTTTAAAAAGCAGTTTGACTTGCTTCAAAATCATCTCTTCAAGAATTGAGAAGAAACATGTGACATAGCTCTCTCTCAATCCATGGGAAGTCCCTTTCTTGAAGTTAATACTAGAATCAAGCAGCCAATATTATCTGATAAAATCGAGGGCAGATACAGTAGATGACTGGAATGTTGCTCTGAATGTTATCTCTTTTTAAATGAGGTCTGATGTTACTAGAATGAAGAACAGGAGCTGATTTTCCTGTTAGCAATATCAAGTTGCAGATGTGTACAGACTCCCTGTGTCCTTGGCAGTTAGAACAATTACCCAGGAGAAGTGAGTAAATGGGTCTCCATTCAACTATTATCCCAGCTTTCACATAGTTTAAAAACATTGACCATCATTAGCAGAACTCCTCATAGTCCTCTGTACCAGTTCCTGAAATACATTTGCAATTGGAGAACTATATAAATGGGCAATTATTATCCTTTCTGGAGGAGAAATTACTGGGAAACCTATTTTCCTAGAGTTCACCTGGCTAGGTTCCTCTTTCACTGCGTTTCTTGAAAGAAAATGTGTTTGCACTTGAGTATGTCTTAAGTCTTTCATTCCCATTATTTTTCTTATTCTATTTTGTTTTACATTTTAAAATATAAAATGGTGCACTCCAGTTCAATGTTTTCTAATGATTCTTTGGGCATTACTACAAAGCTGTATAAATTAGTGTCTCTCTATCTTAAAGTTGTGAGTTGACAATTATAAACTTTGTAGACTACTTGTCATTGGACCGCATCTCCTAGTACACTGGACAAGTTCATCCTTTTTCTAAAGGATAGTTTATAAAGAGATTTGTGAGGTTTCCTAAGTAGATCCAATTTACATGTACAAGAAATACACTTCTATATTGTTTAAGCTAGTCTTTTACTGGGTTTTCTGCTTTATTCAGGTGATCCTGACTCTGATTCATCTGGTTATCAAGAATAAGCACAAATAGTTTCTACCTTCCCAGGGAGGTAACACTTTGTGTCTTGAACTAGATTTTTAGCCAAATAGAGCTTGAGTTTAGGATAGGTAGATTGTTGTGACGATGGACATACAAAGAGGCATTTTAGGCAAAACGAACTCTGTCCAAATGTACTACAAGTTCACTCAGACTAAAACCATAAAAGCTTGCCAAGAAATCATCCTAAAAGGGATTGTGGTGGTATCTCTATACTCTCTGCTACTCCATCTTGTACTATATCAAGGAAGGCTGATCTCCACAACCTGCATCAACAAGCTCCTTTGCCTTTGAGCTTCTGGTTGGATTTAGTCAAGGCAAGCACAAGCAGAACATCAGGGTAAAGAAAGAGAGTGAGGTTAACATTTATTTATTCAGTTTTTTTTTTTCTTTATACAGGTTGGCTACATCCCAGAGGGCCCTCTCTCTTTAGGGTCTATCGACTGTTCTGTTTCTTTCATCCCTTTAAACCTAGGGGTGGTAACAACATCTTGTTAGTAGTCAAAAGAGCTTACACTCTTGTGATTTCCCTACATATTGCTGATACTGAGTGGTCTCTTTATTCAACATTCCTCAAACAATCTCAATTTCAGTATGCATTTTGTTTCATTTCCTTGTGGGACCCTGACCAATAGAGAGTTCTACTTGCTTTATTTTCCTAATGTGGAGCACTTATTAAAAATAAGGGCAAGCTACTCAGTAAAAGTACTTATATTTCAAAATACCTGCAGGGGTTTTTGTAAACACAGCAAGAATTTTTTGAAAATGACTGAAATCACCACAAGAAAATTGTGAGAATTCTTATCCTCTGGGTTCTTTCTCTATTAGTGTGTGCCCAGGGCCAAATACATGCTGTGAGGAAGTGTCACATTATCATGTTGTAGGACTTATTGTTGAGTCTCTGCTAATCCCGTCATTCAGTCTGTTTTAAAAAATAAACCTTTTCTTCCCCAAGAAATAAATCTTAACCAAATAATTTCTACAGAGACTTTCTTGCTCCCATCTTTTACTCTCTCTCCTAATCCATCTGTTCTGTAAATTGCTTGCTGTCTAAAACTTTCCTTGTTAACCCCTAAAATGACTTTCTTCTTTTTGCTCAGAAGGGTAGCCATAGTTCTGTTTTGTCTCCTTTATCATGTTTACCATGTTGCTGGAGATAAGGAAAGGATTTTCTTCTCTCTTTCTGATTTTTTTTTTTTCATTTTAAGTAGGCTCCACACCAAACATGAGGCTCAAACTCATAACCCTGAGATCAAGAGTCCCATGCTCTACTAACTGAGCCAGACATGCACCCCAGCATTTTCTTCTCTTCTTTTAGAAAGGGTCATCGCATTCTTGCAGTCAAAGTTGAAAAGAGATTTTCTATTACATCACACTCCACAGTTCTCATGATCATCATTTGGAGGCTCCTAATGCCCTGACAGTAGCAGCAGAAGTAAGTTACGGTTATATTATATACATATACAATGCTGGTGATTCATGAGAGAATACATGAAACATACTGGTTACATGTAGTGTCAAAGAAATATACTGGTTATATGTAGCTAAAGATTAAAATAACCATGAGGAGTCATAGAAGATGAAGATAAAGAGATAGGAAGGTGCTTTTAGGAAAATCCCTAACTTACAGGTTATATTTTACTAAAGTTAAGCATTAGAGATTAAAGTCAGGAAACTTGCTGATGGAAGAGGAATGTCACACACTTATAGGAATTCGTATATAGCAATATATTAAACAAAAAAGATAAGCAATAATCCAAATAGTTATTGAAATACTGAGAACCCACTATGTGCCAGAAATGAGGACATTTATCAACTTGACTTGGTCTGCCATGGTACAGTTTCTTTTAATCCTTAAAACCACTCGAAAATTCCTTTTCTATATCTACTAACAGATGTTGGCTTTATTTCTCCATACTTTTATTTCAAGTTATTTTGATATCTCTTGAAAATCAAATCAGAACTGAAAGCCTTATTTCCTTTCTTCACTTCTCTTTTTGTCAGCTACTTATTATTATGCCAGTACCAAACTACTGTGTGTAAACAACAGTGTCCAGAGCTGGGACAAAGGAGGGAGGGGAGCAAATCTTTTTGTGCCTTTTGAAGCTCTAAAAAAATCTTTTTCATAATCTCCAGCATCTTCTCCTCATGTCACATTGACCTGCATTAGGTTACATGGTACTCCTTAATCAGTCATTGTAAATAGGCAATGGGACTACCAAAACTGGCTTAATCAATCCATAATTATCCAGTAAACATAATTGGGTTATCAAGATTTCTGCCACGGGCAGGGGCCAATCTTCCCTGAAGCAAGCCCTCACATGCAGGAGTACTGACAAGTGGGGGGGCAGGGTGCAGGGAAGAGAGTTCCATTAGTAAGGGGAAAAAGAGCTATTAAGTAGACAATCACCAATGTCTATGAGAGTGTCTGAAAAATCAAAAAGACCATGAAAATGTAAAGGACTATGTCTGAGAAAAGAAAACACTAGGAGAAGTGGCAAGATTTCAAGTAATAATTGGGTAGAGGGAGATAAAATGTTTTTCCTGGATAGTTCCCTAGAGCTCTCTATTTAAGTAGCATGTTGGTGTTATCTTTTTTGGTAGAAAGAAAGAAGATGGTGGCTAGGGAATATTTATGTCTCACATGAAAGAAGAATTGAATTTATTTTTTATTTAATTTCTTGTCAGGAAAGATATTCTGCAACTCCTCCAACTGCGGGTCAAAGTATAATCCAATTTTCCCACTGAGCTCATTGACAAACTCTTATCTTAACAAGATTAAGACTTTAAAGCAGAAACTTCTCTGATGTTTCAAAAGGCAATAGCTTTTTACTGATTTTCTTGCACATTTGACCATTTCTTGTCTTGTTAAGTTGCCATTTGTTCTTTAAAAACCTTTATCATTTGTACATTCTCAGACGTTTTCCTTTTCAGAGGCAATAGTGCTTTCTATTCACCCTTTAGCTGACTGAAAGGCCAGAGTGGCTGTCTCCTCCGATATGTGAAACTATATTATGAAAAATCTCTAAGATACTGTAAATATTATAGGGAAAATGTGTAGTGTAGAGCTGCCTAACGCACAACCATGGATCCTAAGTCTAAATTTCTGAATATAGTATAGGAGAGTATACTTTAAGTACAAGATATATAGGAAGATCATACATATGAGTTGAAAAGTTCGTAAGTAATAGAAGTAAAACAAATGAATCACCAAAGTGGTAATTAGTAAGTTATTATACATATGAGAAAGGGAAACTAAAGGGATTCCATGAAAAAACTTTTGTTTTTTTTTTCCTCCTTTTCCTGCTTCTGTTCTTGCTTGGAACATAATCCTGCCCTGCACACATGGCTTATAGTTGGGAAGGGGGTATGTCCCCCTTGTAAAGGTCAAGGAGCTAATGATTTCTTTGGAGTCTGCCAGCACAATAGAATACATCTAAGGAGTGATCAGGCAAGTCCTTCATGTATGTTTTCCCAGAAAGACTCCAGACACCTTGACACTGGGACCCATGGCTCCAGGGCATATGTAACTTTTGGAGGACACCTGAGCCTTCAATCTTGTTTCAACCAGTTTCTGGATGCCTGAGAGGACACATACACCAGACCACCATCCTCAATAAAAACCCCAGACTCCAGTGAAAGATAAGACCCTCTCCCCTTTTCTTTCTGAGTCTTCCAGGCACTCTGTTGGTATGTCCTCTCTATATATCTTCAATTAACTGTTTTCACTTCCTTTCAGCTCATGTTTGATTTCCATCCTACTCGAAGCTAAGGACCCTTATGGCAGATCCTGTGGGATCCCTCCTCTGCAGCCACCCTGCATCATACACCAAAAGACAGCTTGCAAATTGGAACCACTTAAACCAAAACATGGAATAAAGCTCACACTATTATAAAGCAGTTGATATAGAGGGAAAGGAGTGACTGTTTATTATTCACAGGAATTGGTTATAATATCAGAATTTTCTTAAATGATAGGGAATTGTTTAGTAGTTATCTCATATCAGTTTTAGATAACCAATTCAAGTTTTGCTCATAATTTCCAGAGGCACAAGTAAGAAAAGACCCAGGTTTACTTAGTTGTGTAAAGTAAGCTAAATTAAGCTTTATTTCTACAACTAAACTGGTTTTGTCTACTTGAGCAATCCTCAAGGCTGGTCTCTGCTTTTTATATTAATAGAGTATAGTATACTGTAAGTAGAGACAGATCCTATATACAAGCATGAACTTATACTTTCATCCAAGAAAGTAAATATCTTGTCTTTTTCATTATCTTTGGGTAAGTGACATGTGGGAAGATCAACCTTCTCAAAGATTTCCCAAAAGCTTTCTTGGTATGTGTGAGTGTCAGTCAATTTATAGATCCATCTCCAAATAAGGAAGCCTGGGTTCTCTGGAGACCTGCACCAGTTCTAAAAGGAAAGCTTAAAGTAGCCTGTCTTCTTAGGATTAGAGGTTATCTAATATTAGCTTCTGTCTGATGATAAACAAATTGCCCTAGCCATTAATCACTACATAACAGACTGACCTCAGGATGCAGAAAAGATTTTAAATTAGTGATAGTTGTATTTGAGGGAAATACACAATTGCATTTCATCCATATTAATCAAGTTTTCAAATCTGATTAAACTATCCTTTTCAATTTTTCCAGAAGAACCTGTTTTTAAATCTTTTGATTTTATTAGATTTGAGAAAATGTGAATGATTGTGTGGACTGTAGTTACAGATGGTCCCCCACTTACCATGGTTTCACTAATGATATTTCAACTTGACAGTGGTGTGGGAGGCATATGCATGCAGTAGAAACCATAGTTTTAATTTTGATCTTTCTCTGGGCTGGGGATACGTGGTGGATATTCTCTTATGATGCTGGGCAACAGCAGTGAACCAACCTCTGCTCCCATTCAGCCACTGGTCATGAGACTAAACACTGATACAGTTAGAACCATTCTGTATCCATACAACCAATCTGTCTTTCACTTTCAGTATAGAATTTAATATATCACATGAGATATTTCAACACTTCATTATGAAATAGGCTTTGTATTGAATGCTATTGCCCAACCGTAGACTAGTTTAAATAAGTGTTCTAAATGGTTTAAGGTAGGCTAGGCTAAGCTGTAATGTTTTGTAGGTTAGGTGTATTAAATGCATTTTGAGTTCTGATATTTTCAATTTATGATAGGCTTAATCAGGAAGCAAACTCACCATAAATAGAGGAAGATCTGCATTTTAATATTAGTAGGTGGTAAAAGTATGAGTGCTACCCAAAATATAAGGAAATGTCTCTGTTCCTAATCAGAAATAACCCTTTTGCCCCAAAGAAAGTATATTTAGGAGAAAAAATAAAGCCTGAAAAGATGTTTTGATCTTCTATCTGAGACCTAAATATTGGTAAAAGATTATAATAATTTGTTTAAATGTGTGCATCTAAGTAAGACTGCCTGGGTTAAAATCTCAGCTCTATAATTTTTTGACTATATGGTGTTGAAAGAGTTTTAAAATTCTCTATACTTTAGTTTCCTATCTGCAAAATGATAATGACAGAATTGAGTGACTGTTTTCATTAAGTCAGAAATATAGGTAAAGTACTTTGGGAGCACATGATGTAGTGTTAAGTATTATTACATCACACCCACCTTCAAGTCTAAGAATTTCCTTCCAACTTAGTTTTTTGTAATTTCTAATAGAGATATTTTGATTCAGAAAGTGTTTTACATTTCCTGCTTGGTATAGCCATGTATTTATTGTTTTACATGAAATATAAAGCATTGGATTAGCCCTATTCAATCAGTAAGTTTATTAAGTTCCTGGTATGAGACAGACTGTGTTTGACAGTAAGCAGAAATGAGAGAAAACAGAAAACAAACCAAATAAGCACTCTATGCACATAGAGTTTACATTGCAGTTTGATCAATACAATCAATACACATGAAAACAATAGACAGTGAACTAGAATTATGATTCATGGATACATTAGAGCACTAATATTTCACCTCCTCATTGAAATCATGCCCCATAAGGTTAATGAGGTTGAAACTAGCAGAAAGTTTAAAGCTTGTTCCCAGAGAACTGTTTCCTTCTAATCTAATGGTGTCTTTTCAAATCCATTAGCTGTCTTTACAGAAGCTTGAGCTAGAAGTCAACTGATATGATTTCAACCTATGAAGAAGCAAGACCTCCTTGCATTCCAAGACCTCATCCAGTTTATACTGGCTCAGCTCTCAGAGGATGCCTATAGCTCTTTCTCCTTGTCCTCAGGTAAGATCCTCTTCTCAGGGGCTGGATTTTGCCTCTTTTTAATGTTAAGTCTCCACTCCAAAGAGAACGTGGGATGTATGCTACATATATGTTTGCTTAATACACATGCTCCATCTGTCCTCATGAATAGTCATAAGCACCCCTGCCCTTTTCATCAAAATGCATGTAATCTCAACCCCTATAATTATAAAAAACTTATTCCCTCTCCCTTGGGAGAGCAGATTTGAGGCTTGCCTCACTTCTCTTCATTTGGCTGCCCCTTGAATAAACTCTTTCTTTACTGCAAACTTGATATCTTAGATTGGCTTTGCTGTACATCAGGCAGATAGACTTGGGTTCAGTGACATTATGATCTAATAATTATCTATTAGTGTCTGTCTGCCCCTGAGATTAAAAGTTCTTTGAGGATAGGTATGAGGTCCTGCTTGTCAGAGGTCTAGGTATAGAACCATGTACTCTGTAAGTAGAGTTGTAAAACAAGGAACCATAGTAGTCAGAGAGATGTTCACAGACACAGTGGAAAGAATGCTGGAGTAAAAGGAAAGGAACTGAGGTTCTTGAGTTTGACTTTCTCAGTAATTATCTATAAAGCTGAGTCTCGGTTTCTCCACCTATAAAATGAAAGAATCAGCCTAGGTTAGTGATACTGTGGTGTGTGTGTGTGTGTGTGTGTGTGTTTAGTGGGGTAAAAACATTCTTCATATAAAATCTTATGAGCTAAACAGGTAAGAACAGAAAACCACAAACAGCCTTCATGTTACAAAACCACAAACAGCCTTCGTGTTGCAAAGAAGACCACCTGGATGCAACATTGTTTTAGCTGAGTTCTGAAGGACAAATGGAAGTTAACCAGGAGAAGAGTTTGCAAATGAGAGAAGATTGTTCCAAAGGCTAGATAGAGCAAAAATAAATAAATGTTAAAAAAATAAAAGAAGAAAAGAATTTCTCCCATCATCTTCCTTATCAACTCTTCATTTTGACTAAATCATTTTTATCATCATTCAAATATAGTGTTATTTCTTCCATATTAGATAAAGCTTTTCACGACTCCACTTTCTTTGCCAGTTACCACTCTGATTTCTTGGCTGTTTTTTGCAGGAAACTCTTTGAAATATTTGTCCATTCTTCCTGTTCTCAATTTTTCATATCTACTTTTCTTATAAACTCACTCTAATCAGGCTTTTACTCCCACCATGTCACTAAAATCATCATTATCAATGTCATTAATGACTTCATTGTTTCTCAGTTATTGATCTTGCTCTCATTTATCAGTAAATCTTGAGCCAGTTTGTCATTATCTCCTTCCAGAAAAAGTAAGGATTATTAAGTTGGCTTTTAGAATAACACATTCTCTTTATTGGTCCATACTGGTATCCTTTTTTGATTCTTCCTTATCAATCACTTAATATTAAAGCACTTCAGTGCTCAAATCTTGGGCTTTCTCTCTCTTCTATCTATACTCCCTGTGATTGTACCCAATCCAATGAGTTTAAATAGCTTCCATATGCTGACAACTCCAAAATGTATATCCTCAGCACAGTTATTTCTTTTTTTTTTCACTGCGCTTCACTTTATTTTTATTTTTATTTTTTTACAAATAGTTTATTGACAAATTAGTTTCCACATAACACCCAGTGCTCATCCCCACAAGTGTCCTCCTCCATGCCCATCCCCCCTTCCCCCCACATCCATCAGTCCTCAGTTTTTGTCAGCATTCAAGAGTCTCTCATGGTTTGCCTCTCTCCCTTTCCCCCACCATTTCCCCCCTTCTTCTCCCCCTTGTTCCTCAGTTAAGTTCCTCCTATACGTGCAAACATATGATATTTGTCCTTCTCTGCCATGGAATACTACATGGCAATGAGAAACAATGAAATCTGGCCATGTGTAGCAACATGGATGGACACTGAGGGTGTTATGCTGAGCGAAATAAGTCAGGCAGAGAAGCACAGTTGTTTCTTAAGAATTTAATGGCTGAAGCCAATAGAGTATCTCATCAATTGGCTACAGCAAATGATTTAGGGATGAGCATTTAAAATAAACTATCAATACATGAGCTGTAGGACCTGTTCTGGGAATTCTAGTGCATGAATTCACGTATTTTCCATTGTGTATATGAATTTGGGGCTTAAAACTAAGTCAACATTTGCAAGAGGCCTACCCTTCTTGTTTGGAGTCAAAATAAAAAGATACCAGATCCTAAAGATGAATCTTGATGATCTTGTTTGAATTCTGGAAGAAGTCTTATCTCAAGCCAGATCTGCTCTGGGGATAGTCAGTTCCACGAGGATAAATTCCCTTTTGAGTTAGGATTTCTGTTGCTTGAAAACACATGCGTTCTATCTGGTACACATACATTTTCTGTGAATTAGATATTATTATCTCATTTTTTCTTAATTTTTAAGCTTATTTATTTTGAGAGAGAGAGAGAAGGGGCAGAGAGAGAGGGAGAGAGAGAATCCAGGCAGGCTCTGAGCTGTCAGCACAGAGCCCAAGGTGGGGTTCAAACTCACAAACCATGAGATCCTGACCTGAGCAGAAACAAAGAGTAGGACACTTAACTGACTGAGCCACCCAGGCACCCCTATTATCTCTATATGAGAGGAAAAACCATGCTTAGATGCCTACATGACTTTCCCAAAGTCATTCATAAAGTGTAGCCACTAAGACATGATCCAGATAGTCAAACTTTGGACTTCACATTTATAACTTCTTGTGAATAGGAGTTTGAAGATATTGGAATTCCACATTCTATGTGATGTATCCTTTTAAAGTGTATGTGTGTGTGTGTGTGTGTGTGTGTGTGTGTGTGTGTAATATATGCTGTCACTGTAGCCACAGCATTAGAATATTAAACAGATAGTCGTATTTCCTAAGAAAATACCAAAGAACTCATTCTCATTCATTATTTAGCTTAACTTCCATTGAAATACCCTAGTAACAAAATCAACTATACTCTTTGATCTAGGTCTTCAATTTTAATTCTGTTCTTCACAAAAGAATGGACACTAATCTTACCTATATGGGTTTTGTGTTCTTTTATTTTCAGATATGCAGACAATAACCAAGAATCTGGTTTAATAATTTCCAAATTTTTATGGAGTAAAATCAAAACCACACTGAGATACCACCTCATGCCAGTCAGAGTGGCTAAAATGAGCAAATCAGAGAACTCTAGATGCTGGCGAGGATGTGGAGAAACGGGCACCCTCCTACACTGTTGGTGGGAATGTAAACTGGTACAGCCCCTCTGGAAAACAGTGTGGAGGTTCCTCAGGAAACTAACAATAGAACTCCCCTATGACCCAGCAATAGCACTGCTAGGAATTTACCCAAGGGATACAGAAATGCTGAGGCATAGGAGCACATGTACCCCAATGTTCATAGCAGCACTCTCCACAATAGCTAAAACATGGAAAGAGCCTAAGTGTCCATCAACAGATGAATGGATCAAGAAGATGTGGTTTATCTATACCATGGAATACTACATGGCAATGAGAAACAATGAAATCTGGCCATGTGTAGCAACATGGATGGACCTTGAGGGTGTTATGCTGAGCGAAATAAGTCAGGCAGAGAAGGACAAATATCATATGTTTGCACGTATAGGAGGATTAGGAGGAACTTGACGGAGGAACAAGGGGGAGAAGAAGGGCGGAAATGGTGGGGGAAAGGGAGAGAGGCAAACCATGAGAGACTCTTGAATGCTGACAAAAACTGAGGACTGATGGATGTGGGGGGGAGGGGGGATGGGCATGGAGGAGGGCACTTGTGGGGATGAGCACTGGGTGTTATGTGGAAACTAATTTGACAATAAACTATTTGTAAAAAAATAAATAAATAAATAAAACAAATTTTTATGGAGTAGATTTATCTTATTATCCCTGAAGTGATGTTAGCATTAGTGAAGAAGTCACTAAAATGAGCACAGAACAAGGTTCATGAACAGATTCTTTCTAGTTTGTGACATCATGCAAGTTCTTTAGTGTACTGGAGCCCTTTCTCCTCAGTAAAGTGTCTATCACAAACATCTATCTAACAGGACTGCGGTGATGATTAAATGAGATAACAAACACCTGACATTTAATGCACCCTAAACAAATCAGAGTATTTTTCCTATTTGTTTTTCAAAATTCTATAGGAATATAAATCTCTATATTAGCAACAACAACAAACAAAAGATTCCCAAACACCATTTTGTAGCACATTTATTTCAATAAATGTTGATTTTAACAAATGATATGGTTCATCAAAAGATGTACCCTTCCCCCAATCCTTTTTAATTAAACATTAAAGAGAAAGCATTGGAGTGTGTTTTGGACACTGAGCCATGAGAAATGGCTCAGAAAACTCCTAGACAGAAAGAGAAGTCAGTCTGGCATTCAAAAGTATTCAGATAGAAAACAAAAATGGATTTGCAAAATTGCCTCCATTGACATTATGTGGTGTGCCTTGCCCATTCTGTAGCTGAAAAAATCCACTCCAAACCTTGCACTACAGAGAATTCAATTTGACATTGTTTAATATCCTAGGGAGTGAATAGGAAACTTATTGCATCTGCTATCTTATCTCGGAATGGGAGTGTTTTTCTTTAAGAATTCTCAGAAGGGAGTCATTCTTTTATAATTGAACTCCCTGTGGTGTTGGTCAAGTGGAAACAGTACTCAGAGGCTTCAAAGAAATGAAAGCCTGGAAAACAGAACAGAAGCTTTTCTGGCAGTGATGAGAAGAGTCATCTCTTTGACCTTTTAAATAATGAAAACCAATAGTTTAGAGGGAGCTCAGGCAGAAAACTCTGAACAGAGTGTAGGGAGCAAAATTTGCCACCCCAAATTGTTTTTCATTAGCATGTGTATTTTTTTAGGTTGATTTTTTGTTTGTTTGTTTTTAGAGAGAGAGGGAGAGCACAGCAGAGGAGAAGGGCAGAGGGAGAGAGAGAAAGAATCTTAAGCAGGCTATCTATACCCAGCATAGAGCTCTGCATAGGGCTCTATCCCATGGCCCTGGGATCATGACCTGAGCTAAAATCAATAGTCAGATGTTCAATTGAATGAGCCCCCCAGGTCATGCCTAGGTTGATTATTTTTAAGAAAATCAAGGTGCAAGAACTTTTGACCTTCCCCTTAACTGCCTAAAAATACTTAGAGAGAACCTGTTCCAGAAAGGGAACTATTATAGAAAACTACATTAGAACTTAGCAAGTTCTGTTTACTAAAATTAATTTCTATGTCCCATTGTTTCTGTATGGCCCAGCAAACATTATTTTTTATCTTCCTTTGAATTATGAATTGATTCCTGTGAATTGATTTCCACCCCTTTGAAGTCCCTCACCCCTACCCTCTTCTCCTTAGTTCAGGATGACATAGATATCTCATTTTGTCAGACTGTCTTTGGAATCTCTCATGTTTATGTGAATTCCCTATATGTACATAATTACATGTGTTTTCCTCTTCTAACCAGACTTTTCAAAAAGAAGAAAAGAGTGTGTGTGTTCCCAAATAAATAAAATCAGAAATGTAAGATAAGTTACAACTGATACCATAGAAATATGAAAGAGTCTTAGAGACTAGTATGAACAATTATGCACCAACAAATTGGACAATCTAAAAAAAAATGGATACATTCCAGGAAACACACATTTCCAAGACTGAATCATAAAGAAGTATATCTAAGTAGACCAATTACTAGTAATGAAATCAAATCAATAATTTAAAACTCCTTTAAAACAAAAGCCCAGGACCAGATGGCTTCATAGCTGAATTCTACCAAACATTTAAAGGCTAGTGAGTACTCATTCTTCTCCAGTTATTCCAAAAAATGAAGAAGGAAAGCTTCGAAATTCATTTTTACATGACCAGCATTACTCTGATACCAAAATCAGAAAAGGACACCACACACGCACACACACACACACACATACACACACACACACACACAGTACAGACCTATATCCCTGAAAAATAGAGGTGTATTAATTCTCCAAAAAATATTAGTAAACCAAATTCAGCAGTATATTAAAAGGATTACACATCACAAT
Organism: Hyaena hyaena; assembly: GCF_003009895.1. Classification (NCBI taxonomy): domain Eukaryota; kingdom Metazoa; phylum Chordata; class Mammalia; order Carnivora; family Hyaenidae; genus Hyaena; species Hyaena hyaena. The sequence continues at coordinate 1,746,645 of NW_024080888.1, forward strand.
CGAGAGGAATGCAAAGATGGTTCAACATAGGCAATTACATTAATGTGATACACCATATTAAAAAAACAAAGGATGAAAATCATGTGATTATCTCATAGATGCAAAAAGTTCAACATCCATTTAAATAAAAACTCTCAGCAAAGTGGGTATAGAGGGAATGTGTGTCAACATGATATGGGCCATATATGAGAAACCTACACTTAGCCTCATAACAGTAAAAAGCTGAAAGATCGTGATAAGACAAGGGTGCCTACTCTCACTACTTTTATTCAACATAGTATTGGAAGTCCTAGCCAAAGCAATTAGACAAGGAGAGGGAATAAATCACCTAAATTGGAAATGATCAAGTAAAACTGTCACTGTTTGCAGATGGCATGATACTATATATAGAAAATACTAAAGACTCCACCAAAAAAACTATTAGAATAAATGAATTCAGTAAAGTTGCAGGATACAAAATTAAAAGAAATTAATTTCACTTCTAGACACTAATAATGAGCTATCAGAAAGAGAAATTAAGAAAATAATTTCATTTGCAGTTGCATCAACAAGAATAAAATACCTAGAAACAGATTTAATCAAACAGATAAAAGACGGTACTATGAAAACTATAAGTCACCAAGGAAAGACATAGAAGATGATACAAATAAATAGAATGATATCTATGCTTATGGATTAAAAAATTAATATTGTTAAAATGTCTCTAAGTACCCAAAGCAGTCTATGAATTTAACATAATCCCCATCAAAATACCAATGATTTTTCACAGAACTAGAACAAAGAACCTAAAATTTATATGAAATCACAAAAGAACCTGAATAGTCAAAGCAATCTTGAGAAGAACAGAGCTGGAGGTATCATGTTCCCTGATTTCAAAGTATATTACAAAGCTGTAGTTATAAAAACAGTATGGCACTGCCACAAAAACAGAGTCATAGATCAGTGGAATGGAATATAGAGTCCAGGAATAAATCCATACATATATGGCCAGTTAATCTATGACAAAGGAGGCAAGAATATACAATGGAGAAAAGTAGTCTCTTCAATTAATAGTATTGCAAAAACTGAACAGCTACATGCAAAATAATTAAACTGGCCCACTATATTACAGCATATAAGCATACAGCATATAAAAATAATTTCAAAGTGTATTAAAGACTTGAATGTAAGACTTAAAGCCATAAAACCCGTAGAAGAAAATATTGGCGGTAAGCTTTTTGACATTGGTCTTAGCAATATCTTTTTTGGACCACTCCTCAGTCAAAAGCAACAAAAGCTAGACACGTGGAACTACATCAAAAAAAGCTTCTGCACAGCAAAGGAAACCGTCAACAAAACAAAAAGGCATTCTACTGAATGGGAGAAGGCTTCTGAAAATCATCTATCCAATAAGAGGCTGATATAATAGAAAAATAAAATACAAAAGAACTTAACACAATTTAATATCCAAAAAGCAAACAATTGGACTTAAAAATGGGTTTCAAAGAAGACATACAGTTGGCCAATGGGCATATGAAAGGATGCTCAACATCACTAATCATCAGGGAAATGCAATCAAAACCAGTATCACTGCATACCCGCCATATTAGCTACTATCAAAACTACAAAAATAGTAAGTCTTGGTGAATATGTAGAGAAATCGGAAGGAGCTCCCAGGCACAGATGGTAGGAATGTAAATTGGTACAACCACAATGGAAAACAGTATGGAAGTTTCTCAAAACATGAAAAATAAAACTATCTTTACCTAATTTTCCTTACAACCAAAATTGACCCACACAGTTCTTCAAATGAAAAATAGTGTCATTTTAGTCCTTTCTACTCTTGAGAAGGAAAGCAGATACCTGCATTTTACTTCCTAATTTTAATATGATGGTGGAGAGAAGAGAGTTTGAGAATAGAATGCAACCCACTGCTTGGGTCCTCAGCCCCAGGTGTTAATTTAAAGAAAAGTAAGTACGAATTTTGAAGAAAAAATCAGAATACCGAGGCAATTATAAACAATAGTGTGTACCTGGTGCTAGAATGGAATCAGAGTCACCCAGAAGAGTTACAAAATTTTCTCCTGCTGAATAACTGTGAGAAAATCACATAAATCTCAATGGCTTTGTTTACCTGGGATTACAAATATATTTTGTAAGGTTGCTACTACAATTAGATTTTTCACAACTAAACCAGTTACCATGATGTCAAAACATTAATCTCATGTGCTTCATTATTTGTGGGGACATTTTGAATCTTATTAGGAATATTCTAATAGAAACAAAGTTTTACTTTTATGGGTTTACTTATATTTTCTCTTCTGTTTATATTTTTCTTGTTTAAGGCAGAAATAAGAGACATGTTCCCATCTCTGTCATATAATAACATGTTGCATTTCAATATCCCTTTGGAATGCTGTGGGCCCATCAGGAGCGGCGGTTTGGCATCCATGAAGGCCTTTAAGAGCCTGCACTATTTGAAGAACAGTAAATTGTGCTTTCGTACAATTATCTAAAAGTAGATGAAATATTTTACAAATGACATGAAGAAAGCTGCTGTTCCTCATAACCACAACTCCCAAGAGAAAGCCAGAACATGCTTTGGTTTCTAATGCTAAGGAATTTCATCAGTGTCAGAGCACTATCAATCAACCAACTTCAAAATAGCTATTTTAAATAGGCATCATCATAAGCAACAGATACTTTTTTACTGGGCTCACTATGAATGGCATTCCCTGTTAGGCAACAGGGCTACAAAATGGCTCAATAACCTCATATCTAGTTTCAAAATTCCTCATGTATACCAGTAATGGTAAAGTCCCTGCCAGAAAAGTATGAAATTTTCTGAAAGATTTTCTCTTTTCTTTACATGTTTTGAAGTTGATTTTTCAAGGCAGCCACCACCAACTTTATAGGAAAATTAAATAGCAAGAAAAATATTCTTTATAGGTACCTTTCCAGGAATACTATATATGGTTCCACAAAGGGAAGCAACAAGGCTGGGACTTTAGACATTTCCCCACCATGAGACAGGGACTAGAATGAATAGCCAGCAACAAAATAATAGTTTGTGGTATTTGCACTTCCTATATTTATGTCATCAAATTACATACATTTACCTGAAGCTAATTAATCACTGTTTACATGTTAAGGTAAATGTATGACTCACATCAATTTGAACAGGGCCAAGAATAGCCATTAAAAACTGCACTGGAACTAAACAGAGATATTTAACCACCCATTTAATACATGCCAGGAATAAGAGGCAGGGTGAACAGCCGTATTGTTCTTTATAATGCAAACTCTGACACAGAAGTTAATTTTACTTTTCATCACCTAAAAAACAGTATTATATTCTCTTCACGTTGGCAAGCACACATGAAGCATTCAAATCAGCAGTTGGCCCCATCTGATTGTAGAGAGCACAATTTGTCGCAGCTATTAAGAAAAACCTGCAGCTAAACCCCCAGCTACCTGCCAGGAAAACACAAGCCATACGCTTTTCTAGGTGGCATCAGTCTAGTAATTATTTAACCTTTGTTAGTTAAGGTATCTCTTGAACTTGGAAAATAGGAATAAAGTCTGTTCTATTCATAAATATTCCCAAATGCTTTAAGATGATAGATAAACAGGAATAATAGCTAACACTTCTTGAGCATTCACCATGAGGAGAGTACTTTACATACATTATCTCATTCCATCCTCACTACAAACCGATGAGGTAGGTAACTTCATTAAGCATATTAAGCTTAACTAACTTTCATTAGGCCTTATAGCTAATAAGTGATGGAGATATAAACTCCGTGCCCAACCTTTCAAAGTCTGCCTCTTCTGCTTCATACAGCTGCTTCTATGAGTATGATATCAAGTAGATTCCAAATAGGAAAAGTGATTCTGCTCTAAAATTCTGCTCCAGCATTTAGATTAGGTCCACTATTTTTAGAGAATAAGTCCCTAAAACTCAAATAAGGTACCTAAAATGGATAAATGGTTTAATCCATCTGCACCAGTGAATCTATGCTCTGAGAAGAGGCAAATATCTTAAGTAGGAAAGAGCAGAGATAAGAAGTGTCCTAAGAATGTCAACTCCTGACAGGACATTCAGAAGAGGATTGGCCTGGATAGTCATGGACTTGAAGTAAAAGTAGAAGATAAAGATATAGGAGATGGGAATAAGAAGCAGCAGGTGAAACATGGAAGGAAGGTGGAAAGTTAAAATCAACTTCAGGGTTTTGTTTGGAATCCATACTTTCCATGGAACAGTTAAAGACATAACCTTACCACGTGGTATCCTATTCTTGGACAAGTTAAAAAAAAAAAAGACTTGTAGAAATCCAATCCATGTTTTTAATTGGAATATGGAATTCATACTTACAATGATTTCTGCTTTGAAATATAAAAATTTTATCAAAGGGAGAAAGAGAAAGCATGACATTTGGTAATTACTTATTAAGTTGATTAATTTAAAAAATCACTCAAATTATTCCAAATTATATGGAAATTAATATCTCATAGGTTTTCCTAAAACAAAATATGAAAAAGTCCAATGAAAGCAATTTTTAAAAAATGTTTATTTATTAAAGAGAGAGAGAGTGCACCACACATACACTTGCACACATGGAGGAGGGGCAGAGAGAGGGAGAGAGAGAATCCCAAGCAGGCACTGCACTGTCAGTACAGGACCTGGTCAGGGGCTCTATCCCAGACACTGTGAGATTATGACCTAAGCCGAAGTCAAGAGTAGGACACTTAACTGACTTAGCCACCCAAGCACCCCTAAAGCAATCTTTTCCATTTTCAACTCCTTTTACTCCTATGAAGACAATGTATTCTTTTCATATGGGAGCAGTCTATGACCATTTATTATACAATGAAATGAATTGACATATCTCATTAGCACTGTTTTGTAAATTAGCTTTCTGACCAACTCAACTTTTTTTTTTTTTACATTAATGTTGATATTCAGATTATGTGAAGCAGAGTGACAAAAGCTGGATCATATCTCTACTGCGGTATTATCTTTTTTAAATTTACTTTTGTAAAATGGCATTTAAAGTAGTATATATTGAAATATATTGTTAATCCAACTTTCTTACTACTTTAATTTTCAACATGAGAAAGTCCTCTGAATTATCTATAAAGCTTCCATAATAGTGTTGTCCTATAATGAATTAAAGATTATATGCAATGAAACATCTTGAATATATGCGTACAAGTTTCCTATTCTGGATAAGAAAAATTAAGCAGATAGAATTGTATTCATTCTTCAAATTAAAACTATAACTTCATTTCTGTTGAGAAGTGTAAAATATCACCACACGGTAAAATGGAAAGAGCTCAGACTTTGTTTTTATACAAACCTGCTTTCAAAATATGCCTGTCTCAGCTAACAGATGTATTGAGGGGTGAACTCAAGACTATGTACTCATAAGTAACTATCCATTCTCCCACCTATGTTTCAAATCCTCTCATTAGGGTAGTTCCTTCCCTGCCTTTGGATTTTAATCTCTTTTAGTTACATTTCACAAAAACAGTGTCATTTTAATACGAACATGCAATTCTTAAAATAATGAAAACACTTCTGTAGTAAAGAATTAATATTATCCAGAGAGAGGAATAGGCTTTTCTGCTGGCTCCTGGGAGATAAATTCTAAACCCTTGGAATTTCTCAGATGGTAGGAGTGTCTTTAACATTCATGGTAGCTCCCTGGACCTGATAATTTATGTTAATGTGATGACTCAGTGTGGGCAAGGCAATCAATAGTCTTAAGATGAGGTCTGGCCACACCAGAGAAACAACCATGTGATGAAAAGGTTGGAACTTTAACCAGGTGAATTCCAGCAGGGATGAGGCTGGAGATCCACTTCAACCATGCGGGCCATGTTTCAATCAATACTCCCTAAGCAATGAAGTTTCAATAATGTCTCTGGACACCAACCAAAGTCAGGTGGGCCTTCTGGATTGCAATACTCTGTATGCTTATTGCCACACATCACTAATGACAGGGAATAACATGTCCCTGAAGACATGACAGTTTCAAGTTTGCAACTTTCAGTTCCATGTCTGCCCTTTGCATTTCTTCTTTGGCCGGTTCTAATTTGTATCTTTTTGTTACAATAAAACTATAATCATATGTATGGTACTTCCCTGCATTTTGTGAATTATTTTAATAAATTATTTAATCTGGGGGAGTCCATGAGGACCTTCACATCTGTAGCCAGCTGATTGGAAGTGAGGGTGGCCCTGGGGACTCCTGAAATTACAGCTGATGTTAGAAGTGAACACAGTCCTGTGGGGAGTTCCTTCTGGTTTTGCAGGTAAGCTCCTTACAGTTGCTGTCAGAGTCTAGAGTAGACTTGGCCATCTGAAGAACTGTTCCTTACCCACCTTAACCTCCAGTTTGGCCTCACTGCTGGTAACACCAAACCCTTACTCCACTTAGTTATCCGTTTCCCTAACTTATTACTCTTTCAGGCTTACAAGCTAGAAGTGTAAGAGTGGGGATTTCCCATAGGGAGAACTTCTCTCTTTACCCTGCCAGTTTCAGCCCCATTTATTAGCCACCATTTTCACTCAGTTGTCCCACAAGAAGAGTGAGTCAAGTTTGTTTTGCATATTGTCATCTGGCCTTGGGATTCTCAGCAATGTTTTTGGTCTGGCTTACAGATATTGACTTAGCCCCTGGAGTGCTATATTACTTTGCTCCTCTGGATGACCTTTCTGGGTAGAGTCTTCACTTGGCCTAAGGAAAAGAAAAACATCTTCCTCACTCCCCATATTTATTATTGTTGAAAAATCTTCTCTCTCAACTGGTCCATTTCTACTGTTGTATAAGCTAACACTGAAAGAACTCATTTTACATGATGAAATCTCTTGGCATGTCTGGCATATTGTGTTTTTATTTTTAAGCTTGTTTTCCTAGGGGCACCCTTGTATCAGTGTAACTTAGTGATCAACCAATGATCAATCAGAAAATTTTCTTAAATGCCTGCTGCTATATTGCCTCCCATTTGTGAAGAGGAGCAGTATGTAAAGGCATGCTTTGGAACTTCACTAAAAACCTGTAATGTAAGGATTTTTTATATATATACTTATAATCCATTCAATCTATTTTTAGTGTTGCTTCATTTTAATCTCCCTACCTAAAATTCTGTTAAACTGATCATAAAATCAATACCTTTAGACACATTTGAATTATTGAAGTTTGAGGAATCCTGTGTGCTCTCATCAGTGGTGTCAAAGATGTTTCATCACTGTTGTGGAAGACAGATGGCCACACTGATTTTGAAAAATTCACCTTTAGATTGCCTCAAAATATATGAATGTATTAATCTATAAAAATTTAAAGTAGATATGTAAACCTATAAAGGTTTCAGAATAAAAAATAATCCAGCCTAGCATTTGGCCTAAAACAAGTCCTTTTTGTTTTGTAAATAATCATGGACAAAGTAATGGAAAAAACTACTGACCTTGGAGTTGAGAAGTCAGATGGTTATCCAGGTCTCATACTGTCAAGAGCCATACAGAGAGATATTGGCTGAAGCGGAATTAGAAATAACTAGTAGCAAGAACTTCAAACAGTGCCTCTCCCACAGATATCCACCCTCTACATCAGAACCTGTACATTCTTGCCTTAGCTTCCGTGTTATGGCTTTTCATGCCAACCAGGTCTCTAGAATGTTCAATGCATCTCTCCCTTTTTCACTTTCCCTTTCAGGATTTGGGCATTTTGTACTGATATGCTGAGTTCAACCACATTCCCACACCACCATGTAATTGCTTCCTTCTATCTCTAAATCCTCTAGCCCAACCTCTTATGAATTTAAAAATTATGTATATCCCACAGAACAGATACTATCTGAGCTTCAGCTTTCTACCAGTGAATGAATTCTCTTAAGGCTCCTCACCCATATTCCTGGGATGTTGATAGACTCCCTAATTCCTTCAGGATTAAGTGATACCACAGAGGCTCATGGAATGCCTGCTATTACAAAGGGTATAGTTGACAGTTTTACTTCTTTCACATATTATATTTATCCCTGGTGATGCAAAAAATGTATTAAAATTTTACTTAAATTCTAATCTCAGGCACATAATAAAAAAAAATGACCAAATATGTGATCAGGCAGTTACTAGTAGTAGAGAAAATGCAGATTACAATAAGACTAGCTATCACAATTCACCCATCAGACTTCTAGAAATGAAACAGTAATAATCTCACTACTGGCAGGGATGTAGGATAAAAAGGTGGAAATGTGAATTGTTGCAGGCTTTTTGGAAAGCCATCTGACAGTGTCAATTAAAATTTTTAAATGTACATGTCTGTAAAGCCAGCAATCCCACTCCTGAGAAATTACCTCATAGAAAGAAGAGCATCAGTGAATAAGACTATATACACAAGGATGATTATTTCACATTTATCATGGCAAAGGCTGAGAAAAAGAGAAGCTAGTCCAGTAGGAAAATAGATTATGACACATTTCTGTCATAGGGTATTCTACCACCATATTTGGTGTAGCCCTAGAGAGCCACCAAATAAACTATAAATACTTCAAGAAAAACATCAAGTTGCAGAAACATATTTATATGATATAATCCCATTTTCATAAAACAGTGATTAAAGAAAACCCTCATATGTATTATTTTGAGAATGAAGAAGCCTATGGAAAGTTACACATGAAGTTTATAATGTGGATCATCTAGAGGCGACACAAAAGAATAGAAAAGAAGAGGAAAGGAAGGGAGAAGTTCAGGGGAAAAAACTTGTAGAGATAAGTGTTGAAAAGAATAATTGATAGGACCCAAATGTATAATATTATGTGTGTACGTTTCTGTGTTTGCACATGTGTGGGCATAGTGAGATGCACTAAAGATAAAGTTGCTAAATGGTGCATATAGTTTTCTCATGATAGGATTATTTCTGTGAACATTAACCTTGTGAAAAACGAATGTTCATGATTATTAAAATTATTTTTCCATATCTGTTCTGTACAAATTGAATGCTCCGACACCATTTTTTAAAAAAGTAATCGATAAATCTAAGTTGATTTACTGATGGCCTATATATACACTGTGTTGTAGATCACCCCCCTTCTCACGCTGGTTGTCAACAGTACTCGCTCATTTCCCTGGCCCCCTTTATGTGTTCTTGAACCTCTGGTTCTAGTTGCCAATCTGCCCGATTGAATCTCCATCTCCCTAACTCTGGCTTCACCATCTATAATGTGACTTGCTACCTATACCAGCTGTAATTTTACATGATAAAGTTAACATCCTGCTGTCACTTTGAATTTCTAGATAAAATTTGTTATAATGAATACTATTATATTATTATTTTTCTCCGTAATGCTATCTACCACCTCAGCAGTAGACTCAGGTTTTTCATTCCTCCTGACATGGACATTGCATTCAGCTAAGTGAATCTGAAGTACCTAGAGACAAGGAAGAGTCTATGAAAGAAAATACACTAGTATTCTGGGGAAATAAGGAGTTCACTCAAAAAAAAAGTTCCAATGAAAATATGGTTTTGCTATCAAGAATGCAGTAAAAGGATTCCATTAGAAGATAAAAGAAAGCTGGACTAGATTATCTCTTATTTCCTTTTCACTTTGGAAATTTTGTGAGTTCTACTTACTGATTTACACATGTGGTTATTTATTTCAAAGGTTGGTTGGGTGACCTCGTATCCTCTTTACAAGTATTGGAGTTTGTATCAGACAATCCATATGGGGACACAGCATATATATCTCATTCTTCTCTCTGCTCCTCTGTTTGTGTTTCATATCTCAAAAAAAAAAAAAAAATGCTTAAAAGTAAGCTGACCAGGAAAGGTTTTTTGGTTGATTCTTCCTTATATTTGGTTTTTATACTGCCCCACACCATTGAAGGTCACATCTGAATATGTGTCCACAGTGTATATTATAGGAAACACGTATCTGTAACCATGAAAAGGGCTTCAGATCTTAATATTTTCGTCATTTTCTTATTTTCAATGCCTAAAATCTGAGCTCACATTCTTAGAAGTAAAACCTGTTGTTAATCTTCCGAATTATTCTTTTGGAAACCTCCTTTTCTTACTTAGCTTTTAAGAAGCAAAGTAAACTCTCAATGCAAAGACAACATTGGGCAACACATACAGTCCCTCCAAAATTTCCTCCAAAAATATCTTTACTCGCTTCTTGAAAATTATCTTTGTTTCTTTCAACATCAGCCCCTTTCATCCTCAAACTTATATGTCTTTCCCTAAGGAAGGTGTAGGTCAGAAAGAAAAAGATGACTGCTAATACTCTTGTCCAATATTTCCCTTTGAATATTGCCTAAGTTGTCTTGAGTTTTCATAATGGATCATCATTCTCTGTATGTTTGTGTCTGTCTCTCTCAATTTCTTCCTTATAATACCCCTTTTCTATCTTTTCACTCTCTCCCATTTCTGTACCTATTGTGGTTTCTTATGACTGAATCCTCCAAGAAAGGCTTTTGAGAGTTTGGACCTAAGTGCAGGAACCATAATATTGTATTACATTTGATCCATTGCTTCCTAGGAGATTTTCTTCTTCATTTCTTTTGAAAGCATCACCTTAACTAGACAGTAATCTCCTTAGCAATTTCCAAATTGTTGTTCCTCTACAATCTCAGTGCTATGCTCTCCAGCAACACTCTCATAGTCTTTATCTACTAAATAAACAGTGACTTTACTTGAACAGTTATGCACATGATATACTTCTTTGGAACCAGTCTGTATCAACTATTTTATTCCAGTAGAGTCACACTTTTAATTTCCTAACACTTAAATTAATTTATTACTAATATTATTTGTAATGGCCCATTAAATTCACTTAACTCATTAAGAGATAATGACAAATACAATTTTATGGTTTATGTTGCTCTATAAGCTGTGATTTAATGGAATACATTCCAGGTATTAGGAAACTGGTGAATTAGAAGAAGAGAAGAATTTTACATAGAAGTTTCCCATCAAGAGGGAAGAACATATCCAAAGAGAGAATATCCTAAAGATGTAAGATGTAATATCCTAAAGAAGAAAAGGGGAAAAAAAGTTGATGAAGTTCTGGATTTAATAAAAATTAAAATGTTTCTATGAGACTCTAGGGTTGAAGCTTGAATAAAGAGAGGGAGTTACAAAATAGTTTATGTCAAAGATAGTCTATGAGGTTATTAAATCATAGTAAACATGTCTAAGCAAGATTCTTTTAAATAGGGGAGGGATCCTATCCCAAATCCATTAATTAAAATGAAGTGTGAAGAACTTACAACTTTGAGGTGCTTCCTGAGCATCATTTGCCCATGAGTAGCCAACTCTTACTACAATTTATCATCCTTTGCTCTTATGAAGTACTTAGACATACTTTTATTTTAACTTACAGCAGTATCCAATTATTTCTATATCTGGAAAAGCACATAGCATGAAACACAATTTTCAAAGCCAAGAACATGAAATAGACACAGTTCAGTTTAAATGGAGGTGGCCTTCTTTTTTTCATCTATAGATGAAGAAATATATAAATATGGGAGGAAAGAGACTAGCTATAAGAGGGAGAAGGAAAAAGCAATTTTAGGAAATTGCTGGAAAAACTATGTAGCTAAAAAAAAGTTTATATAAGTCAAAAAACTTCTTTATAGAATTTGAAAATCTCTCATGGACATCATATATCTGTTCAGTTATTTCAGAATAGCTCACAGTGTTTAATTGTGTCTTTATCAGCCTCTTCCAATGGCTATTATAAAAATCATTAAGATATATATGTTTATGAAATTTTACAGAAATAAACAAGAGGACAGATATCAAACAAAAAGTATTATAGGCTAGAATAACCAACAGAGGACATCTAGTGGTGATCAAGAGGAGTACCATGTTCTTTTGCAGTATGTTTTGTTTCATGATTACACAAGAGAAGTCAACTATAAGAAATTGTCAGATGCCTGCTCTCTAGTCACTTTCAACTGAGAAAGAAGTTCCACAAACAGAGAATCCAACTAATAAAATAAAATTTAAAAACTACTGTTTGATTTCTATTTGAGAACTTGTCTTAAATCACTTAAAAATGTAGTCTGATAGACAACAAAATTGTATTATAAACATAAAATTGCTTACAGATTAGAACTTAATTGTTTCCACCACTAGAAGAAATTATAATTATGTGACATGAAAGATAATGTTAGATAATGACAGTGGCAGTCATGTGTAAGTCAACTTACACAATGTTACATCTCAATTATATCTCAATAAATATGTTTTTTAAAATGTATAGTCTGGCTGGGAAGTTGTAAAGTGGAACTTGTAATCACAAAATAGATAGTTCTATTAAAAAAACTGTCTGTTCTTTAAGTGCCAGATTAATGTCAAGTATTTTTTTAAATAGCAAATGCACTCAATAATTCCATAAAACAGTGATGTCATTGTTGTTATATATCATTGTGCCTATCATGAAGCTAGACACCATCCTGTGTACTGGGAATACAGAATGAATAGGACATAGCTGAGGTCATGGAAGGTAGAAGAAATGGTCATGTAGAAAGAGTGGAGAAATGAAGTGTTGGAGTTCCAGAACCAAAGAAATATGGTAAGAACACATGGGAAGGGACACCTATTTTACCTGCTGGGGAAGCGAAGTCAGGGAATGTTTCAACTGAAGAGGCACATGTTTTTGTTTGTTATCTTAGCACCATGTGCTGTGTGGCCAGCCTTGTCGAATATCTCTTCATCTGTAGAACAGAGAAGGAGAGAGAGCTGTATTATTGCCCCTCACTCCGGCCACATTGATTTTGTTGTCTGACCATGGAAACTTGTCATTAAGTTTTCCATGCCTCCTTTAAACTAATTTAGCAAACTTTCACTGCATTCCAAATGTATAGGAAGAAGAGACTTTAAAAATATTTTTAATGTTTTTTTTTTTTTTTTTTTTCTGAGAGAGAGAGAGTGAGCATGAGCAGGGGAGGGTCAGAGAGAGAGGGAGATACAGAATCCGAAGCAGGCTCCAGGGTCTGAGCTGTCAGCACAGAGCTCAACGCAGGGCTTGAACCCACAAACTGTGTGATCATGACCTGAACCAAAGTTGATGCTTTAACCGACTGAACCACGCAAGTGCTCCAAGACTTTAAAAATATATTTTAAAGCTCATATATTTGGAAATGAAAAAAGCAGGAGTCTGGGATCCAGATGAATAGGGTTTTTACCACAGCTCTTCCACTAACAGTAATGCATTGTGGTAAAATCATTTTAACTCAGTCTTAATTAGATTTTATGTCAATTGAGGATTTGGGATATGGTGTTGCCTCAAGTTCCTTCTAATTCTAATTCTAAATCACATACACACACATGAACTCATCTGTGGACATCAAATATGTGCACAAATCCTTTTTTAGTTCATCTCCCAAATTCTGGAGCCAAATTCCCCTCCTCTTGAGTGTGACTTAGTGACTGACTTCTTTTTTTTTTTTTTTTCAAATTAAGAAGTTGTATTTTTTAATTTATTTATTTATTTTTTACAAATAGTTTATTGTCAAATTAGTTTCCACATAACACTCAGTGCTCATCCCCATAAGTGTCCTCCTCTATGCCCATCCCCCCCTCCCCCCCACATCCATCAGTCCTCAGTTTTTGAGTGACTGACTTCTAATGAATAGAATCTGATGAGAGTGATAGTGGCTGACCTCCCAGATTAGGTAATAAAAGGCACTGTAGCTTTCAACCAGCACTCTCTTTTAGATCATTCATTCTGGGGCAAGCCAGCTGCCATGCTATAAAAACACTTATGCAGACCTATGAAAAAGCCCTTGTGGTAAGGAACTGAGCCATCCAGCCAACAGCCATGTGAGTGAGCCACCTTGGAAGATCCTCTCCCCAGTCAAGCCTTGAGATGACTTCAGCAGCTCCAGCCAATATCCTACCTAAAACTTCATTAGAGATCCTGAACCAAAATCATTTACCTAAGCTGCACTAGAATTCTTGCTCCACACAAACTTTGAAATAATAAGCATTATCATTTTTAAGCCTCTACATCTAGAAATAGATTAGGAATACACCATCCTTCAAGCTATCTCCTTCTTGGCTAATGACCTAATCCAGAACTTGTGGTATTCAAACCTCAGTGGACAATAATGCAGATGCAGAATTATTATTTTCTCTTTAGAGGTACGAGTATTTGTTTTTCTACCTCCATCCCTGCCATAAGATGGAAATCTTAATACTCACCCTCTCTCTAGACCTTCTTCTGCCTCACAGTGTTATTGTTAAAAGGCCTAGTTGCCACATGTAGTTTATACAGCTCTTTTAACTGCTGTGTTCAGTCTTTATAAAGAAAGCAAGCATGGACAATCACTGAACATCACTTCTTCACAATTCTTTCCATTCTTTTCTGCAGCTTCAGTCAAAGTACACACTGTCTCCCAAGCCAGGATAAACTATTGTAGGTGATTATACTCACTATAACTCCTGATTAGCAGGCAAAACTCAAAAATCCAAAACATAAAGAAAGAGATCCAAGTTTTTGCTTTTCTCACACAGACACACAGAGTCTTTTCAATGTAACCACGAGAAGCTTTAGTCTCCCAAAGTAATTATAATCACCAAAATTATTAACGGCTCTGGATTAACAAGACAAAAATAGTGCAGTAGGAAAAGCATCAGGTATAAGAATTTAGGAATATATTGAATGTGAAAAGTCCTCTATAAAGTACTTTACACATTGTAGTTGTGGTGGTTGTTGTTTTATTATATTGAGCCACCCATGAACACACACAAATCGCTTAAGAATTGGTCAGATTCCTATGTCTAAGAGACTTGTGAGGTTGCCAAATCTGTCTGTTCTCTCAGCACAATGGAAGTGTAGCATGGTGTATGAAAATAACTCCAGAAAGCTGCATTTTCCAGAAACTACCACCTCACTAACAAAACTAGGGGCAAGTTGCTTGTCTTCAAAGGCTAGTCTCCTCATCTAGAAAATGGGTAAATGACTTAGAGAATTTTAAAATAGCTTTGTGGGTGCTAGTAATTTTAAAATAACACTTGAGGTTAAATGGAGAAGGAAGAATTTTAAAAGTCAGAAAAATAATCAGCATATATTTTTACCTACTCTATTAAGGAAATAATTTTTACTCTGCATTTATTTCATTTGGAACAGTTTAAGTGTGAAAATGTTCTTACATATCTGTTTTGATAAGTAGCCAGATGGTGTCTAAAGATACATTTTCTTTGTAGTTTAATGCAGTTGAAACGAGTTCTCTAGTCCCCTCTTGAAGCCTATGGAGCTTTAAAATCAATCATTTAGAATATGAAGATCCTAGTGAGGCTATTAAACCCTATGACTTTTAAATGTTAAAATCACCAAAGCACCTTTAATTTTACTGGTAATGACATATACAACCTTTTATACTGGATATTAAGTATTCATATTAAATCACAATAAATATTCATGCTGAACCATAAGCCACCTGATATTGCAAATGGTCATTTATGTTGTCATTTATGTACCAGTGTCAGTTCTGATAGGATAATGTTTATAATTTATTAAGCAATATGTCACAAGAAAATGTCCAATTCTACACTCTTTCCATATTAGTAGCAATGAATGTTGCCAGGGCATGGTGGAATATAAATTATTTCTCAGTTTGAACATGATGCTACTACAATAGAATGCCCATGGCTAAAAAAGTCATTAGCATGCACTATAGAACAAGCTTGTCATACGTCATACACACAGACACACACACACACACACACACACACACACAATTAGGATATTTGGTAGTGCAGACCAAAAGAAGTAAAAAAAATAAAAAGCAGTAAACATCAAAGCTGAAGGTCCTCTGACTTATAGCAAGCACAGCAGGGATGGATGGAAGTCTTTCAATGAGATGCATAGGGAAAGGTTAGCTCCTTCATAGAAAGCCAGATACTTTCCCTTTATCTACAAGGGAGCAAGATTCCAAGCCAGGTCAGCCAAGGAAACTTGGAACTGAAGGGAACTAGAAAACAGAGATCTTTTGGAAAAACCTATTGCTTCCAATGGATGACTACATGACTAATAAAAATGGAAGACCTCATTCATTTTATTTAACTGTTAATCACCAGATGTTCTAAGCCATATGAAAAAAGTTAATTTAATGTTTTCAGAGCTGTGATGTGTGTGTGGGGTGGGATAGGATGTGTGTTTGTGATAATGTGTGTGTGTGTGTGTGTGTGTGTGTGTAAGTGCAATACAGATATTTAGATCCTTGCAAAAGGAATTTGTTTTATCAGGTCTTTTATTTCAACAGGAGAGAGAGCAGCACTGTGATATTTGTGATAATATCACCCTAGCACTATACAATATTTTTTAGTTTATATTTTTACAGGTACTATATTATCTAGTTTTTACAACAATGTTATTATTACTAGTTTATTACAGAAGAAGATCCAGAGAGCACTGAGTCACAAAATTTGTAAGTGCAAGATCAATGCTTGAAACCAGGAGATCTATCCTCTCCACCAAAGTCCATAAGAAAATGTGGAAAAAAGACATATAATTGAAATGATTTTCCTAGTGCTTGAGAAAACTGTACTACATTACTTCTTACCAACTTTCATTTAAATTATTCATCTTCATAATTAATTAATTAATTATAATTCATCTTCTTAATCCTGCACCCCCTCATTGTTATTCTCCAGAGGTTGAAAATATGGCTCATATATTCATTCAACAAAATTCTTGGTATCTACCATTGTGCCATTGTTGTCCACCCCCTGCAGGTCTGTGACTCTTATCCTTGTGTAGAACAAATAAATCTTTGGGAAATCATACAGCCATTCCTTTCTCAGGATCTACCCCATACTTGTGGGTACTGAAAATAGAGATTTCACAATCTCCTAGTCTCAGAGACTCACCCTATTCCTGAAGGAGATTCTCCTTCTTTCAAGTTTCCCTTTAACATATCCCTTTCTCCTCACCTTCAGAAGCCTGCCACAATCTCCTCGGAGGGCTTAGAGTCCAAAAATTAAAAGCCAGGATATGATGTGTCCTGCATTCTTGCATGTCAATTCTGTTTGTTTGTTTTTTCCATGCCATAGATCTCCTCTCACACAAGGAAGCATGCAGTCTGACAGTTGTTTGAAGGCAGGTTATGGAAATAAAGAAATATAGAAAGAAAAATATAAATTTGTATGTTAGAAATTACCCTGCTTCATTAATCTTGGCAGAAATAGAGATGGACAGAGTTTGCACCTCAGAATGCTAGTGTGTTGTGGTCATGATGGGCTACAAACTGCACAGAGTGAGTTTGATGGGGAAAGAGAGTTCTAAGATCACAGGCAGACTTTAGGCTGGTGGTTGTGTTGGTTGTTGGAAGGTGGAACAGTTTCCTTGATCCAGACCCAACTATTTTCCTTTCATATTTTAGTTATACCCAGAGCTGAGAGCCAAGTTCAGAGGGTCACTTGGGTCATATCATGGCAAAGGACAGGTAGCCACAGTGAGGTGTGAGCTGATGTCATGGGAGTCTAAGAAGATAGAAAGAGCAATGTTTTCAATAAAAGTCCATGGCATAAGTCATTGCACCTCCTATGACATCTGAAGTTTCAGACTTAGGACAGGTAATAGACACAGGATAAAAGGAATGATTGATTAATTTAATTTTGTGTGTGTGTGATTACAATACCCTAAAATGATTTTATTGGAGGAAGAATGAAAATATATGTAAAGTAATATTCATATTAAATATTAGAGACCCTTAATTTTAAAATAAGTTTAAATAGCATATTAGATTTAATCTACTTGTAAATCATCAAAGTCTTTAGAAGTAGCAACACCTTTTCACTTTTGTTTTCTCCTTCAGAGGAAAAGATAATCTCCAGCTCACGATTTTGAGCATTAGGGTGTCTAGCTTAACCAGAACTTTTGCATCTTTAATCTTTCTTTGCTTTTTGCTTGGTTTAATACATATCCTTGTAAAAGAGAAAAATGACAGAGGCAAATTATAATCTATTTGTGTTAAATTTTTCCCTTATGATTTTGTTAAATTTTCTTTCTTTTTCTTTCTTTCTTTCTTTCTTTCTTTCTTTCTTTCTTTCTTTCTTTCTTTCTTTCTTTCTTTCTTTCTTTCCTTTTATTTTAATCCAAATTAGTTAACATATAGTGTAATAATGATTCAGGAATAGAATTTAATGATTCATCACTTACATATAATCCCAGTTTTCATTCCAACAAGTGTCCTCCCTAATGCCCCTTGCCCATTTATCCCATCCCCCCACCCAAAAACCCTCCAGCAACCCTCAGTTTGTTCTCTGTATTTAAAAGTCTCTTACAGTTTGTCTCCCTTTCTGTTTTTATATTATTTTTGCTTCCTTTCACTTATGTTTATCTGTTTTGTTTCTTAAATTCCACAGATGATTGAACTCATATGATATTTGTTTTTCTCTGACTTGTTTCACTTAGCATAACACACTCTAGTTCCATCCACAATGTTGCAAGTAGCAAGATTTCATTCTTTTTGATTGTCAAGTAATATTCCTGTGTGTGTGTGTGTGTGTGTGTGTGTGTGTGTGTGTGTGTACACACACTATATCACATATTCTTTATCCATTCTTCAATTGATGGACATTTGGGCTTTTTCCATACTTTGGCTATTGTTGATAGTGTTGCTATAAACATTGGGGTGCATGTGTCCCTTCAAAACAGTACCCCATATCCTTTGGATAAATACCTAGTGGTGCAATTGCTGAGTCATAGAGTAGTTCTATTTTTAGGTTTTTGTGGAATCTCCATACTGTTTTCCAGAGTGGCTTTAAAATTCATATGGAGTTAGAAAAATAATACGAACATGAAATGGCAACTTCAAAAGAAAAGCCAAAATCTTGGCTTTTTAAAAATTTTCCCCCCAAGGGGCGCCTGGGTGGCTTAGTCAGTTAAGCGTCTGACTTTCGCTTAGGTCATGATCTCGTGGTTCATGGGTTCGAGCCCCGCGTCGGGCTCTGTGCTGACTGCCAGCTCAAGCCTGGAGCCTGTTTCAGTCTGTGACTCCCTCTCTCTCTGACCCAACCCTACTCACGCTGTCTATCCCTCTCTCCTAGAAATAAATAAAAAAAAATTAAAATTAAAAAAAATTTCCCCCCAAAAGACATGAAATGGAGTGCACAGGCTATGCCCTAAGTAGAGCCTCCATATGTACATGCTAAAGAGAAAATTTAACCTCAAGAAAACCTAGAGATAGGAGTATATACTACCATAAATACTTCAATTTTTCCACAAGATGGTAATGCTTGGATGCTGCTTTACAAAAAAGGCCATTTGTATGGAAATGAACTTTCAAATTGCTTCTCTAGACACATGTGTCAATAAATGAGAGGTTTGACCAAATAAGGTTTAAGTTTTTATGTAGTAGACTCCAAATAAATGGCAAAAATCGAACGGCCTGATGAAGCTAAAATAACAAAGCTTTGACTTTTCTCAGTTCTCTTTCTGTTTACCAGTTTCTTCAACTAATATGGTCAGCAAGCACTGGTGGTCTAGTGGTGACTATAGCTACTTTCTAAATAATATGTGTAAGCTTAATGTATTAGTTAGCCAGAGCCACCATAACAAAATGCTACAGACTAGATGAATTAAACAAGAATCTATTTTCTCTCAGTTCTGGACTCTGAAAGTTCAAGAGCAAAATGTCAGGGTTGGTTTCTTGTAAGGACACTTTTCCTGACTCAGAGAAAACCACCTTCTCTCTTTCTCCTCACATAGCCTCTTCTCTGTGTGGGATATGGGGAGAGAGAGTAATCTCTTATGCCTCTTCCTTTTCTTATAAAGACATCAGTCCTGAGGTGCCTGGCTGGCTCAGTTGCTAGGGTACCCAATTCCTGATGTCAGAGTCATGAGTTTGAGCCCCACGCTGGGTGTACAGATTACTTAAAAATAAAATATTACCATAAAATGCATCTGTCTTATTGGACTTGGGGCCCATCCTTATGACCTTTAATTAACTTTCATTACTTCCATAAAGTCTTGATCTTTGAATATAGTTACATATGGGCTTAGGGCTCAAAAATGAATTTTGAGGGAATGGACACAATCCAGCCCATAACACTTAATATGAATTTTATTAAAATGTTTTTAGACTTTGGGCTATGACTTCAGTTTTGACAATGCTATTTTCTTAAGGAAGCAGTGGTTTAGTAAGCTACATAGAAAAATCTGGTTTTGAGTTCTGTGCTAACTTCTTGACCTTGTACAATTTTAAGTTTATTTATGTTTAAGAGAGAGAGAGAGAGGGGGAGGGCAGAGAGAAGGGGGCATAGACAAACTGGGGCGGGCTCTGTGATGACAGCAGAGAACCCAATGTGGGACTCAAAGTCACAGACCACAAGATCATGACTTGAGCTGAAGTAGGACACTTAACTGACTAAGCCACCAGGCACCCCTAGAATTTTAAACTTAATATTGATGAAAGATTTAGAATTAGATTTACCTACCATTAGAAGTGACTTAAGCTTCACCAATTTAATGGAAGGTGGTCTAGCTATAGATGCTAAAGAAGGAACCAAGGCACACACTCGACCCTTTGACTTAGAAAAAGAATAAATGAAGGAAGAAAGGATTTTTCTACAAATTTAAAAATTCTAATTTCTGAGTAAAAGTCATTTGAAATACCTTTATTATGTGGGAGCAAATATTTTATTATAATATCAAGGGGTTTGCTGTGATTATGTGTACTTGTCAACAAATTGGAGGCTTTCAATTATTTGTTGAATGGTGGTAAATAGCATAATGTTTGAGAGCATGGACTCAGGGACCAGATTGCTTGGATTAAAAATCTGCTCTCTACTTAACAGCTTGTATTAAAGTACTTAAATTCTGCATCCCTCAGTTTCTTTATCTATAAAATGGGAGCCATAAGAAAAACTACTTGATACATTTGAGGTGAAGATCCAATGAGTTAAGACGTAAAATTCCTAAACTGCTCTCTGGCAATACTAACTGTTCAATAAATTTTAACTTCTATTACTGGTTGAGTATCATGTGAAAATGATGATATGAGGAGTTCTATGGACATCTTCATTGCAAATACAACCATAACTGGTGAAAATTGTTTTTAAAAAAATACCAGTTAATGTCTCTAAATTATCCTAAGAGCATATAAATAATGAAGAAACATTAGGTTAAAAAAACCTATTAGATCTCTGTAAAACAGTGTACATTTGAGCCATGACCTCTACTTTAGAATGAAGCTCTACTTTCATGGATGTGACCAAGAAATGGAGATTCCTTTCTCTCAACTCCTAATCCAGGCTGTAGTGTCTCTCAGAGGGGATCAGGCTGCTGCATTACTTATCCTCTTCAGCTCTGTGTTTTATTTTATTTTTTTAAATATTTGCTTATTTTTGAGAGAGACAGAGCACGAGCAGGGGAGGGACAGACAGAAAGGGGGGCACAGAATCTGAAGAAGGCTTAAGGCTCTGAACTGTCAGCACAGAACCCAACATGGGGCTCAAACCCATAGACCTTGAGATTATGACCTGAGCTGAAGTCAGACACTTAACCAATTGGGCAACCCAGGTGCCCTCAGCTCTGTGCTTTCAAGGTTAAGTCCAGGCAAAAGCAGACAAGAGGTCAAGGGTCCCTTTCTGCTACTCAGCTCTCACTTGTAGGTCAGAGGCTCTACCCCAGATGCAGCAGGCTGGGAATACTGAGACCCCCAGTGCTCTTGCTCCAGCAAATATGTAGGGCAGAGGTTTCACTACAAGAAGATCCCCACTTAATACCCTACACATAAAACAGGCACGCCACTCTAAGAGAAGTGCCACTGATCCTGCTTCCAGCTCCAGAATAGTGGTGTAGGAATTTTGCTGAGGGGCAAGTCAGAATATAAAAGCAGAGAAGCTGTCCCCATGGGAACTCAGTTTATTTGGGACAGAGTATGAGGAAGTTCAAATCTAAATATATCAGATTTTGATGATCAACAATTAAGAGGAGCCTGGTCGCTCCATGAGAGCAATGAGTTAAACTGTAGATGAATGAAGTTTTCCAGAGATAACTAGGATAAAAATGGCTAAGGAGAACCCCACCTCACCCCAGGGTCAGAATAAACCACATAGGCTGGCCTCAAAGACTACCCTGTATAGGAGACTGAATTTAAACAGATCAGAGTATAGAGTAATTGATCCCAAGTACATTGTCAAAAACAATAGAGCAAATAGCATGAAATTGGTAGAGGCTAACAGCTGGATGTGATACCAACAGAGACTAATAGCTTAACAAAGATATCAAAAGAAGAGACAGTAAAAAAGCACCCTGCTAAAATCACGATCATCCCAGGATGATTGTTAGTATAACCAAGACTGCATTCTCCAAGTTTAATATTTGAGGGGAAAAAGACTTCACTACAATAGTTCAGCCAAATCACTAAAATACTAAGCAAGTAAACCACAAAAGACCTCAAAAAAAAGAGGGGGATAGTTTCTAGAATTGTTATATTATCTAAAAAGTTCACTTTTCGACAACAACAAAAGAACTAAAAGATAAGCAAGGGCTTTCCTCACACTTATAGTATGATCTCTAAGTAGGGGAAAAAAGCAGGCAACATCTGCCTTTAACAGGGTCCAGATCTCCAACTTAGCAACCAAAGACTTCAAGCAGCTATTTTTAATATGTTCAGAGAACTAAAGACAACAATGCTTAAATAAGTAAAGGAAGGCATAATGACAAGTACGTATCTAAAATGAAAATTTTGTCACAAGTTGATAGATTTGAGGTGACAGAGAAGAATCAGCAAACTTGAAGTACCAAACTTAAAGAAGAGAGGAAATAAAAGAATTAAAAAAATTAACAGTCTCAGAGAATTAAAGGACGGTATCAAGTGCACCACTGTTTGTCAATAAGAGTATCAGGGGAGAGAAGAGAATGTCAGAAGCAGACAATACTTAAAGAAATAGGGGCGCCTGGGTGGCTTAGTCGGTTGAGCGACTTTCGCTTAGGTCATGATCTCTCGGTTCGTGGATTCGAGCCCCGCGTCGGGCTCTGTGCTGACTGCCAGCTCAGAGCCTGGAGCCCATTTCAGAGTCTGTGTCTCCCTCTGTCTCTGACCCTCCCCTGCTCACTCTGTCTCTCTCTCTCTCCTAGAAATAAATAAAAATATTAAAAAAAAAAAAAAAAAGAATGGGTGAAAAAGTCACAAGTTTAATGAAAAACATTAACCTACACATCCAAACATTCAATGACCTAATGCAAGAGATTTACATCCAGACATATCATAGTGATAATGTTCAGAAGCAGAGAGAAAGAAAAAGTCCTGAAAGCAATAAAAGATTCATCTCATACAATGGAGTCTCTGTAAACTAAGAGCTGAGACTTCACATCAGAAACAATGGGGGTCAAAAAGCAATGGTATAACACATTCAAAGGGCTGAAGGAACAAAAAAATAAAACTATTATCTAAGTATCTTATATCCAGCAAAACTATCATTCAGAAATGGAGGAAAAATAAGGTCATTTCCCTATAAACAAAAACTGAGAGAATTAGTTTACAGTAGACTCACTCTACTATCTAAATTCTTGGAAAGGCATGAGCTATCAAAAATGACTTAAGAAACTGTAAAAATTTGATACAATCTATAATGAGTAAAAAGGTTGAATTAGTAATCAGCCTTTCCATGAAAAGAAACTCAAATCTAGGTGACATGGCTGATAAATTTTACCAAATATTTAAAGAAGAATTCTTTTCAAATTGTTCCAAGCAATGGAAAAGGGAACATTTCCCTACTCATTCTATGATGCCAGTATTACCCTAATGCCTATATCAAAGCCAAAGGCATCACAAGAAAACTATAGACCAATATAAGTATTCCCAACTTTTTGTTGGCTCTTATTATGCCACTTTGTTTTTGCAAAAGACCTAATTAGTGCCTATTTTTTCCAACTAAAAAAAACCCCAAAGAATTTAGCTTTTATGAAAAAAAAGTGAAAAGCAAAAATAGCATTCTGCTTTTGTTTTGCAGCAAGCCCTTCCTTATGGATGTAGCACGCACCTAGAGCAATAAGTGTGCCATCACCAAGCTCCCACCCCAGAGCTACACTCAGCATCTTAGAGTAAAGCTGTTATAGTTCTTTACTGTGTCTGTGAGCATCCGTCTGTGCTTTATCTCTATTTACTGTGTGTATCAGTTAACAAGATTTGTCCTAAGTTATCAGAAAAGCCTAACAGAGGTTATTTTTCAGGTCTAAGAATGCTCAATTTTTTTTTCTATATAAATTAATGGCAATTGCATATCTGCTTTATGTCGTTTCAGCTTATGAAAGATTTCATAGGAATGACCTACTTTCAGAAAGTGGGAGAAATCTTCACTTCTTATGAATACATATGTAAGAATCCTCCACAAAACACTGGAAAACTAAACTCAATAAGACATGAAATGAATTACATACTGTGAACCCAGTGGAATTAATCTAAGGTTGGTTTAATATTTAAAAATCAATTAATAAACCTTATCAACAGAAGGACAAAAACTACATGGTTCTCTCAATAGACATGGAAAGAGCATTTGACAAAATTCAACACTCTCTTATGACAAACACAGTCAATAAACTAGGGATAAAAGGGAACTTCCTCAATATCAGAAAGTATCCAGTGGCTGGGATGAGCCATGGCCTGCAGTATCCTCAAGGGTGGAATGCCTGATTGATTGATTGATTATTTTTTTTTAATGTTTATTTATTTTTGAGAGACAGAGACAGCAAGAACAGGTAAGGAGCAGAGAAAGAGGGAGACACAGAATCTGAAGCAGGTTCCAGGTTCTGAGCTGTCAGCACAGAGCCGGATGCAGGACTCGAATCCACAAACCATGAGATCATGACCTGAGCCAAAGTTGGATGCTCAACTGACTGAGCCACCCAGGTGCTCCAGGAATGCCTGATTTAGACCAGGATTCCTGTGGGTCCATTTCTCTTCAGGTATTGTTAGGGTATATTGTCCAATTCTACCACCACCACCATAATGTATAACGTTGACCATGTAATCATCCAGGGACCCTGGGGCTTAATTTTGGATAGGTGACCTGCTGATAGGACGACTCACACTAGTCAGCACGGGATTTCTTTTGTGTTGTCATACAAGATTGGGCTCTTGAAATAGCACTAAATTGCCTATATTGAGTGAGTCTCACTAACAGCACACATTGGACAATTAGGGTTCACAGTTACCAAAGACCCACCATGATCTTTGAGCTTGAGCCATATATGTTGGCCCAAGGGTTAGCTTTCACTGTTCTATTTCAACTGTTGTTGACTGGAGTCTCCTTTTTGGGATTACAGCACCCAAGGACAGTGGTGGCAGCAGTAGATTTCCTTTATCAAGAGCTCCTTAATTCTGGCACCCAGAGCAGCTGTGGCATCCTCTCTGCAGGCTTCCTGCCACATATCAGGCTGTCCTTCAAATGTGCCTACCCCCACAGTCAACCTTCAGATTGGTATTTTTTCTTGCTTGTAATCAATGTGGTGACACATGCTCTCCCCAGTCAGCTTTAAGCTGTACCAGAAAAAGAATAAACATTTCTTGAATGGTAGTTCTTGCTCAATCCACAGGCCCTTTTGCTCTTTTCCCCATTGGGGCACAATGTGTAAGGCAGGATTGCAATCAATATTTGGAGAGATCACATTCTAGGATTATTGTGATTATTGTTCTAGAGAAGGCCTGGATCTGCATTTATGCTATAAATTATAAATGGTAATTTTAACATGACAAAGAAAAACAAGTTTTTGTTTACACTTTCCTTGATATCCTGGGTAAGATTTGCATGCGTGCAATGAATCAGTGAAGCTCGGTAACAACCTTTGAGTCGTTGAAAGCCAGTATTCACTGGCAGCTCCACAGTGAGATAAAATTTCCCTGGATTTCTCAATATTCTTGTCAAGAAACCTAGCCTCCTGATAGTTCTCATAGGCTATGAGAATTATATCTCTAGCCATCTGTCTAGTTAATAGCTCTGATACAGCCTAGAGGAAGTCCCTATGTTAAGCCCCAGGGTACCAACAGGACTGAAGGCTATCTCCCTAAGAATTTAGATTTCGAGGAGGAATGAGGCCCCAAAATATGAAAACATCCTTACCTTGGAAAAGCTAAAACATAAAGGACTGACTCTTGGAGAGATTTTTATTTATACACCAAAGGTTGGAGTTAAGTTTCAATCCCATTACTTTTTGGAAGAATAGGAGGAGAGGGAGAGGGAGGGAATGAGGAGGAGGGAGAAGAAATTTCTTACCTCCCCTTCATAAGCAGAGAAATATTATTTTTTCCAGATTTCTCACCTATGGAGTATACAGCTCCTCATTCAGGACAAGGTGATCTAGCTCTCATCATGTCACCCCAGGGGGTCAGCCCTGGGAGATAAGACCAAGAGGCTTGTCCACTTTTACCACAAATGCCCCTAGGAATTGTGTGCTAAGTGAATAGTTAAGAGGAAAGCATGTGGTGAAGAGGATTAGCAATATAGGAGGTAGATTAGAATTTTAAGTGAAATATGCAGGGAAGGGCTCACTGTGGTTGCATTTGAGTGAAAACCTAAGGGGGTGAGAGAGCCATGCATTCTGATATGTGGAGGAAAAATTTTCCAGACACAGGGAAAAATGAAAGCAAGTCCTCTGAAGCTTGATTACATCTGGCATTTTTTGAGGAAAAGCAAGATCAGTATTGTTGGAAAAGAAAGAAAGAAAAGGAGAATAGTAGGAGAAGGGAGCAGAAAGGTATCTAGGGCTAGAACTTCCAGGCACTGTAGGCTACCCTATTAAGATGCAGAAGAAATAGTATTTACACTTGAATAATACTGACAATTACCTCAGTAAAATTATTGCAACTGAACACAGTAATTATTATTATTACAGTGGTAATGGATTATTACAAATCGATTCATAATAAAAGTAACTTCATAGGAAGAAATATTGAAGAGCTATTTTAACTTTTATAAACTTAGTTATGGATGTTATATGATTCTGGTACTGATGATCATATGATATAGGGACATGCCACAGGCAGCTATAAAAACGACTTGCACTTCATGAACAGACCAAAGTACTTTCTAAAATTATCTAAAAATCATACAAAAAATTGTGCCAAAAATAGAGGGGAAATATCACCATGTATAAGATATGTGCTCTATTTTCTCATTATATGAAAGAGAGAGGGAGAGAGAGAGAGACTCTAAAGGAATTATCTTTTCCAGCATAGTAACTACTTATGGGGAAAAAGATGTGTTGGTAGGGGAATGGCTATCATATTGTGTTTTGTATCTTTCCATACTACTTAAAATTTCTATTTCTATACTTTCGTATCTTTTTAGCAACAGCAAGGGTTATCTGATAGGGAAATGATGATATTTTCCTATTTCATTTTATTCTTATACCCACTGTATTTTTAAGTGAATAAGTGTTACATTATAAAAAATATGCAGCCTTAGTACGAGTATTTTATGAGCAATAACAAAATTAAACTTTTCAGAACATTTCAAATAAAGGCAAACATTTCAACAAACTAGTCTTTGGACAACCCTTCCTGAATTCCCAAGAAATGGCAGAATTGACAGAGCAAATGAGGATAGATCTAGAACTAAAGAGTGCTATGCATGGGGCATCTAGGTGATTAGTCAGTTAAGCATTCAACTCTTGATTTTGGCTCAGGTCATGATTTCAGGGCTCATGAGATCAAGCCTTGTGTCAGGCTGTGCGCTATCAGTGCAGAGCCTGCATGGGATTCTCTCTCTCTCTCTCTCTCTCTTTCACACACACACACACACACACACACACACAATATAAATAAACATATTTTTAAAAGTACTATGAAGCAAATATCTTTCCTCAAACACATCTTCCAATAGCTCAAATTGCTGGAACAGAGCATAGATGTTTTAATTTATTCTAACAAGATAATAGTATTTCAAGTTCCATAGTGGTTTGTATTGCATGTGCTCATTATTGCATCAGGAAAGAAATAACTTACTGTCTGTGAGCCTCAGTTTCTCATCTAAAAATTGGGCGTCCTCATGCTTACCTTTCAGAACTGTAGAGAGTCTCCAAAACATGTCAGTAAAGTAGCTGACATACACCCTAGCACGAGGTGCTCAACAGATTTTAAGCAAATTAAATGTCAGAGTTTAGATGATTACCTGAGTTCACAGCTTTTTAGTGACCATGCCAGAAGTGGAATTATTAATTGATTGCTTTCTGTTATGCTATGATTATAAGTCTCGTCATTGAGTTCTGGACCTCTTATCTACTCAGACTGGCCCATACTCGTTTATGAGGGCCAACTGTGAACAATACTTTTCAATTCTTCATTTGGTGACATTATATTGATAATTTAAAATTGATGGTGATGGATATATTTATGCCACAAAAATCAACAAATGCTACAAATCAAGGATTTTGTTTATAAGAGAGCCAGTTATTAAATATTCACCAGCATACCACTAATCTAGGTTTGTAGATTGGGAACTAAGGGCATGGAAAGTATCCTTTGTTTGATTCAATATGATGAATGTGATGTAGACATCTCTTTGAGAAGCCACTAAGGTTTTCAAGTCACAAGTACCCATTTATAGTTAATAGTGCACAATGTGTGTTTAATTACCTTGGAACAATTTCTAAACTAGGTGATTCTTACTAAGTCATTAGATGTCTTTTAAAAAAATCTTAGAGTATTTGTTTTCTGAATGTTGTCTTTCCCCACATTTTTTTTGAAGACAGAATAAAAGGCTTAAAATTAGGGCACTGATTTTTTTTTTCCATCTCTTTGCTGTTGTTGCCAGTTCAGTGAATCTTCCTCCCCCGGCAGATTTAATCGTTCAGGCTTCTGTGCTCCCTAGCATTTTGCTCAGACTTTAACATTGCACTTATCACATTGTATTAATGTCAGATTTTTCCTGTTTCTTTTCTTGGCAAGATGATGAGCTGCTCAAAGCAGCTCATGTTATTCATTCATGTTATTACCACTAGTACCTAAAATGCTACCTGGCTCACAGTAAGGGCACTCAGTAACAATATACTGAGTTCAGTTGAGCTGGCTTACAAGAAAATAGAATCAGCCGGTTTATTTTTATAGGAATCCCTCAGTTAAAAAAGGGCTACAATTTTGAGACCCAATGACAATTATTTTTCTAGGTCACAAAATATTTAAACAGTTCCTCATACAATGAAATTAAAATCACACTACAGATGTAATAGAGAAGGAAAAGAGAACAGGAGATTTTTGTCAAAAAAAAAAAAAAAAAAAAGATACAGCGGCAGCGTGCCCGGGCTCTTTATGTGTTACCAAAATCCTTAGTGTTTTAGAACTACTGGCCTGAAGAGACTCTAGTTTTTTTTTGTAAAATGAGGATAATTATACCAACCATACCTAAACCACAAGGCTGATGTGAGAATTAAATCAGGAAAATGTTTTTGAAAGTTCCTTATAAACTATAACACACCAAACAAATCCAAAGTATTATTCTATCTGCTGAGAGTTACTTTGTAGAAAATTTGGAAATTTCTAGCACTTCTATAACTCTGGGCTCTTGTCCCAGTTTCAGTATTGCTTTTAGAAGCCTGTCTCTCCATGCCAAGATAAACACTCATCCAGAGTTACCATTGAATGAACCTAGTTTCCTACCTTCCGTTTAGGTTTTGCTATTTAAAAAGCATCCAAATCTGATCTGCAGTATCATACTAACTAGTTGGTACTGCCATCTAGTGACTTCCATAAACCAATTAGCTAACTACAAAAAATTTTAGCTATCCAGATATTAAACAAATCAATGCATAAATATCCCATTTTGTGAAAGTGACATTTGTCTCTCATTTACATGAATCTTTTGTGTGTATGAGAAAGCTACTATTGAAATAGTTTTAAAAATGACATGTCACTAATACCTTGTGGCACAGCTGCTTTGCAGCATTATAGCAACATTTTATTAATTATATTGTTATTAATTTTGCACTGTCTTAACTATTTCTGACAGATACTTTAATCTTGATATTCACATTAGTAGCATTTATTTTTCTGCCTCAAGAGAGGAAAAGATGTTTGGTGCCATCATAGGTAGAGTTATTCTGGATTTATTCACGCATTGGCAGTATGTCTTGACACCCAATGACATTGATCAAACGGCTGGAATCTGAACAAACTGCCCTTCATCCTATCTGATTTCTCTGACATGTCCACCTCTAGCCCAAGGAGCACTGACCTTAGAAATGGAGTGGGGCTTTGTGCCATGTCATGTGAAGTGCCATATAAGGTCAATGTGTCATTGATGGTGTACATAATTATACCAGGATTCAGCCTGTGATATGGAACCTGAAGCCTACATGTTACTTAAAGCGTGTGGCTTAGGAAAGGATTTCTGAGAAGGCTGCTAGTGAGAAAAGCAAACCTCCATTTGCCTCATAAATCTGGAGCCTAATTTTTTTTCAAATGTTTATTTATTTTTGAGAGAGAGGGAGACAGACAGACAGAGCATTAGCAGGGGTGGGGGTGGGCAGAGAGAGATGGAGACACAGAATCCCCAAACAGGTTCCAGGCTCTGAGCTGTCAGCACAGAGCCTGACATGGAGCTTGAACTAATGAGCCACGAGATCATAACCTGAGCCAAAGTTGGATGCTTAACCAACTGAGCCACCCAGGTGCCCCAACCTGGACTCTACTTTTAATCACACACTTCTTATATCACGCTTTTTACCTAGTGATTGCTTAAAAACTTATTGCATATTTTTCTCATTACCACCAATGTTTTTAAATATAGCATTGTATCATTTTTAAATACAGCATTGTATCATTTCCTATGTTTTAAAAAGATAATTTTTTAAAAAATTAAAAAGAATGGGGCACCTGGGTGGCTTAGTCGGTTAAGCGTCCGACTTTCGCTTAGGTCATGATCTCGCGGTTCGTGGGTTCAAGCCCTGCGTCGGGCTCTGTGCTGACTGCCAGCTCAGAGCCTGGAGCCTGTTTCAGTCTGTGACTCCCTCTCTCTCTGACCCTCTTCTGCTCACGCTGTCTCTCTCTCTCTCCTAGAAATAAATAAAACATTAAAAAAAATTAAAAAGAAGACCTGAATTACCCAAGTGCTTAAGGGATTGTGCTTTGTTTTCTTTTGTTACTCTGATTTGCCCAAGAAAATCAGGTATCTCTCTCTTGTGTGCTATTAGCCCTGTGTCTTACTGTCTAGAAATATTTATTACAATAGTAATTAATTTTGGTTAAACATATGAAACATCTGCCACCCTGTTAGAATGAATTCACTAATGAGCTATTAAAACTTGTCCTTGCCAATTGATCCCTTTGTGCTCAATTTCCTCATTTGTGAAATCAGAACATTATAGGAAAAGAGTGATAATTATTTTTATCTCTTTCTTCTTTTAATTGTGTTTTATTTTTTACAGCTTATTGTCTTGGCCAGAACTAAAAGAACAATGCTAAACAACAATGAGGATGGAAGGAGACCCTGGGTTTTTTAAGGCTTATGTGAAAGTCCATTTGAAGTACACCAGCATTTCATAATGTGCTGTCCAAGTTCTTTTTGAGGGGTATCCTCCAAGATACTCCAAACTCTTAAAGTCTAAGATCAAAATGAACAAAACTAGATAGAGAAAAAGGATAGTTCCTTTTAAACAAGCTGCTATTTTAACACTTTAAAACTAAATCTTGAATTATAATGCAGCAATAAAATCATCTGAGGGCAGGCAATTAGTTGAAAAGAAGAGATGATCACATAGCCTTCTGAGGTAATAATTTGCAGGAAAGCCCATAGATTCAATGTTTTAAGTACTCTTTTCATATTTGATCAATGTAATCTTCTTGTTCATTTTAATGATGATGTTAACATGAGGCTGTCTGAATCCTTTGATTTACTGCTGATTGTCAATTTCCAAGCCGTGCTCAGCAGATGCTCATGCCTGCATTCTTGGATATAATTATATGAACCATCTTTTTAGCAGTCAAGGCCATAGATTTAAAATGTAGGTAAAATAGTAGCTTTCAGAAATAATTATTTTCAAAATCCAGGGCTTCTTTTTATGATTAACAAAAATCTATCTAACAATGTATAGATGAATGCTTTGCCTTTATAGAACCATTCTTAATTTGTTTCTTCCATATGCCTTTAGGTATTTTCCAAATGTTCTATAAAGGGCTCATAAACTTTAAACAATATTCTCTTTGTCAACTGCTTCACTAGGGAGGCCAGTTCTTCTCAGCAACACTCCAATCACTCATCACTTCCAGGAACTTAATGAGACTCAAACTCCTTCATTGAACAATCACTCTGGTCATTGCTCAATGGGCACATATGCAGAGTAGCTATGGCTCCAAAGGAGAAGCCAAACTTCCAACAGCAAAGATTAAAAATAAGCCCCTGATGTAGAACCTTTCCCAAGGTGACCATAAGGCTCAGATTGGGATCCTTCAATCAGGGAGGAAGCAACCATTTTTGTCAGAGGAATGGATATATATTCCTCATACAAATTTACTTTCCGTGTTCAAAATGTCTCTGCTAAGACTGGAATTTGTGTAATGCCTCATTCATCATTACAGCTTCTCATATAAGAGAACTTCTGACCAAGGAAATAAGTTTATGGTGAAGAATGTATAGCAATGTGTCTTGCCCATAGGATTACCTGCTATAGAAAAATAAGAGGCAAAGCAAGATAGCAGCCTAGGAGGTCCCAGACTTTGTTTCCCTCTAAAATCTAGGACTTAAGCACTTCCAGAATAAGAAGGACTCTGGAAGGGTTCCGCAGTCCAGGTTAGAAACTGCAGCAAACCAACGGAGCAAAGAACTGAGGATAACTATATGAAAATGGGTGGAAAAAGATTGTTTCATTTTACTCACACTACCCCTTCTCCCAGGCACAGCTCAGAGTAAGAAGAATCCTTTCAGCTTGATTGCCCCATTGGGGAAAAGCAGAGCAGGAAGACACTGGCAGTCATCCCCACTTCCAGGGACCAGATTCTTTCCTGCTGAGGAACCCCACAGTCTTTACCAGTAAGAAGCCAGCTTCTGGAGCCACCCAGAGCTCATATTGCCACATTTCTCTAGAGCTGCAGATATTGTATGCCCTCCCTAACTGCCACCACCATGCACCACCTCTCAGCTGACACTGCTAAGTTCCCTAAGTACCACCACATACCCCAGGACCTGGAACCTCCAAATCCCATTGCCCCAGTGCCCACATATACTTCTGGAACCAGGTGTTACCATGCCCCACCTCCCAGAATTGGCGCCCTTACATTCTCCTAAATCCAGCACTCACAGGACCTGGGTGCCCCCGGGATGGGTGCCCCTGCACACTCCATCCTAGATGGCACCCTCATGCCCACCCACAGATAAAACTCCTTCCCTACTGAAGCCAGCATGTAAAGTCTATGAGGAAGTCACCGCTTCTTCTAGTGAGCAGACACACCAATGAAAGGCTACAATGAGCACAAAAAATCGGGAAGAAAGACAACTCAGAAGGAAGACAATAAAATTCTACTAACAAATCCCCTAATGTGGAACTCTATGAATTTCCTGACAAATAATTCAAAATAATCATTTTAAAGAAGTTTAGTGAGCTTCCAAAGAATACGGACTCATTGAAACCGGAAAATAATACACAAAGTTCAGCATAAAGTTAGAAATCATAAAAAAAATATTTTCTGATAAGGGTTCTCCTTATGGCTTGAAGATAGCCACCTTCTTGTTCTGTCTTAACATGACCCTTCTGTGTATGTGCAGAGAGCAAAAAAAGACTCTCCCATGTCTCTTCTTCCTCTTGTAAAAACATCAGTCCTATCAATTAGGGACCTATCCTTATGACCTCCTTAATGTTAATTACCTCCCTAAAGGCCCTATTTCCAAATAGAGTCATATAGGAGGTTGAAACTTTAACATATAAATTTTAGGGGAACATAATTTCATGACATAACATTCTTTCTTCAACCCTCCTACTCCCTACAAATTCATGTACTTCTCACATGCAGAATACAACACCCTGAACTAATAGCTCCAAAGGGTCTTAATACAACCCAGAATCAATCCCAACTCAAAATATCATCCACATATCCTCTAAATCACGCATGGGGAAGACTTAAGGTGTGTTTTATCCTGAGACACAATACCTCTCCAGCTGTGAACTCATGAAATCGGACATACTATTACTTCCTAAATGCAATGCTGGGACAAGCATAGGCTAGACATCCCCATTGCAAATAGGAGAAATAGTAAAGAAAAACGGGGGGATGTGTCTCAAGCCCATAACCTAGCAAGACAAATTCTAGTAGGTTTTTTTTTTCCCCCAATAGATCTGAAGGCTTGAGAATAATCATCTTTGGCTCAGTGGTTTGTCTTCCAGGCCCACTGGGGCAGCAGTGTCACCTGCATGGCCTTGAGTCAGTGGACCCACCTCACCTCATCTCTTTGCAGCACAGCCTGGCTGATGACACCAAGGACGTAGGCCCATCCTGTGAAGCTAAGGAGAAAGAAGCCTTGCACATATAGGTTTGTGAATGTGACTGATAGCCTTGATCATCTCTGAAATGCCTTTACATAAGTCATTTTTCCCCTTTCCTACAGGATATAGCATGCTCACAGCTGGATTACTCTATTGTCCAATGTGTGAAGCCCCTAAAGTCTAAAAGCCTTCCTTTATTTCAACTGACCTCTGTCCCTTTCAGTTCAAACTAGTAGTGTTTGTATTGGTTTAATCTCATTTTTATTTATGGCTTCTGCTGAGACTGTTGATTAAAATTAAGTGCAATCTAGGGGCACCTGGGTGGCTTAGTCAGTTAGGCATCCAGCTTTGGCTCAGGTCATGTTCTCATGTTTTGTGAATTTGAGCCCCGTGTTGGGCTCTGTGTTGACAGCTCAGAGTCTGGAGCCTGCTTTGGATTCTGTGTCTCTGTCTCTTATCTGTTCTTCCCCCTGCTCTGTCTCTCTCAGCCTCTCAAAAGTAAAGAAACATTAATTTTTTTTAATTACGTGCAATCTCTTTATGAGGTGATTGTCCAGCCACACTGGACAGTGATGTTCTCTCCAGAACATATTTTCTCATTTTTTGATATATTCATAGACTGAAAATTTTCCAGATTTTCAAGTTCTGGTTACTTTTTACTTCACAGTTCTTTCGATTTCTTGCTCTCCTCTCACACTTTACTGTAAGCATTAAAGAGGAACCAGACCATAAGTTCAACAATTTGCTTACAAATCTCTTCAGCTAAATATTCATCACTCATAAGACTAGAGACAAAGGAATTTCTCATAAGCACTCTACTTGAGTTAAAAATTTTCCCATAGGGGTATATGTTAATAGTTCTGAAATCACAGTACACATATAATGGAAATGAATGGCAATAGTGGGAGCCAGGTTTCTCATGGTTGGAGTAGAAGGGAGCAATGGGAAAAGACTATAGTGATTCACATGGCAATGAATTAGAGTTCTCAACATCAGTATGAATTCATGGTTAGCTTACTGCATATACACATTCTTACATATAGCAATATTTATGAATGTGTCTCATTAAAAAGAAACAAGTCTAAAGTGGAGTCACTTTTGCTAAGCCCCACCAAGACTTAATGCTTAGTCTAACTTCAGTTGCAAATTTTCCCAATGATAGAATTTTAAAGCAATTAGTCTGGAACTTCCTGATCAGTACTAGTGAAGAAATCTACATGATAAAATCCCCTGCCTTTCCTTAAAGGAAGGTAACTTTCCCTGAAATAATCCGCTCTTAACTTCATTGTCCTATCCTCCTCTCTATAAACCTTCCCTTTTGTGCACCTCCTCTAAGCTCCATTTGCTAGATAGGATGCTGTTCAATTCATAAATTACTGAATAAAACCAATTAAATCCTCAAATTTACTCAGTTGAATGTTTTTTAATAGTATACACACAGGTTAATATATGCACATATATTTTGCCCTGTCATCTGAGAGGACCTAAAAGAGCAGGGGAGGGGCAGAGAGAGAAGAGAGGGAGACACAGACTCTGAAGCAGGTTCCAGGCGAGAGGACCTAAAAGAAATGAGCAATAAGCAAATCTAGTATCACCATCTTGGTTTCTGATACTCTTCTCAAAGAAAGAAAATGAGGGTTCCTTGGAGAAATGGATGATTTTAAGACTGGGGCAGAAAATACACAAGGTGAGCCTTTAAGCAACTGGTAAGTAAAATTGTATTGGATTATAACCCAAAGTATAAAAAATTCCATAAATCCAGATAGGAATAAATTATTAGATACATAAATGGAGGGAAACAGACAAATCACCCGTGCAGCATAATTATAAATAATTTATATAGGTACTTTACCAGATGCTTCACTCTCAAGAAGGGAAGGAAAATTATCCACTCTTTACATGTGTGCTGTATACTTCTTACCAAAGGCTGTAGTCTGAAAAGAGTAGAAAAGAGTTAACTTTATATTGGAGAAGCCTAACAAACACTACTTCAGCCAGATGATCAAAGTTAACATCAATCATGACAAGTCATGTGGGTATGAGTTATCCTCGATAAGCTATGATGAAAATCGTATTTGATCTGTTATCTTCTTCACAAAAGCCTCAATCTCAGTCTAGTAGTAAAACACAAATTTCATCTGAAGAAAATTCTTCAAAATACCAGACCAGTACTCCCAACAACTATCATGGTCATCAAAAACAAGGCAAGTCATTAAAACTGTCATAGCCAGGCAGAGTCTGAGATATGATGATGAAATATAATGTGGTATCTTGGGTGGGACTCTGGAATAGACAAAAAGTCAGTAAGTAAAAACTAAAGAAATCTCAATAAAGTATGGACTTTAGTTAATAATAATGTGTCAAAAAGTGTTTTTTAAATTATGATAAATGACCCAGACTAATGTAAAATATTAACAATAGAGGAAATGGAGTATGAGGTATGCAGGAACTCTATAATATCTTTGCAACTTTCTTGTAAATCTAAAACAATTCCAAAATTTTTAAAAACCTCATTTAAAATAATCATTTAAATCTTTTCTTTCAAAGTGAAAATATGTCTACCACAGACAGTTCAGTTTAAAAAGAAAGCAGACTTAAAAAGATATTACAATAAACATTAATGACAGTAATAATTAAAATTTTCCATCAAATCCTTTTCAGATATTTATGAACTAGAAATTCCCAGAAATACCTTTGTGAGGGGTTTCCAATTCTGGAAAGGCAGTTTATGCTGCCTTGCTGCATAAACTCAAATCTCTGCCATGCTGGATAAGCTTTTACTCTACATTGACATATTTAATCCACTCATGTATCCATCTTTAGGTGGTTTTGTGTATCTCAGTATCTGCACTAGCTAACTGTAAGATTTAGGGCATTTTAAAAATTTATGCTCTAAGGTCATCCATAATGTGCTATAATTCACTACTTATCATTATAAATGGTGAAAAT
Organism: Hyaena hyaena; assembly: GCF_003009895.1. NCBI lineage: Eukaryota > Metazoa > Chordata > Mammalia > Carnivora > Hyaenidae > Hyaena > Hyaena hyaena. Next base: position 1,784,001 of record NW_024080888.1, read on the forward strand.
AAAAACCTGTGTGGCTTGAGCTAGTGTCCATCCTTCTTTATAATGGGAATCATGTCTGTCTTATTAACACATCTGAACACACATCTGTGCACCTCTTGTAAATACTGGTCAGTACTTTGAATGTTAGCCACATGGATTGTTAACAATTCTACAATGAGTAAGAGATCACTAACTCCATCATGCCAAAATTCAGCGTCTCTCCAAATGCTGAACTTTTCCTAGGTCGAAGTAAACCTCCCAATAGGATATAAAGCACTAAGTCATTTATAAAGCCACCTGGTCACTTAAATCTTTTGGGGGAAGTAGGAAGGTGAATGAATAAATTAAACATAAAAATTTTCAATAGTAGGAGTCCCCAGGCACCGGAATAACTTGAAGACATAAATTTTTTTCTTTCTCAAATTTTTAATTTTAGAATTCCTAATTTCTCAGAAAACTATAATTTGATGAAAACGTGTTATATGGTGATATAGCTACAGGTAGCATTTCATCAAAGAGCAAAAGAAAACATAAATAGAAGTGTAACATGATGAAAGAGATAACACTTAGTTTTGTGATTATCAAGAAGGAAGCAAAGATTATGCACAATAAAAGAAATAATATGACATGTGTACAGTATATCAAATAGAATGGAGCTTACTCAACTGTAGTAATAATTTAGAAATGATATAAAGATAAACATAAAATTATTAATTACATGCATTAATATGACAATTTAAAAAATTGGCTTACATATAGTTATGAGGGGCTTTTCCCATAATGCTTAGAGAAGATTTTTCAGCCTGCTCTCTTCTTATTTTATTTTATTTATTTATTTTTTATTTATTTTTAAAAATAATTTATTGTCAAGTTGGTTTCCGTATAACACCCAGTGCTCATCCCCACAAGTGCCTCCTCCATGCCCATCACCCCTCCCCCTCCTCCCCACCCCATCTGCCCTCAGTTTGTTCTTGGCATTCAAGAGTCTCTCATGGTTTGCCTCCCTCCCTCTCCTCAAATATTTTTCCCCTTCTTCTTCTACATGGTCCTCCGTTAAGTTCCTCCTAATCCTCCTATCCAAACATATGGTAGCTGTCCTCCTCTGCCTGACTTATTTTGCTCCGCATAACACCCTCAAGGTCCATCCATGTTGCTACACATGGCCAGATTTCATTCTTTCCCATTGCCATGTAGTATTCCATAGTATAGATAAACCACATCTTCTTGATCCATTCGTCCGTTGATGGACACTTAGGCTCTTTCCATGTTTTGGCTATTGTTGAGATTGCTGCTATGAACATTGGTTACGTGTGCCCCTATGCATCAGCACTCTTGTATCCCTTGGATAAATTCCTAGCAGGATCTTCCTGCTCTCTTGAGAAGGGGAAGAAGATAATTCAAAAGTGAGATAACCTATCCTCCATAGAGTCAAACATCACAATTATGAACAAGCAGAGGGTTAGCACAGCTCTCTGAGGCTTAGCCTATACACGTCTAGGAATTTTAGGAGTTGTTGCAATATTCAACAATTAAACAAGAATTTTGTCTCGCACTCAAGCAGTTGTTTGAACCTGACCGTTTTTATTCTATTTACTTGTGGTACTCTAAACTGGTTGTATATAAATTCATGAAAGCTAAAGTTTTATTATATCACAATTATTTGGCATTATCTTAGGCAACTCCTTGAATGTTAATTGCTGCCTTTCTCAGAACTTCCTTCTCCAGGTGCTGCCCTGACTGTTTTTCAACAAAGGCCAGTCAGATAAGTCATACACAGAAGGCTTAGCTCCACTGCTAATGGGATCTTAGTTAATGTTTTTTTGCTCTTAAACTAGTTTAAACTACCCAGGGCTAGTGCCTCATTTTCCACTAAACCTCGGGGTTTCTGTTAAACACTTTCTTCTTATGCTCAGGATTCCACTTTTGTTGTTGCTTTCTGATCTGTACTCTGGTCTCCACCACTGGGATTTGATTGGCATGTCTGTCATATAAATAAATTAGAAAGCTTTATCCTGCACATAAGAGATGCTTTCTCAGACTTATACTACAAGTAATAACCTATAAGAACTTGGTTATGCAGTATGTTAAAACTGCTGTGACCAGTAGAGAAGAAAGTTAAGGTACTTAGTTTGTCTCTTTAAATAGCAGCCTGAAACCCAAGTCTTAAAAAGCATGAATGGGTGAGGTTTGGAGTATATCAGTATCAATATCTGAAAGTGTGGTAAGGTAGGAAAGATAAAACTGGGAGTAGTCTGATTTAAAAGAGAAGAGCAAAAGAAGCAATGCTGTTTGAGTCATGGCAGTGTAGCTCTACCAATTCGAAACAAAACCCTACTGAGTAGTAGGGTTTAGAGCTACTTTGCATTTAGTTTGTTCAGAAGTGTTCTTTTGACCTCAATACCATTCTGAGACTGGACTGCATGGTTCATGACTTTAGAAGTATTGTTATTTATTTTACAGTCAAACTTTGTTTTTCAAAAGAAATTATCCTTATTTGATTCTTCAGCAATGCTACCTTAGTTCATATGGCAGACAGTATATGGTAAAGACGTTTCTGTGCACCAAAAGTTATATTCTTTCCATAATATACAGTTCTGGCTGGGATGCAGCTTCTAAGATAGGGGACTACAGTCTCCAACCAATCTTATGTCCATAAGTGTCCATGTGACCTATTCTTATCAAGGATAATGTCACTTTACACCTGACACTTGCCTTAAAGTTCATCATATGCAGCAGCCTGTGGGAACCAGACTAGGTTCACAACAGAAGAGTAGAGAGGCATTTAAGCTGAGCTCTCCACAAAATCCTCTAGGTTACCAATAAAACAGGCCACAATGAAAAGTATCTTCCAGGCAATTATTCAAGATACTCTCTCCTATTTGATTCTCAAATCAATAACTGAAATCATTTTCATAGCATCAACCTCTTAGTTCCATCTTGCTATATCTAGTTACTCTCTGGCTTCTTTGGTGCCCTGAGATAGCATTCTCTTTATAGGACTCAGATATTTCTTGTCCTGAATTCTCTGTCCTATGAAACCAATATTCAACCAATGAAACCATTATCAGCATCAGAATAAATGTGGAGGACAGAGAATTTAAATTTGATACAAGAAAATGATATTATAGAATATATTGGCATTATTTTCTGAGAAAAAGATGAGCATAATTTTACAAGTTAACAATTGGTATCTAGGTTTTTGAAGAAATTAGTAATTAACATCAAAAAGCCACCTCTTTTCCTAGATTGGAGAAACAAGGGGATGAGTTTGTTTATCAGATTCCAAAGTGTAGGGACAAATGACAGTAGCTGCAACCACAGCAGGCTCATACAGAGGGAGCAGGAAACAATGAGGAGATACAGGCACTACCAGAGAAGCTCCTCGAGGTAGCAAGGGAAAACAAAATAGCCTTGTTGATTCTTCCTCACCTGTCCTCAAATCTCCATCAGCACTTCCCATTGGACAAACCCAATAGATAGACATCTGCTAGCATAGAGATCACCTAGTTTCCCTTCAAGTCTTTCTTCTTAATAACCTGGAGTCACTTTACACAGTAGATTGCAGTTCTCTTGAAACATCAAAATAATAAAATTAATCTATTCATATAAAGGACTAGCTGCCTGTATTGGAAAGATATCAAATTATTTTCAGTTTGAATATCAGAAATTACTGGGTAAATTGAGATATAGTGAGAGTAATTGAGGAATAGCCTTCAAGGTGTCTAGAAGTTCTGTTTTATTCTAAAAATTTCATGAGGGAAAAATATATTTTTCTTTCCTAAAGTAAAGAAGAGTAAGAAATAGTACTTAAGCAGCACTTATAAAAACATTCTTTAATATTTTTCCTAAGTTACTATACCTCATCTAAAAGTAGCTATGTGACATTTAAATCATAGTTATTCTGCTAAAATATTGCAATAATTTAGCTAAAAGAGGATTGCTATCTTGTAGACAAAACTATAATAATCTGACTGAATTTCATTTAAAGTGACTTTTCAAAAATCCCTTTAATTCTGAAAGGTGAGGACACAACTCAATGTAGGAAGACTCTAGTGACTAGGCCCCTTTGGCAATTAGTAGAAGGAGAAACCACTGCTCTCTAGAATTCTACCTCAATGCCAGTCTTAAAGAACCCACAGTTAGGGGCTCCTGGGTGGCTCAGTCAGCTACGCGTCCAAATTCGGCTCAGGTCATGATCTCACAATTCGTGGGTTGGAGCCCTGCATCGGGCTCTGTGCTGACAGCTCAGAGCCTGGAGCCTGTTTCAGATTCTGTGTCTCCCTCTCTCTCTGACCCTCCCCTGCTCATGCTGCCTCACTCTCTCTCAGAAATAAATAAAACATTAAAAAAAAAAGAAGAACCCACAGTTAGAGTTGCAAAATACAAGAGGTCACATTTAAAAAAGAAAACCACAGAGGTTGGAGGCAAGATGGCAGAGAAGGAGCTCCATACGTTTCACCTGCAACCATCTCTCAAACAGAGAAGGCCTGAATTCGAAGGAAACTGAGCCACAGGAGTTTGGGAAAAGAAAGAGAGTACACTGGGAAGGAAAGCTCATAAAGCTGCCTCAAGAAACAAGCCAAACTAAATATGGTGGAGAGTCCCAAATACCACTAACAGTAGGGAGACAAAATAACCAAATGCTCAACAAGAGAAACCAAGAGACACCATTCAAAGAACACTTCCTGAACAGACAGGCCCTGAACAGTCAAAAGAGCCCTCTCTAATACATCAGAACTCACAGGGACTTTGTGTACAACAAACTTTTGAAATTAACAAGAGATAGAAAGCTAACCAAAATGACGAAACGGAAGAACCCTCCTCCAAAGAAACTCCAGGAAGAAATGACAGCTAGAGAACTGCTCAAAACAGATATAAGCAACATAACTGAACAAGAATTTAGAACAATAATCATAAAAATAATAACCAGACTTGAAAAAAGAATGGAGGACATCAGAGAAACTAAGGCTAAAAACAATATGAAGCTTAAAAATAGTTATGGTGAATTAAAAAATGGGATAAATGAGATACATAATAAACTGGAGGCGTCCAATGCACAGATTGAAGAGGCAGAAAGGAGAATAAGTGATTTATAAGACACTATTATAGAAACAGAAGAAACTGAGAAAAAGAGAGATAAACTGATCCAGGAACATGAAAGAAGAGTTCAAGAGCTCAGCAATACAGTCAAATTGCACATTATCCATATCATAGGAATTCCAGAAGAGGAAGAGAGAGGGAAAGGTGCTGAAGGAGTCCTGGAACAAATTATAGGAGAGAACTTCCCCAACCTGGAGAGGGAAGTAGATGTTGAAATGCAAGAGGCACAGAGAATCCCCCTCAGACGTAACTTGAATCGATCTTCTGCACGACATATCATAGTGAAACTGGCAAAATATATGGACAAAGAGAGAATTCTGAAAGCAGCTAGGGATAAAAGGGCCCTAACATACAAAGGGAAACCTATCAGGGGTGACAGACCTATCTACTGAAACTTGGCAGGCCAGAAAGGAATGGCAGGAGATCTTCAATGTGGTGAACGGAAAAAATATGCAGCCAAGAATCCTCTATCCAGAAAGCCTCTCATTCAGAATAGAAGGAGAGATAAAAGTCTTTCCAAATAAACAAAAATTGAAAGAACTTGTCACCACTAAACCAGTCCTACAAGCAATCCTGAGGGGGACTCTCTGGGGAAGTGTTGCAAGGACCAAAGACACCAGAGACACCACCACAAGCATGAATCCCACAAAGGACACAATGGCTCTAAGCCCACATATTTCAATAATAACACTGAATTTAAAAGGGCTGAATGCTCCAATCAAAAGACATAGGGTAGCAGAATGGATAAAACAAAACAAAAAAAATAAAAAAAATCTATCTACTTTCTGTCTACAAGAAACATATTTTAGACTAGAAGATACCTTCAGATTAAAAGTAAGGGGATGGAGAAATATATATCATGCTACGGGAAGACAAAAGAAAGCTGGAGTAGGGGCACCTGGGTGGCTTCGTTGGTTAATCGTCCGACTTTCGCTTAGGTCATGATCTCGTGGTTTGTGGGTTCAAGCCCCGCGTCGGGGTCCGTGCTGACTGCCAGCTCAGAGCCTGGAGCCTGTTTCAGAGTCTGTGACTCCCTCTCTCTCTGACCCTCCCCTGCTCACGCTCTCTCTCTCTCTCTCCTAGAAATAAAAAACATTTAAAAAAAAAAAGAAAAGAAAAGAAAGCTGGAGTAGCAATACTTATATCAGACAAACTGTCTTTAAATTAAAGACAATAACAAGGGATGAAGAAGGGCATTATATAACAATTACAGGGTCTATCCATCAGGAAGAACTAACAATTATAAATGTCTACACACAGAATATGGGAGCATGTAAATATTTAAAACAATCACAGACAAACAATCTTATAGACAAGAGTGTGCTAATAATAGGGGACTTTAATACTCCAATTACAGCAATGGATAGATCAACCAGATAGAAAATCACTAAAGAAATAATAGACTTGAATGACACATTGGACCAGATGTATCTGACAGATATATTCAGAACTCTACATTCTGACGCCAGGGAATTCTCTTTCTTCTCAAGTGCCCATGGCACATTCTCCAAGATAGATCATATACTGGGACATAAAGCAGCCTTCAATAAATATAAAAGAATTGAGATCATACCATGCACACTTTCAGATCATAATGCTTTGAAACTTGAAATCAATTACAGGAAGAAGTCTGGAAAACCTCCAAAAACATGGAGGTTTAAGAACACTCTACTAAAGAATGAATGGACCAATCAGGCAATTAGAGAAGAAATTTAAAAATATATGGAAACAAATGAAAAGGAAAACACAACAATCCAAAATCTATGGGATGTGGCAAAGGCAGTCCTAAGAGGAAAGTACATTGCTCTCCAGGCCTATTTCAAGAAATTAGAAAAAGCGCAAGTCCAAAATCTAACAGCTCGCCTAAAGGAACTAGATGCAGAGCAACAAGAGCACCCCAAACTCTGCTGAAGAAGAGAAATAGTAAAAATTAGAGCAGAAATAAACAACATAGAGACCAAAGAAACAATTGAACAGATCAAGGAAACCAAGAGTTGGTTTTTTGAAAAAATAAACAAAATTGACAAACCTCTAGCCAGGCTTCTAAAAAAGAAAAGAGAGAGCACCCAAATAGACAAAATCATGAATGAAAATGGACTAATTACAACCAACCCCTCAGAAATACAAGCAATTATCAGGGAATACTATGAAAAATTATATGCCAACAAACTGGACAACTTAGAAGAAATGGACAAATTCCTAAACACACACTCACTACCAAAATTCACACAGGAAGAGATAGAAAACCTGAACAGACCCATAACGAGTGAAGAAATCGAATCAGTTATCAAAAATCTCCCAACAAATAAGAGCCCTGGACCTGACGGCTTCCCTGGGGAATTCTACCAGACATTTAAAACAGAATTCATACCCATTCTTCTCAAGCTATTTCAAAAAATAGAAACCAAAGGAAAACTTCCAGACTCATTTTATGAAGCCAGCATCACTGATTCCCAGGCCAGACAGAGATCCAGCAAATAATAATAATAATAATAACGGCCAATATCTTTGATGAATACGAATGCAAAAATCCTCAACAAGATACTTGCAAATCTAATCCAACAGCACATAAAAAGAATTATCCACCAAGATAAAGTGGGATTCATTCCTGGGTTACAGGGCTGATTCAATATTTGCAAATCAATGTGATACATCACATCAATAAAAGAAAAGATAAAAACCATTTGATCCTGTCGATAGATGCAGAAAAAGCATTTGACAAAATACAGCATCCCTTCTTAATAAATACTCTAGAGAAAGTCGGGATAGAAGGAACTTACCTAAACATCATAAAAGCCATCTATGAGAAGCCCTCAGCTAATACCATCCTCAATGGGGAAAAACTGAGAGCTTTCCCCCTGAGATCAGGAACACGACAGGGATGTCCACTCTCACTACTGCTGTTTAACATAGTGCTGGAAGTCCTAGCATCAGCCATCAGTCAACAAAAGAAAATCAAAGGCATCAGAATTGGCAAAGAAGAAGTCAAACTTTCACTTTTTGCAGATGACATGATACTCTACATACAAAACCCGACAGACTCCACCAGAAGCCTAATAGAACTGATCCAAGAATTCAGCCAAGTTGCAGGGTACAAAATCAATGTGTAGAAATCGGTTGCATTCTTATACACCAAAAATAAAGCAACAGAAAGAGAAATCAAGAAACTGATCCCATCGATGCTCATGGCTTGGAAGAATAAATATAGTTAAAATGTCATTACTACCCAAAGCAATCTACACATTCAATGCAATCCCAATCAAAATTGCACCAGCCTACTTCTCAAAACTAGAACAAACTATCCTAAAATTTGTATGGAACCACTAAAGACCCCGAATAGCCAAAGTAATATTGAAGAAGAAAGCCAAAACGGTAGGTATCACCATCCCAGACTTTAGCCTCTACTACAAAGCTGTCATCATCAAGAGAGTATGGTACTGGCACAAAAACAGACACATAAACCAATGGAACAGAATTGAGAACTCAGAATTGGATCCAAAAATATACAGCCAACTAATCTTTGCAAAGCAGGAAAGAGTATCCAATGGAAAAAAGACAGCCTCTTTAACAGATGGTGCTGGGAGAACTGGACAGCAACATTCAGAGGATTGAAACTAGATCAATTTCTCACACCATACACCAAAATAAACTCAAAATGGATAAAGGACCTGAACGTGAGACAGGAAACCATCAAAATCCTAGAGGAGAAAGTAGGAAACAACCTCCTTGACCTCCACCGCAGCAATTTCTTACTAGACACATTCCCAAAAGCAAAAGAATCAAGAGCAAAAATAAACTATTGGGACCTCATCAAGATTAAAAGCTTCTGCAAGGCAAAGGGGACAATCCATAAAACTACTAGACAACCGACGGAATGGGAAAAGATAGTTTGCAAATGACATATCAGATAAAGGGTTAATATCCAAAAGGAACTCGCCAATCTCCACACACAAAGAACAAACAACCCAGTGAAGAAATGGGCAGAAGATATGAACAGACACGTCTCCATTGAGGACATCCAGATGGCCAACAGACACATGAAACGATGCTCAGCCTCCCTCCTCATCAGGGAAATACACATCAAAACCACACTGAGATACCACCTCACGCCAGTCAGAGTGGCTAAAATGAGCAAATCAGAGAACTCTAGATGCTGGCGAGGATGTGGAGACACGGGCACCCTCCTACACTGTTGGTAGGAATGTAAACTGGTGCAATTAACAGTAGAACTCCCCTATGACCCAGCAATAGCACTGCTAGGAATTTACCCAAGGGATATAGGAGTGCTGATGCATAGGGGCACATGTACCCCAATGTTCATAGCAGCACTCTCAACAATAGCCGAAACATGGAAAGAGCCTAAGTGTCCAACAGACGAATGGATCCAGAAGATGTGGTTTATCTATATGATGGAATACTACATGGCAATGAGAAAGAATAAAATCTGTCCATGTGTAGCAACATGGATGGAACTTGAGGGTGTTATGCTCAGCGAAATAAGTCAGGCAGAGAAGGACAAATATCATATGTTTGCACATATAGGAGGATTAGGAGGAACTTAACGGAGGACAATGGGGGAGAAGAAGGGGGGAAATAGTGGGGGAGGGGGAGAGAGGCAAACCATGAGAGACTCTTGAATGCTGAGAACTGAGGACTGATGGGTGTGGGGGGTATAGGGGGGAGATGGGCATGGAGGAAGGCACTTGTGGGGATGAGCACCGGGTGTTATATGGAAACCAACTTGACAATAAACTATTTGTAAAAAATTAAATATATAAATAAAAAAGAAAACCACAGAATATAAAGGAAATAAGCCACTGTGTGTAAAAGTCAGCAGAAAATTACACACCGCAAACCTAAAACCACATGCATCTGATATTGTTATGTTTTGATACTGAATACAAAATAAATGTATTCACTATGTGAGAAACAAGTTTTTTAAAAAATTAGGTATTAAATCTTTACCCCAGCTTAACCTAGAAACTTTGACATTGGTTGAAAACTTAGGAATAATTCTATCTACACTGCATAAAACTCAAAAGGCTCAGGACTAATAATATTAGGAAAAAGTCACATAGAAATGAAGAGATGGAAAATAATAAGAGATTATGAGACACAGAGAATCTCAGTAGAAGGTCCAATCAACTCTCTAGTTGAATTTTAAAAGAAGATATTGGAGAGGCACCTGGGTGGCTCAGTCAGTTGAGCATCCGACTTTGGCTCAGGTCATGATCTCACGGTTTGTGGGTTCAAGCCCTGTGTCGGGCTCTGTGCAGATGGCTAACTCAGAGCCTGGAGCCTGTTTCAGTATCTGTATCTCCCTCTCTCTCTGACCCTCCCTTGCTCACACTGCCTCTCTCAGAAATAAATAAAAAACATTTAAAAAAAAATAAAAGAAGATATTGGAAACAATGTAAAAGGAGAAATATGGAAGAAGTAATGGTGAAAAAAATTATTTAAAAAATAATCATATAGAGGAAGTATAAAATCCCAAACAGGATAAAAAAAATCTAAATCTAGATACACTGTGCTGCAACCACATAGAATATAAAATATCAAGGTAAAATATTAAAACCATTGAGAAGAAAGTTACATTAGCTATAGGAAACAGCAGTTAGACTAAAACTGATTCCTCAACATCAGCAAAGCAATCAGAGAATAAATAAAGCTATATATCAATAATCATAATAAACATAAGTGTAATGACTTTCCATCTAAAAGACTGGATCTAAATTAAATAAATAAATAAATAAATTCAGCTATGTGTTATTTATGAGAAATACCTACAACATAAGAACACAGGGAGTTTGAAATTAAAATTACAATAGAAAAAACTTGGTATACCTATATTACTGTATTAGGGTTCTCCATAGAAACAGAACCAAAAAGGTATGTAGAGAAGTAGATAGATATATGAGATTTATTAAAGGAATGACTTGTGCAGTTAGGGAGGTCAAGAAGTCCTACAATCTGCTGTCTGCAAGCTGGAGAACTGGGGAAACCGGTAGCATAATTCAATCTCAGTGATAAGGCCTGAGAAGCAGGAGTAGATGGGTGTCCCAGCTCAAGAAGAGAGAATAAGAATTTATCCTTCCTTTGCCACTTCGTTCCATTCTGGCTTCTAGTGGATTGAAAGATGCCCATTCACATTGGTGAGGGTAGAACTTGTTATTGGTTTATTGAATCAAATGCTAATCTCTTCCAGACACAGCCAGAAATGTTTTACCAGCTATCTGAACCTCCTTTATCCTAGGCTAGTTGACACATAAAATTAACCATAATAATTACTATTAAAAAACTGACACAGATATAAGAGAATATAGACATTAAGATCGAAAGCAATGCGAAAGAATGAATCTATGTAACAGAATTTTAGTTCATCAGGCAAAAAAGGAAAAAAAATAAAAAAAAATAAAATCATTATGCATCTACTAACCTAGCTTCAAAAACTGAAAAATCAGTGAATCCATTATCATATTTGTACATTTTACCACCCTCACTCTTGATATATATGGACAGATATAGAACCCTGTAAATAGCAACTATGGATTCCCACAGTATCTCTAAATTTATTTTTTGAAACATTTATAGGAACCAAGCATATATGAGAATAACAGCAAAAAAAAGGCTTAATATTTTTCAAATAACATATATAATGCAAAACATGGGGGAGAAGATTCTTATAATCTGTATGTTATAATCTATATAATACAAATCATGTGAGAGAGTGGTAGGAGTATAACCTTGTAAAAGTACTTTGAAAGTAATTTGGCATTATCTGACCAATTTGAAGATAAACATGTCTCATGACCCAAAAATTCCCCTCTTAGGTATACTTTTATTCATCTGTACCAGAAAACTTGTATAGAAATGTTTATAGTAGCATTATTTGTAATATCAAGAAAACTAGAAAGAACCCAAATATCAATTGACAAAAGAATGGAGTGTGGTATAGTTACACAATGGGATACGATATAGCGGTGAAGTAAATAACTTGTAAGCATAAAAACCCACATGTATGAATATCAAAAAACATTATTTTTAGTGAATAAAGAAATATCAAAAAATACATACAGTATGACAAAGTTCATAACAAGCAAAATAAAGCATTATATTCTTTTAGGAGATACATATATGGAATAGAGCTATAAAAAATTAAAATAAATATAAATTCCAGGTAAGAAATTTCCTGACTGGGCATTTACAGGGGTTGTGATATAGGAAGTACAAGGAACTTGATCAGTATGGTGAATGTTCTGTTTCTTAGGCTGAGTGTTGGTTTTTCTGGGGTTTGTTTTATTATTAATCTTTACATTTCATACTTGTCAAACATAGACTTTTATTTACAAAATATTTCATAATTTTGACACAATGTAATATATGGCAACTGCCAATTAGCACATAACAAGATGTTGAATGTCATTAGTCATTAAGGAAATGCAAGCCCAAACCACAATGGGATACCACTTCACAACTATTTAGATGGCTATTACTAAAAAAGAGAAAGAAAAACAAGAAAGATAAGAAAGACAGAAAGATGGACGGACAGATGGAAGGAAGGAAGGAAGGAAGGAAGGAAGGAAGGAAGGAAGGAAGGAAGGAAGGAAGGAAGGAAGGAAAGAGAGAGAGGGAGGGAGGGAGGAAGGAAGGAAGGAAGAAGCTAGTGTTGGTGAGGATGTGGAGAAATTGGTAACTTAATGCATAGCTGGTGGGAATATAAAATATTGCAGCCCCTGTAGAAAATAGTTTGGCAGTTCCTCAAAAAGGTAAACATAGAATTACCATATAATTTAGCAATTTTACTTCTAGGTATAGATAAACCTAAAGGAATTAAAAGCAGAGACTCAAACAAACAATTATACACCAATGTTCATAGCAGCCTTATTTACAATAGCCCAAAGGTGAAGACATCCTAAGTGTTCATGAACAGAAGAATGAAAAAACAAAGTGTGATATATACAATGGAATATTATTCAGTCATAACAAGGAATAAATTTCTGATATATGTTATAACATAGATAAACTTGAAAACATGCTAAGTGAAATAAGCCAGAAAAGAAGGACAAAAACTACATGGATTCCACTTATATGAGTACCTAGAAAAGGCAAATTAATAGAGACAAAAAGTAGATGAGAAGTAAATAGGAACTGAGGGAAGGAGGAAATGGGTAGTTACTGTTTAATGGGTACAGAGTTTCTGGGTTAAAGGAAAAGCTGTCAACATGGATGGTGCTTATGGTTGCACAACATTGTAAATGTACTAAATGCCACTGAATTATACACTTAAAGTTAGTTAAAATGGAAATTTTTATGTTATATATATTTAAACACAATGGTTTCTTCATAAAAAAGAATTATTCAGATCCAAAATATTACAAAGAACAGTCTCCCAGACATATTACTAAGTTAAAAAAAGCAAGTCCTACACATATCTGCACATACATGCACACAAATATACATATACAGAGAGATTTTCTGGAAAGACACCCAAGAAACTGATAACTATGGTTTTCTATAAAGTGAGAGATAGGGTGGAAGAGTGATTTACATTAGATTTTTAATCTATGCATATGTGCTTAACTTAGCACATATGCATCACCCTATTAAAAATAAAATCTGTTTGAAATTAGAGACTTTTAGTCAATAGAATAGTAGGTATTTTAGAAAAACTAAACTTTTAGAAGTACACATGATTGATTGGATGAGGAAAGACCAGAGTTAACAATACTATTTGACTGATTTTTTTTAATATTGTAAACATGACAGTTGGCATCTAAACAAAAACCTTATCATTGGAAAGGAAATTGAGAGATAAATATTGATTTAGTAGATCAAAGGATAAAGAAGAAATGAAAATACAGAGATAAATTTGGGGGTCTGGTTGACTAAGAAATTAATTGCCAATCCCTTAATTATTATGAATATATAATAAAGAAAATCTTCTTCATGCATAGGTTCATTCCTCAAACATTTATCAAGCACCTATGTTGTGCTTCTAGGCACCAGGCTACCACTGGGGACACAGAGTTTAGCAAACACAGCTCATATTATGGAGACACAGTTTTGTGGGGAAGACAAATGTGACTACTACAGTTGTAATAAAATAAATGCTGTGATATCTTAACAATCAATGTAGAGAGAACACAGAGTAAGGGGGTAATGATAAGAGCTTTCTAAGACGAGGTATAATCTGAACACGAGTCTGAGGGAGGCTCTAGAACTACCCTAGGCAAGGACAGAAACATCAAGTAGAAGAAATGGGTTTGGCATTTTTCAGAAGCGATGAGAACTTCAGGGGTCTGGAGAGCAGAATGTTAAGTGGATAAGAGTGTAGGGAGGTGTGAAGTCTCCCAGATTCCCAAAACCAACACATACAAAATAATAGTCCAAGAGTTATTTGCAAAAACCTGCTGCTCTTGCTGACTGAATAATTTGGTTTCAGGCATTCCAGTCCTAAGCATATCCACTTGTGATTTATAGTTTTGATTATTTTGTGTTCTATGCCTTGCCAGCTTCCTCCCTAAGTTATATACATATATTTTCTTCCCTGAGGCCTTAAAGTACTACTTGTTAAGTTTGAGGAAAGGGGGAGGTGAATGATGAGTAAGAATAGTCATGATTCTGTCTTTATGCTTCCAAGTGGGCTGAGGAAGAAGGAGGTTTTAGAGAAGATGGTGGGAACTTTTAAAAAAGACACCCTCAAGACCTCAGTCTTTCATAAGTGCTTATTAAGAGCTGTTGGGGTGCTTGGCCAGGCACCTGACTACAGTGGTGAGCATGTCCGTGGAGGTCGCAGTCTGCTGCCTCAGTGACAAGGCAGCAAAATGACATTACTCAAATAATGAATCAATACTCAGGTGAGGCATCAGTCAGTGACTGAGAGAATTAACAGAGACATAGGAAAATACACTTGGTACATGATGGCTATGTGCAGCAAAAGTATTTTATTGTACCTGACATGAAAATGTTCATTTCTAAAATTCTCAGCCTTCTTTTTTCCCCCTCACCTTCTTTTCTTTCTCTGTGGTACAAACAGCATGAACTGACACATATTTATTTGTGTCATATTTATGAAAAAGACTTAGTTGTTACAAGTACTGTCTTATAGGCAATAACAATAAAAATAATACTGATAATGGATAATATTTGAGAATGTATAATATTCTAAGTGCT
Organism: Hyaena hyaena; assembly: GCF_003009895.1. Classification (NCBI taxonomy): domain Eukaryota; kingdom Metazoa; phylum Chordata; class Mammalia; order Carnivora; family Hyaenidae; genus Hyaena; species Hyaena hyaena. The sequence goes on from NW_024080888.1 coordinate 1,799,253, forward strand.
TATTGTGGTTTTGTCTTGTTTTTCTTCACTACAAACCTTCAAGGTAGGTATCACTGTTACATCTATTTTTAGAGCTGATAAAATTGACATGAAGAGGTTGAAAAAATCACCCAAGACCATACAGCTAATAAGTGGCAGAGCTTAGATTTGAACTAGAACAGTCTGTCTCCAGGGCCTGAACTGTTAAATGTGACACTATGAAATTCTTGACTGACATCTGTTACTCTGAGCTATCAAATGAACCATTAATATAACCTCAAGAACCTTATTACAGAGAACTTTAACTGGTAAACAAATTTGCAGCAATGGGGTCATATAGGATCTCTTACAATGGCCAACGTATTTATCTCCTAGATTGACCATGAAGATACTAGTTTACAATATTCTTTCATAACTTTATAAATTAACTGCCTTATACATATAAAATCTCTGAAGTTAAGACTTTTTATGAGGATCTTGGGCATGCTATTTTTATAATTAGAATTGAAGTATACTAAGTATTTTTTATAAAGAAATAGGAAATAAAATTTGACAACAAATAATTCCCATGCTTTTTGTTAGAAGACACTATAAATTATATTGTCTTATCAAATCATAAAACTATAAAAACATAGAAACCAAAATTGAAAAATATTAGTTCTCCTTATGCTTATAGTTTCTGCAATTGCTGTCATTATTTTTGGTTAATGGTCTAAAGGTAACGATAATATCAGAATTTTAAATTTGTGGAAATCTGGGAAATAATTGTATACATTTATGAATGATATATTTTCATTTTCTTACACTTTTATTCTCGGTATTTTTTCTTTTCAAAGGGCTTTTAATCCTTTATGTTAGCTTGTTAGACACAAAGGTCTTTCAGTGTTTCAAAAATGCCACATGTCATGACGACATTTTATAAATGGCACATTTGCTCTCATGCCTGCATTTAGCAAAATACTCTCTTAGTGCAGTTCATGATTCTCACCAATGCAGTCTGAGAAAGGGATGCTGTCATCAAAAGGTATTCATTATATTTCAAGAAGGCAATATTAAGTCAAAGGAAGGAGACCAATTTCATGACTCTTTACACAAAGGAGAATGTCCTTGGAGATGGATGGCAGAGATTTGTAAAATGTATGCTATAATTAAAATTGTAACCATGTGTTCAAGATTTTCTACAGATACCACAAGCCACATTAATTGACTAGGTGGAATTTCAAATTAGCAAAGTACTATAATCAAGATGAGGAGGGTTATAATTAAATGTGCTTGCTGGTGAGGGTCACCAAGTGAGACAAAACCAGATTCTATTGGCTGCTGCTGTCCTTCAAATGATTAAGAGCAAAATTATACTGTAGCAACTTAAGCTCAAATATTGTCTTTAAGTGATTTATTAGTTCAGAATCATAAAGGCATAAGGTGTGATGAACATAGATAAGCATGTAACATATAAAGCTCAAACCACCCTTCAAAGATGGAGAATTTTTATATATGTAAATATATGATATATAACATATAATTCACTATATATAATACATAATATATTTCATAAAACATATGTCATTAATGTATTTATAATTATATTAAAATATATATAATATTTTACAGTTTTTTTCTTTCTATGTATACTTAAATCCTAACCCACTGCTCCATTGGGAATGTCAATGAATGAAAATTGCCAGTGCTCATGAGGATAAATACTCTTCCTTCTGTCATTTCACTTGTTTTGTTTTGTTTTTCTTCCATTTTAGTAAGAGGAGAGTATGTTGGAGAAAAGCCAAAATGTTCAGAGCTATTCACACTATTTAATAGCTTTAAAGCTCCAAGTTTCAAACAAATCTTTTCAAGAGCCCTCTGCTGAATTCATAATAGATTCTGATTCAAAGGAAGTGACAAAAGCTTGCCTAGTTGCCAAAAGTATTTTTGTGGAAAACACGAAGAAGACAAAGGAGGTAAAGAGTAAAATAGTATTCTCTATTCCAAGGCTAAATACAGTTGACCCTTGAACAACATGGAGGCACCATGGCCCTTCCCCAATAAAAAAATCCACATATAATTTTTGACTCTCCAGAAACTTAAAAGCTAATACCCTACCATTGACTTGAAGCCTCACTGGTAACATAAACAATCAATTAACATAAATTTTGTGTGTGAGATATATCATGCACTGTGTTCTTACAGTAAAGAAAGCTAGAGAAAAGAAAACATTATTAAGAAAAGTGTAAGGAAGAGAAAATACATTTAGAGCACTGGACTATATTTACCAAAAATATCTGCATATAAGTGGACCTGTGAAGTTCAAACCCACATTGTTCAATGGTGAAATGTAGTTACATTTGTAAGTCCAAGAGAAAAAAAACTTATGAAATGCTTTTATTTTGAATAGCTTCCTCCTTTCCTCAAAACAACTTAAATGCATTTTAAATGTTGTCTTCCTCTTAATTCAGCACTTTTTGCTATCGCTTTATATTTTTTCCTATCTTATCCACTAGAAAGTAAATTACATGAATATTTGGATGATCTTACCTTGCTCACCATGAAATTGGATGTAGATAGCAAGTGCTTGTATCAGAAGACTGTTCCATTTTGTGTCTGTTCAGCCTCACCTGTATTCTAACCATAGGGGTCAATCAGCTTCCCCATCTGCAATTTGTCAAGGCCTCACAGTGGCTAGTACCACACACCTTTCTTAACCAGGACTTCTCTGCACCAGGGTGCAGTTGGCCTCCATCTTGGAGGAAACTCTTTGATGAATTAGAAAAACCCTCATGAGACAGAGGACTTGAGGGCTGCAAAGAGGTAGACTGTACCCAACACTTCTGACCACTTTTTATCCTTTCAGTTCTACCTCTTATCCGAGCCCCTGTTCCATTCAAGAACCCAACTGATGAAGGTTTAACTTGCCAGTACTCACCTAGATCAGTACTATATATTTTGCCATTCCTGCATCAGGACCATTCTAATGCTACAGTATGAGTTTTCAGGTGAACCCATTCAACATAGCAGAAGCTACTGATGCACAAACCAGAAGTGTGAGTTATTTAAACCTGTGGGGTAACTGTTGACCAATGGAAGGCAGAATTCCATAGGAATATGTGTCTTCCTTTCATCCCTGGAGTATAGAGTCCTGAGAAATATACATAAATTTCCTCAAATTATCCCAGAGGACTCAGCATTGGTTACCAACTATAATAACCACCTTGATAACACTCTCTTATTTTACTCCACAAATTCCTCATTTCTGCCTTCTAGCTGGGCTCACTTCTAAATAAGTTACTGAATGAGTACTTTCATCTTAGATTCTAACTTGGGGTCAACCCAGGCTAAGAAAGAGATCAACATATATTCTTGAATGAACAAAGAAGTGAATATTAGTAATTATCCAACTTCCCTACTCAGTTTATTTTTAATTCTTTATTTTCTCGTCTTAACCTTAAATGTTGGTATTATCCAGATTGAACTTTCACACTCTTTCCTTCTATGCAAATAAAATTTCCCTGAGCATTCCCAATACACACCAAAGCTATAACTTATCTCCATTCTAACTTTTAGCTCTTTCCAGGTTCAGAAACCCCACTACTTTGCATGTGTCCATGTGCATATCAGCATATAGGGAATTGTAACTCTGTATAGTATTCCCTAGTGTTTTTCCACCTGAATACCCCATAAACGTTTTAAACTCAATATATTCAAAGAAAAATTCATTATATTTCTCATAAAACCTACCCCCTTTTCAGGATTTCCATGCATTCAAACCCACAAGTCAGAAGTTTGAATCTTTTTTGATTCGGATCCATCACTACCATAACCAATTAGTTACGAAGTCCTATATACTAAGATATTTAAGAGATGCATTTTATCTCTTAAATATAATGTATATTTCTCCCCAATTAAAATTTCACTACTTCCTTAAGTTGAATGTTTATACTGCTGCAACAACATCATAACCATCATTCTCCAATTTCATTCTCATACCTTTATTTTGAAAATATAGTGAATTTCCTAAAATCTTTTAATTTCCTTGTTTTAACTTCTTAGCAGTATCCCATGGCTTTAGCTTAAAGCTGACATTTCTTAACAAAGGTCCTTTTATCATATAGATCTTCCCTACTTCTCTCATTCTTTATCTTGTTGTCCCTATGCATACATTTTGTATCAACCATACAGAGCTCCAAAACAAGCCACCCTCTTTTCTGCCTCTGTGTCTTTACACATCAGGCGTGCTTTTTTCTATAACAGTTTTTTATCTCTTGTCCACCCATCTGATTATCTTTCATTATTCAAGAAGTAACCCCAGTCTTACTTCCTCTTAAGATCTTTCACCGTTTGTCTCACGTCTTCTCAATCCCAAGGCTTAATTAAATACTAGTTTATTTATTTATTTTGATAGAGACAGAGACAATGTAAGTGGGTGAGAGGCAGAGAGAGTGGGAGAGTAAAAGACTCCCAGGCAGGCCACTCACAGTCAGCACAGAGCCCAATGCAAGGTTTAAACTCATGAAGCCGTGAGATCATGACATGCGTGAAAACCAAGAGTTGGATGCTTAATCAACCGAGTCACCCAGGGGCCCCTGGAAATGACTCCTTATCACACTCTTCTTTTTAGTTCTTTACCATTCAATTTCTTCTTCTCTGATAGCATTATTACAAAGTATATTAGCTATTGATTTACTTAATTTTCCTTTATACAATATACATCTTTGGGTTAGGAACTTCTCAACTTTAAATTTTTGAGATACATTGGAGTGTTTGAATATAACTCCTCAATTAATGCTGCTAAATAACACAATCAATATCAATAGGGGCTATTCATTGTGTAATAACATTTTCAAAAGTATACTCTAAAAAAGGCATTATTTCCCACCATTTTTTGGAAAAGAAAAATGAAATTTAGAGAAAGTGAGATACTCCCTCAAGTTCACAGCAAGGCAATAGCAAATACCAAATTTTGCAAACCTTTGTCTATGTCATCATAAGGCCCATAACCTTACTTGATGCCACATCCTCCTCTAAGGCCCAAATCAATTATGTATGGAGAAGAAAGAGTCAGTATTATGAGCGGTAACCGAGGAAAAAAGAAAATCCGAGTTAAGCCACCACAAATCTCTTTTTATTTCTACTCCTATTATTGTTATTACTTTCCTGCTGGTTTATATTACTTAGATCAGAAAGGAGATTTCTACTTCTTTTAACAAGGCACATTAAGACCAGAATCTTCTACTGAACAAAACCAAAAATTCATCAAGCCCCACTCTGCCTTAGTTATTTTTTCCAACCTTTGGATGATCAATACATGACTTGACTTGAAAGGCAACTATTTCCTTTTAAAATCCACTATTCTTCATATTTGACAAATCAAAAAGAAATGAATCAAACAATTTGTTAAATATCAAAGAAAACGATCTGATACAAATAAAAACAAAGACACATTTTTCATGTTAGAATAGATCTCCTTTGTCAAGCTGGTTAATGTAAGAATAACTTTTTTTCTCTATTATTTTCTTTTAAGCAAGAGTTTTGTTCTGGGCCAAAAGTGGTATTTGCTTTTGACACTCTTTTGTCTCCTCTTGTTTTCTTGTTTTAAATATAGATATTTAAAGCCCTTTGTCAGGCAATGCGAACAGTGGAGACATTCACCAAAAGAAAATGAAAAGGAATAATGTGACATTTATTTCCCTACTCTATGGATTTTACCTGGAATTATACTGTGGGAAAAAATTCTTAACATATATATCATAGTCTAGATGAAGATATGTATTCTGAAATGTTTAAGGGTCAAGTGTATTGATAAAGTGGATTTACCTTGAAAGCATCAAAAACCTATTTAATACATTTATGGAGGATGAATAAGAAGATGGTTAGATATTTGATAAATAATTATAGGAAAATGTTAATAATAGAATCTATATTACAGGTATCCACTGAATAATCCTTTCAATTTTTTCCTTATTTTGGATGAATTTATTTTAAAATGTGAAAAAAAAATCAGTGAAAAAATATAATTGATCTTATGCACAGTCTCTGGACTTAAAGTCAGTTTTCAGATCCAGAACTCATTAGGTGAAAGAAAATTCTGGGATCATGTGAGGAAATATCATATTTTAAAAAAATGTTTTAATGTTTATTTTTGAGAGAGAGACAGAGTGCAAGCAAAGGAGAGGAAGAGAGAAAGGAAGACACAGAATCTGAAGCAGACTCCAGGTTCTGTCAGCACAGAGCCCGAAGAAGGGCTAGAACCCACAAACCATGGCATCATGACCTGAGCCAAAGTTGGATGCCCAACTGAGTCACCCAGGTACCCCAGGAAATATCATATTAAACTATGACAAGTATGTTCACTAGTAATTTCCCCATCCTTCCCTAAAGGGAACTACAGCCATTTTCTTCATTAACCATATATTGATAGAAGAGAATTTCTCCAAATCTTGAAAGTTAAGTATATATTGATACATTGGCTTTGATATTTGGAGGTCTAAAATGCCATCTTCATCTCTCTAATATGTAAAGATGTTATCTAGGTAATAAATGTTGTCTTAGAGTAGGTTCAACTCATAGTTGTGGTCACACCCAATAGTTACTTCTCATTCTCTAAATGTATATTTGTCTTAGATATAGTTGGTAATTGGTAGAAGATCCACATTAGTTCATTGAACTGTGGCATAAGAAATAAGAAGGAAAAGACCAAGTGGAAGCTACTGAAACTGCCCCTTTACCTCTGGCCAAGATAGTAAATATAATAAATCAATACCAAATGAAGAAAAGAGATTAGTGCCACACTTAAGACATAAACTATGATGGGGTATGGGTCTTCATCATATTCCACTCAATTCAAAAGTCTGGCCCCTACAAAAATTAAGTAAATCCAGAAAACTAGCCAAGTAGTTGAAACCCACATTTCAGCTTCTGTGTCAGATATGGCATCTGTGCTAGAGGAAATTAACTCAGCTCCAGTACACACTGTGTAGCCACTGATCTGATGAGTGCATTCTTGTGTATCCTAAGCAGTAAGGAGGACCAGAAACAGTTTACACCTATAGCGGATATATAACAGTAGGCATGTATTGTCTTATCCCAAGACTACTTAAATTTTCCTGTTTTTCTCCAAAGTATAGCCCAGAGTGATTTGAGCCATATAAACATTCCACAGCTACTATATTTATGGCATTATGTTAATTTGGTTAAAATGTAAATTGGCAGCTTAGTTAAGATGAATATGCTCCAAAGGTTGAATAGCATAACCTACAAAGACTCAAGGCCATGCTTCATAGTGAAGTTTTCAATCATCTGGTATGTAGTCTGTGGCATGCTGTGTTATTTCCCCAGTGTAAAGGAGGAATGTCTGTAAGTATTTTTTAAATGTTTATTTATTTATTTTGAGAGAGAGAGAGAGAGGAGGGAGAAAGGGAGGGGCAGAGAAAGAGAGAGAGAATTCCAAGCAGGCTCTGCACTGTCAACCCACAACCAAATGCTGGGCCTGAACTAACAAACCATGAGATCATGACCTGAACAGAAATCAAGAGTCAAATACTTAACTGACTGACCCACCCAGTTTTTTGTATTTCAGATTTTCCCAGCACAAAGAGAGACATGCAATGTCTCGTTCACATTCTCAAACTCTGAAAACAGCAGTTTCTGAAAACAAAGGAACAGTACTCTGACCTATTTATTGAATGATGAAGAAGGCTAGCTTCGACTGGACCCCAGAAGAGGAAAGATCCCTCAGTAGTTTCAAGGTGTGATTCAAGTAGGTCTGGCCCTTGAGATCACCAGGATAAGAAAATAATACACGTGGTGCTTATAGTAAGACAAAATATCAGAAGATTCTGAGGGTTCTGAAGAAGTGCTATGTTATCTATAACACAGAAAGGATAGCGTCTTCAAAATATGGTGTTGGAAAAACTGGATAGTTGTAAAATAATGAAATTGGACCCCTGACTCACACCATAGATAAAAACCAACTCAAAATAAAGACTTAAAATTTTTCATGAAACGATGAAACTATTAGAAGAAACATGAGTTTCATGACATTGGTCCCAGTAATGGTTTCATGGATGTGACATGAAAAGCATAGGCAAAAAGAGCAGAAGTACATGAGCTGGACCACCTCAAACTAACAATCTTCTGTCCAGTAAAGGAAACAATTGACAAAATGAAAAGGCAACCTGTAGATTGGGAGAAAATATCTTCAAACTACATATCTGATAAAAGATTACTACCTATGACACATAAAGAATTGCTACAACTCAACAGCAAAAAACAATCCAATTTAAATTGGGTGTTTTTTAAATGAATTCTTTAACATTCACTAATTCAAGCTGAATCTTATTTCATTGATGATCCACTTAATTACCTCAATTGATAGGCATATAATTCTACCCAAACAATCAGCATTTGTCAACTGGAGATAATCAAGTATAATTCATGTCTCTATTGAAGTGAGAGTGATTAAAATGAGACAAATCAGAAATATTAATCAATAAGGCTATTATTTCAAATCATCAACTGAGATTTTCAATATGAGCCCAAATTAATGGAAAAGTAGAATAAAAATTTTGTTAAAAATTCTTTATTAGTGAAACTGTGATTAGTAAAATCAAAAAACACAGAGTGAATGAGTCTGAAAAATCATAGTATGTTAACAAACACATTAAAAAAATATTCAAGTTCAAGGCTTATATTCACTCTTCATTGATGTGAAAGCACAGATAAAATCATGGGCAGAGTCAGACTCATCAAAATGACTGGTGTTCTGGAATTTCCAGTACCCAAAATGACAGGGAAAATCACAGGACATCTGGAGTGAAGTGTTGGGTTTGCCACAGAATCATTAGCTTTATGATCTTGGTTGTAGCTCAACCTCTCTGAGGGTCAGTTTTTAAATCTCTAAATGGGGATAGAGTACTTATCTCTCAGGGATTTTTAAGGATTAAAGAAGATCATCCATATGTCTGTGACAGAGTTAATATAGCTACATTTTGCCCTAGCACACAGCTAAATTCTATCTTCCAGCCTCCCCCACAGTTAGATAGGGCCATAGGATTAAATTCTGAGCAATGGGGTGTTGGTGGAAATGATATATACCATTTCCAATAGAAGTTTCTAAAATGCCCTCTACAATCCAAGTTCTGTCTCCCATGTGCTGGCTAGATGACTTCAGGACATTGAAGAGCATGAAGTATTTATCAGACTTTCCCCTAAATTACTGGACTTCCAGAAGATGCTCATTAGACAATGAAGTAAACATAAATTAAATATGATTATGACTGTGATTGTACAGAAGTTAGCTAACACTGACAAATACTACAGGGATGCTGCATTGTTATTTCTTTTTCCATTATTAACAAGTAGCTTCTGAGTGGCACATAAAATTAAAGGGAAATCTATCTGACAACACAAATGCCATTTGATCTGATTTAATTAATTTATCTATTTAATAAGATTAATTGAACTCATATGTGCCAAAAAAGCTCTAGAAACTAGGAATAGAATGGTAAATTAAACATAGTGCACACACTCATGTAGCAAATATTCCAGTGAGTGAAAAAATAAACAAGCAAATTTACACACACACATATACACACACTCTGTCTATATGTAATATGTATTATATACATAAGTTACATGAATAAAAATATTATTGTATAAGAGAATATAGTATGGTAGGGGACTATTTTAATAAGTCATTCTGAAAGTTTCTTTGGGATGTGAACTGAAGTATGAATGTAGAGAATAAACCACTCCAAGCAGAAGAACTTTCAGATGCAAAGGCCTAGAGAGAAACACACTTGGCAAGTTTGAGAATTTTCAGGGAAGTAAAACTAGAGGCCAGAGAATAAGAGCTAGAGTGGTAGGAAATGAAGCCACAGATGTATTTATCATTTATATGTATCATTTATAATATGTATATCGATTATATATAATATATACATTTATAATATATAATATATAATCATATATACAGATAATATTATAGATAGATCACTTATATATGTACAATATCCTATATATGTATGTAAGTATGTGTGTGTGTATCCAGATTATGTAGTAACAAGGCCATAACAAGGATTTTGGTTTTTTATTTTTAAGTGTATTTATTTTGAGAGAGGGAGCACAAGCAGGGGAGAGGCAGAAAGAGGGAGAGAAAGAATCCCAGGCAGGCTCCACACTGTCAGCACAGCGCCTAATGTGGGATTTGAAGTCACAAACTGTGAGGTCATGACCTGAGATGAAACCAAGAGTCAGATGCTTAACCAACTGAGCCACCTAGGTGCTCCAGGGTTTTAGTTGAAACCTGATGGAACATTGGAAGAGTTAAGACAGGAGATAATATGGCTTACCATTTTTAAAAGTAACTAGCAACTTTGACTACTATGCAGAGAACAGACTCTAGAGTGCAAGAGTGGGACCGTGAAGAACTGTCAGGAGGCCATTGGGATAATGCACGTGAGAAGTGATGCTGCCTGTGAATAGTGTGTTGGTGGTATAGGTGGTGTGAAGTGGAGGGTTTGTAATACATTATAAAGGTGCAGATTGCTGGTGTGTTGAAAAGACATCAAGTATGACTCCAAGGTGTGATCTGAGACACGGAGTCAAAACTGGTGCCATTTGTTGAGAAGGCGTATACCATTAAAAAGATAATTTTGGAGGGGTGCCTGGGTGGGCAATTCTGAGGCTCTTTCCAATAGTTCCTTAGAACGTTGTGGCAGGATCAAACTCTAAGAACCAGTATCAGTAGCCTATTTATACTCTTGGCCTTTCTTTCTCTGTTGTACTATCTCCAGTCCCTTTGTCTAATTCCCTGGGATCATTTTCCAAATAAACCATCTCATGTGAAAAAAAAAAAAGGCCAGTCTTCTGTATGGGACACTGGAATGAGATCACTCACTCATCACGTACATAAAGGATGAAGGTCTCAGGATGTAATAATTTGTTTCATTAACCCTCTGCTATCGTTTCTTTCTCAGGAACTGTTGTCAGATACTACCCTAAAAGCTTCATGATGGACTGAACTAAATGAGTGTAACCATGTGGTGCAAATTATGAACAGAATCAAGAGACTCTTATATCCTCCCTTGCGTCTTTCTGGCTGTCCACCTTTCATTTCAGCCATTCTGGGGCAATCAGCACAGAGCAGATAGAACTTGACAGCATCTTGCCCCAGCTACACCTCCTGCCTCTTGCTTTCTCTCTCAGGCCTCTCTTACTTAACCATGAGGGACTCCATGTAGCAGTGGTCTAGGACTTCAGATGATCAGATCTGCCACATTCTGTGTGAATTAGAATCAAGAAGAGCTGAATGGTGTCCTGAGGCTCATTCCTTGTTAATTGAGTAATTGATTTTGAAATGCAATTTGATGTTGATACACAATAATTTCAGCACCCAAGTGCTTTTTCAGCAACAATTTCAGCTAATCAGAAGCAATTTTAGTTAATACTAATGTTTTTCATGTTTTGAGCCAATGATGGAGTGGGAAGTGTTATTTAAAGAAATATAGCTGAACTAAAGACCATTATGTTTTGCATATATAGATACTACTAGTTAAAAAAAATTAAGTGTTTATTTTTGAGAGAGGCACAGCATGAGCAGAGAGAGGGAGACACAGAATCCAAAGCAGGCTCAAGATTCCAAGCTGTCAGCACAGAGCTGCACATGGGCTTCAACTCCATGAACTGCGAGATTGCAGTCAGCATCTGCACCAAAGTCAGATGCTTAAGCAACCAAGCACCCCCAGAAGCCCCAATACTACTAGTTTTAAATAGATATAGATGTCTAGAGTAATAAAATACAAACTGATCTAGAAGAGTATCTTAATTCATAGTAGTGTTTGATTAGTATGTATTTTCTCAATTAATGGGTAATAAATATACAACTATTTCACAGAGAAATGGTGCATAGATTTTTTTATGTTAAGAAAGACTCATAACGCTCAGAAATATCAAGACCTATTGTGTTGGAGGATGGAGTTTGCCAGAAATGTTACTCATGAATAATGTAAGAAGTACAAATTGAAAATAACAGGCTAATTCTTCCTGTTAAAAATAATATAGGAGACATATCATATCTTCACTTCTTAGAGCATTTACTTTAGATAATTTGTAATTGTATTTACTTCCCCCTCTCTTTGAACTATGTATAAATCCCTTTAAAAAATAGAGAGGACTTTTGTGGGCTTTAGGACATGAGGATGTGTTACCCAAGGATCTGAGAACCATCTCTTTGAAATGTAAACATCAAAGGAGATAATGCCCCTATCTCTCAATTTCTGTGGGAGGGTAAGAGTCTAACCTCAGTGGCCTTGCTTTGAGTTGCAATACGACCTCCTACCTTAAAGACATGAGAAATTTAGTTTTCCACTGGATAAAGTCAATTAGTTACCACAAGATGGCCACCCCAATTATGAGATGAATCTAGAATTAACTATGTGACAAATAGTGCTGTCATGTCCTCTTACCTGAGAATTAGTTACTGTTCACCTTGAGAATGTGTATTACTGGGTTCTATCTGCTTAACTCTATAAAGAGTGAGATTTCTGTCTTTGTAATCTCTCTGAGAGTTGCCTGTGATGTGCATCATATTCTTATATTTATTCTATCATAAAACTGTTTTCTTTGCTGCCTTTGTGGAAAGGTTTTACAGTTTGGGAGATTTTGTTTTTAATTATACTTTCCCAATAGTAAAGAAGAAAATTACTCTTTCAGTGGACCCAACATTTATCAGGCCAGCACTGAAATGAGCAATACAGCAGGTCCTATTACAGAATTACTGCTCTTGCTCCCTCATCTGTGAGGTGTCTTAAACAAACTTGAACCCTCTAATCACTGTTCACACGTGTAATAGATAGTTCTGTGTTACCCATGGACCTTCAACCTCCTCTTTTGAGTATAGTGAGGCCGTTAAAAACATTTCCTCACATGATCACTCTTTCCTTTTTACTTCTTATGACTTACTTTCTTGGTCGTTGTCAGTTCTTCAGATTTCCTCCACTGAAAGCTGGCTTCAGTCTGAGCATTCATTCTAAACAGCTATTCTCAGCATCTGCTTGTCCCTTCTCATTATGTTTTACTGCAGTCCCAAATTACAGCCGTGGTTCGGAAATTCTTACCCTCATGCTTCAGAATTAACTTCATTTCAGAGTTTTCCTTTACTCCATTTTCAGATTAAGAATAACTTATACATTGAAAGAGATGTTATATGCTTAAATTAGCCTTTTTATTCCAAGGATGATAGAAGGTCCAAGGTAATTCCACTATGCCTAGGGCAATTTTTTTTTTTTAATCAACAAGTCAGGACTTGTTTCAATTGGCAATTATCAGTGTGTCTGCTGACTTAGTTACTTGAGTTCTAGCCATCCTGTTTCCAAACTGTCACCAGTACTGTGATATCCCAGGCATGAAATGTCAGTAGCACTGATAGAAGGATCTTACACAGCACACAGTATGGTAGGTGATGTTCATTAGCAATGACCCTGTACTTATTTCCCAAATGCGATTCTCAGACAAAAGTAACACCCAGAACATCAGCTTGTTTAATTGGACTGTTCTGTTAGGCAGTGACTCAATCACAAAAGGAAGAAATAACATGTGCTCTTTCAGAATTCACTGACATCTCAGTCACACCATTCCACAGTGATTTAAATGGTGCTTATGGCTATTTGTGCTCAAAAAATACCTCTTAATTTTGACAGGAGTCCCTGTTGACAGTATCCTCAGGAACCCCACATACCCTTTTCTGCTATTAGCAATAATTTTAACAGAGTTACCCATCACATATGTCTTTTCACTTTAAAACACTGTATCTAAAGTAATAGTTCATCTTTTGCTTTTCCATAATACAGAAAAAAATTCATACACAGATTACTACAATATTTTGCATTTTTATCACTGATTCTTTGATGCATGATTACAACTCCTTGCCTCCTTATAATATATTCTGGTGCAGAGCAAAGGAAAGCTATCATTTTCTTTTATCTGGAGATTTTTAGGACAGCCATATAACAGAAGGGATGACCAGGCTCTTAGCAATGATGCTACCCAATCAATATCTGGATTGACTGAACCACTTTGAAGTCAACACAACAAAAATATTGTAAGAAATCATCCCTCATGGGGGCGCCTGGGTGGCTTAGTCGGTTAAGCATCCGACTTTCGCTTAGGTCATGGTCTCGCAGTTCGTGGGTTCGAGCCCCGCGTCGGGCTCTGTGCTGACTGTCAGATCAGAGCCTGGAGCCTATTTCAGAGTCTGTGTCTCCCTCTCTCTGACCCTCCCCTGCTCTCGCTCTCTCTCTCTCTCTCTCCCAGAAACAAATAAACACATTAAAAAAAAAATCATCCCTCATGGAAGAATTAGAACTCTTGTGCAATGCTGGTGGGAATGTAAAATGGTACAGCTGCCATGGAAAACATTATAGATTTGCTCAAAATATTAAAAACAGAACTACCACATGACTCAATTATTCCACTTCTTGTTATTTATACAGAAAAACTAAAGAAAAAAAATGATATCTGCACTGCCATGTTCATTGCAGAATTGTTCACAATACCCAATCATGGAAGTAACCTAAATATCCACCCATAAATGAATAAACAAAATGTGGTATATACATACAATACGATATTGTTCAGCCATGAAATAAGGAAATTCTGTCATATGCTATAAGATGAATGAATCTTGATGATGTCATGTTAGGTGAAATAAGCCAGTCATAGCAGGACAAGTACTCTGTGATTCCACTTATATGCAATATCTAAAGGAGTCAAACTCATTGAAGTAGAAGGTAGAATGGTGTTGCCAAGAGCTGGGAGGGAGGAGAAATGGAGAATTGCTGTTCAATATATATAAAGTTTCAGTTATGGAAGATGAGAAAGTTTGAGGTCTGCTTTGCAACATTGTTCTTGTAATTAACAATACGGTGATGTACAATTTCAATTTTTGGTAATAGGTTAGAGCTCAAGTCCTGTGTTTTTTAACACAATAGGAAGGGAGGGAGGGAAGGAGGGAGGGAAGGAAGGAGGGAGGGAAGGAAGGAAGGAGGAGGGAGGGAAAGAGAGAAAGGAAGGAACAAATGAATGAATGAATGGAGAGAGAGACAGACAGAGAGACTGGCTTCTCTTTGTGGCCACTATAGTCAAAGCATAATTGTCATAATGATGAGTTTGAGTTATGACCTCTACTCTCACACACAATGTAGTAATATAACTACCAATGACAGCACGTTTCTCACCTCTGTTCATGTTCTATGACCATCAGAGTAGTCATAAGGGCAACTCTCACACTAAATAAACATATTTTATGGTATACTTTAGTTGGTAAATTTGTATGATCAACCCTGATATGTCTACATTTAATTGGACTTTTGTGTAAAATCATGACTCAATCATGAAGGGAAAAATAACATGGGGATTTTCACAGTGTACATAGCAGTTTCTATAAAAGACATTAGCAGGTCTCAAGTCAATTAAAATACACTCCTGTTAACTTGTATTAAGTTGGGTTTGTTTGTTTGTTTGTTTTTAATTTACAGGTTGATTTTCTGGGGAAAAAAAAAAGCATTGATCTTTTCAAATGCCAGTGTATAGGTTGTACCAAAGTTTGAATTTTGGAATGGGTACTAGCCAAATATGGTGTTACTGAGGCTTCAGCTGAGTATGAACTTCATGTGGGATCAATGGATATGTGATTATGTGTGAGACCTTTATGCGTAGTCATTTTAATATCATTACTGTTATGAATAAGATGCAATGGACACTGTGGTATATCATTGAGGCATTCATTCTTCCTGAAGCCAGGAGAATGGATTGATGAAGTTCATCGCTGAGTCCTTCCCTATTAGGTGGTCTCCTACTAAAGGAAGCTGCCTTACCCAAGCTTTCACCCCTGCCCTGATCCTTCCCCAGCAGAGATCCTGGCCTATGATAGTTATATTGTTTTAGAATTATTATTTTTCCCACTTATGAATAGTCTTAAACATATAGAAAGATTGAAAAAACATTACAGTTACACCATTTATCTATCACCTAGCTTCTACCATTTACATTTTATTATACTTGCTTTATCAGATATTTATCTATCCACCTACCTTGGATTTATTATGAACATCTGAATATTTAATTTAAAATATTGGTAATCAATGTAAAATTGCAGTGAAAATCTACTTCACCAAAACCAGGTACATGTTATTAAGATATTTTAAACTGCCTTTTCTTGCACTCATATAAGATGTTCGACTGAGATAGAATTAAAACCATTATGTGTTCAAAGCCTACTTGAACAAAGAAAGCAAGCCTCATTACATGCTTTGCAGATATACTGAAAACTAACGGTTGTTTGCAAAGCTTTCTTATACTGAAACCTGGGGAAGAAATCAAACCAATACATTATGGGGTGTATTTCTTACAGGCTACCTGATGGACAGACTCGCCTATCATTCTATCATTCCTCTCCAGAAATACTTGCCAGTAAGAGACAGAAACCTGAGTGGCAGATAGAAATTCAAGACCAATTTCATTATCCTGAAAGCCAGTCATATTTTTCTATGGACAAAGTTCTCATCCCAGGTTTAAGGACAAATTTTTCATAAGAGGTTTTGTAAAGCAGAAAATGCCTGTAAAAATATTAGATATAAAAATATAAGTGAGATTCACAGTTGCAAGACCGCTTCTGAAAATGTTCAGGAAGCATCTCGTTCAGTGTTGATACAGAGCTTCAGTTTGTGGGGCCACATCATTAGCATCACTTTATCATCACCCTCTAATCCAGTAGCTAAAGAGGTGGGAAACTTACTTGAAGTTGGGTAGAGGTGTTTAGGGGAGGGAGTATTAATAACTTGTTCACATTATTACATCAGCTGTACCGTAGACTGTAGGAGTTAAACAAAGGAAGTTGTTCCTCCACTAATCTCAGTTGAAAATGAAAGTCTATTTAGTTTAATATGCAATATAACTACCAGAGGAAAAAATATACCAGCCACCAATGCTGAAAAATTTATTTCTGCTCTATAATGTCAAGTTTCAAAATGCAATTACTAAAATTATTTTTAAAAATCTCAATAGCTAAACTTGAATAACATTTCATGTTTGTTTTGCACATGACATGTTTTCCTATATTGTGATATCCATCTTGCCAACTGTTGATTTTAACATTTGAACATTCAACATTAAGTGAAAATGTGTATTCCCTACATCTCCAGTGAATTCATTACTGTTTTTCCTTTGTTAAGGTGCCAGATTATTTTATGTTGAAAAAATATGGTCTACATTTTTATATTTAAACATTATAATATTTCTAGAGAATTCTTTCCAGTTCAGAATCTTCAAGTACTTAAAAATTTTTTAATGGTTTTATTTATTTCTAAGAGACAGAGACAGCGTGAGCAGGGGAGAGTCAGAGAGACAAGGAGACACAGAATTGGAAACTGTGTCCAGGCTCCAGGCTCCGAGCTGGCTACCAGCACAGAGCCTGATGGGGGGCTCGAACCCACCAAATGTGAGATAATGACCTGAGCCGAAGCCAGAGGCTTAAGGGGCTGAGCCACCCAGGCGCTCCGGAATCTTCAAGTACTTTTTAAAAGCAGTATTAAAATTCATTCTCACAATCATCTCTTTTGGAATTAGTGTAAACTTCTATTAAATTAGAAAGAAAAAACCCTCAGATTTTATTATTTAGAATATATACATGGATTTCAGAGCTTATATGCAGTGATTTTTGGTTTCAAGATTTTTACTGAAATAATGTGTTTCTACTTTTTGTGGACTGGATTATGTTATATAAAGCTCCATTTTTAAATTTTGTTAGTATGACAAAAATCAAAAATTAAATTTGAATGTAAGGCTTTACTAATTAAATATCTGATACTCATTAAGGGTGGTCAGAAGAGAAAGAGTGAACTACAGAGCATGTGTGAAAGAAATGGAGCCTGTGTGCAGTGGGAAGGATGCTGCTGTGAAGGCTGGGTACACAATGAGCCCAGACTCACTCCCATATTAGGAGCAGGTACACATTTGAGTAGTAGCTTATGTCCATTTTTAAGGCTGTTATTAAAAACAGCTGGACAAATATTTCATGAATCTCAGGAAAGAAACTGGAAGAGAATGGTTGATGGGAGTAAATAATACAGAGGGTAAAGGGTATTTGACTAAAGTATGGACATAGGGAAATTTGCCAGTTTAAACAGGAAACAGAGAAAGGAAAGGTCAAGCTTCCTGACACAAAGCAAGACTCTGTTTATCAAAAGGAGGCTCATTTTCCAAGCAAAAATAGGATTAGTAGGTAAAGAGCTAGTGTTCCTTAAGTGTAACCATTTTATTGACCCATGGGAAGGTCACAAGTTCTAACTACATTTGATAGGTGACTTTCAACGGAGTTGTTCATACTGAAGTTTGTAAAAATGGCTTAAAGAAAGTGTTTGCATTTCATTATAATGTGGGTGCCCACACAGAGGATTCAGTATACAAAATGTTCTTTTGCTTTAAGTAGTTAATGAGAGAAAGACTACTCTTACCCTTGCCATAATGGAGATGTATGTAACGTCTTTTCTAAGTAAGGTATATTGGCTCTTTAAAAATAATAAAAATAATAATATGGACTTCTTTCAACTATGTACAAAAGAAACCTGAACTTGTTGTTTCTTATTAGGAACCAAACAAGCAAATGGAATTCTTTGAGTTCTATGTTGTGGTACAACTACACTTTCTCTTAATAGCTTTCTTGTAGTGAGCCTTGGCTCACAACTTGTTTTAGAAGAGGTAATGATTTCAGTTGAAATTTCACCAATAGCCTTGCTCAGCTCCATGACTGGAGTGTGAAAAGGAAGGGGCATTTCTAGCGCCCCAGATGTCAAATGTGGATATCACCTTCTTGGTAGCACAAATCTTGTGGCATCACTAAGACCTCAAGAGGAAAATGCTTCACTGTGGGGAGTATTCACCATTGCCAAAGCAGATGTAATTAGGAATGCTAAGAGTACTTAGTCCCAGAGATTATGGCTTGCCTGAACAAAACATGTTAGTTTTTGTTGGTTCCACATTTTGCTAATTTTCTCACTTTGTTACAGCTATTTTAATTTGTTCACTTTTCAAATGCTATGCCTGCCTCTGCCGCCACATTCTTCAAAGTAAGTGAAGACAAAGAGAATAAATACAATTCTCTTAAACACTGATAAATCCAGGAACAGATGCACAGTTTAAACATTGTCTGCCCAAGAGGTATGATTTAGGAGATAGGGGCAAAACTTCTCCCAAACCCCACCTTAAATCACTGCCTTATTGTCTGAAATTATATCCATTTAAGTCTTCATGGGATGGAAGAACTCAAACAGATCTTGTAGTATATGTTTGCTTTTCAAAAGGAAATTGTGTGAACCTTTAATATTCAACCACAAAACCTGATCCAAGAAAGGTCAATGTTTTCACTTCAGATAAGCTGTTTATTTCCATGTTTGAAAGAACTGAGCCAAAAAACAGAATGAAAAATGGAATGAATCCCCTAGTCCTTCCTGTGACTTGGGTTTATTCCAAGTTTTTACATTGCAAAACATTAGACATAGTCATATTCAAGTATGATCACATAAACACATCATTCAGCAAAAATATTAAACACTTACATGCCATTACAAGAACCTTAATCTACTACTTCAACTCATTAATAAAGACCTGTGAAAGCTTTTAAATTCCTTTCATATGAATACGATATAGAAATATAGGAATAGTAGTATTTATTATCCAGTGCTTAAACTCTCCTTGAATATCTATAGGTGAACATTGAACTAACAATTAGATTTACTTGCCAGTGAATTTATCCTATATATACCGGCCCAAAGACTGTGTGCTCTCAGTGTGTCTATATGTGTGTGTATTTATATGCTCTTATGTGCACATTTGCATGCTTGTAGAAAATTCTGCACGAAGAATGGTATAGATCTACATTTCATTATTTACTGGGTGATACTGATAACTCTAGATGTCCTATCAGAAGTAAATGTTGTTACTTCACAATCACACTTCACATCTTCTCTGTCATCCATTTGTGAAAAACCCAAAACGACTTAAGGTTAACTTTAAGGAAAATTAAGAAACCATGTCATAATTAAACCAAGGGTTTAAAATCTAGTCAGCATGCTCTGTCCAAACTTTTTTTTCCTATTTAATTCACATGGAATTTTTCTCCTTAATGTGAAGTACTCTCTATGCATCTGTTGCTCAGTGTAAAATAATTTATTCTCTTACTCTGGGAATGTGAGGATATGGGCAGTAGAGGAAGCCTAGATGAAACTGGATTTAAATGTAAGCTCTGTCTCTCTCAGCCATGGGGGCTTGGCCAAAATAACTAGCTTCTTTGTGTTTTAGTTTCCCTATCCCGAAAATGCAGAAAATAATAGCCACCTCATAGTGTCATATAAATATTAAATGACAGAATATATGCATCTTGCTTAGCACAGTGCCTGGGGCACACTGGGGAAGCAACATTAGTGCACAGTGGTTAAGGGTGCTCCCTTAGGAGCCAGACTCCACCACTCGTCCCTTAGTGATTCAGGGCAAGTTACTCGATACTCTGTGCCACACTTTCCTCATCTGAAGTAGTGAGGGTAGAATAATAACATCCAACATAGTGGCTGGATTAAATAAAACACTTAAAATACTTTTATAATAGTGTCAATAAAAGTTAGCTGTTAATGCCCTATCAATGGTTAGTATTAATATCTGTTATAAAAACTGCAATTTCATTTTTATGAGGAAAATATGTTTTAAAAAATAGATGCAAGAAGCAAAATATCCATTGGAAATGGCATACGCTCCACGACATTCACTTCACTAACCTCACCTCTAGCTTTGCCTCCGCAGATGGAGGACTGGCCAAAGTTTAACCACAGGGGAGAAAACAAGAGCTGCTGTGTGGCAGGAGCCACTCCTCTCCCTGGTGCCTCCTTCAGACCTTCTTCAAAGAAACACTAATGCAGACAAAAGGTCGAGACTAGTTCTGCCCTGTGGGAAGGAGGCACTTTCCTGTGTCTCCCCTTTCATCTTCATTGTGGACCCATTCCAGCCTTTGCAGATCATTTTTAATCCAGTTCCAGGCTTGCCTTTTCTCTCAGTCTCTGCCCCCAAATTCCCTCACCCCAAGGCTGGCAGTCAGAATGCCTCACCCTGTAGTCGTTGCTCAGCCAAAGGTCTTTTGCCAAAATGAAAAACAACTGGCTGCTACAGCAAGTGAGAACGTTCCTGCCCACGTTACACCCTGAAGTTGGACAAAGGCCAGGCAATTCAGGTATGGAAACTAAAGTTGCAAAACGAGTACAAGTGAGTAATTTATACACAAAGGCAGGAGTCCCCTTTGTAGACAAAAGTAAAACACTGTATAATGATACAAATGTCTATAATGGAAGGAATTAATTTGAGATTTTTAATTCAGAAAAACCAACTTTATATATGCCATGTGATCAACATAGGCACAGAAAACCTCCAGAAGGATATGCATAGATCAGCATGGTAAGGTAAGAGTAACTGTCTCTGGGTAGTGAAGTTATGAATGGTTTCTTCTATGCTTCTTCTGTTTCTATGCTTTCCAAAATGTGTGATTCTTTTACAACATAAATTAAAATTAAATTAGTATTAGTGATAGCCAGCCTCCAAGATGGTTCCCAATGATCCCCACCTCCTGATACCTTTGTGCCGTCCCATCCCACATTGTGCAATTGTTGGTCTGTGTGACCAATAGGATATGACAGAAGTGATGGTACATCACATTCAAGGTGAGGTTGTAACAGATGCTGGCTTCTGTCTTGGGTTCTCTTCACCTCTCTCCTCCCCCGTGCTCCTCACCCCCGCCCCACCAATCACTTCCTCTGATGAAAGCCATTGCCATGTTGTAAATACAAGGAGGGCTGACCTCCAGCAAAGAGCCAGTAAGGAACTGTGAGGCCTATTAACAATCCCATGAATAAACTTAGAAGTGGATCTTCAGCCTCAGCAGAGCCAAGAGATATCTTCTGCTCCTATGAAAGTTCCATACAACTGTGGAAAGTTGTAACCTCACAAGAGACTCTGAACTAGAACAAGCCAGGTTCTTCACCCTCTCAGATTCCTGAACCTCAGAAACTAGGTGATAATAAATATTTGTTATTTTAAGCAGTTGTATTTAGGGGTAATTTATTACTCAGAAACAGTTAACTAATTTTTTTCTATAATATTGAAGATAAAGACAAATAAACTGATGGGGGAAAATGTATTTTTTCTTTAAGGTGGCTTGTATACTTTTCCAAGGAGTGCAGAAGGGGTATAAGCAGTTTTAACCTTTATCCATAAAGACTTCCAAAGTGAAATATCTGATTGATATGAGGACTTCAGAACTCCTTCTTCAATTTTGTTCAGATCTGTGATCAGGAAATATTTCCCATCACACATTATATCTGGACTGATAGAAGACCCGAGGTAAAGTGAATCTAAGTGTGGGAAAGAACCCTCAAGGCTAAAGTAATTTTGTACCAACTTGGGAATTTTATAAAAATAGCCTATGGCTATAATTTTATTAAAAACTAGACTAAAGGAGCAAATCCAAATGGAAAGCATTGAGTTATTACTTTCCTGCTCTGACAGCACAGAGAAATCATTTTAGATCTATAAGGGCCTTGGGGCTCTCTGCTGACTAAATTGTACCTATGAAGAGGCTGACTGAACATGGCACTTTACGCAACTGACATTTTACCAAAACTTGTCTGGAAGGTGAAGTCTTGTTTTTGTTTTTGTTTTTTTTTAATGATACTTATTCCTTGGGGAAATAATGGAAATATCTTCCAGGTCTTTTTTTGGCTCTATCCTGGATATCTTTCCAAATAGGCCCCAGCTTCCTATTAAAGCACACAACAGATGAGATGATTTGTGTCTTTCAATTTGTTCTTACTCATTTCGCCATTTCTGACTCCTCATCTCTTAGGAAAAATACACACAAACATACATACACAGAAATTTAGAACAAATCTTTTCATTCCATATGATTGATCATGCACAGATGCCTGGAACTTATCTTTGCCAGATGGCTGTGCAACCACATAAACACCCTCACACTCACTCAGGTAGCAGCATCAGAGCCACTGTGTGTGCACTGTCGAAATACCACCTGTCAAGGTCCACAGCAAAGGCATTACCTTCTTCAATTTTTCTCTTGAATGCTTAATCCTAAATGTTTTTTATTCTTTTCCCCAATTGCTTCATCAGTACATTTCTTTTAATTTTTTAATGTTTACTTTGTTTTTGAGGGGGGGATGGGCAGAGAGAGGGAGATACAGAATCCCAAGCAGGCTCCAGATTCTGAGCTCTCAGCACAGAGCCCGATTTGGGGCTTGAACACACAAACCATGAGATCATTACCTGAGCCGAAGTTGGACACTTAACTGACTGAGCCACCCAGCCCCCTCATCATCAATACATTTCTTACACTGTTCTTTTGTTCTGCCTTTTACTAATGTTGTTTGTATATTTGTCTTTATTACACACAGATGGACTGCCAGTAATTGCTCTAAACACTGGCAATACAATTATAAGGGAGGCATGGTTCCTCAGCCAGAGCTAAGAGGACCCCACAGGGACCATCACAATCCTCGAGTAAAAACCTTCTCTTTCCCTATCCAATTTTAAATTACTGCCTCTTTCACCCCATAACATTCAAAGAGACCAGAGTCTATCTTGAAGGAGACTATAATTAGAACCCACTATTCAGCATTATTTCCCCTTGGGAACAAAAAAACAAAAAACAGACTACTACCATATTAACAACCTTGTTCCTTAGACACAGGAACTCCTAGTCTTCCAGCTTGTCCTTCTGCATTGCCCCTTAGCCACCCAGCTTCTCAGTGGGCTGCCTCTCACCTGCACTGTGTCTTCTAGGATGGCATCTGCAAAAGAGCTTACATTGCCAAGTTCTGTGAACTTCCCTGTAGTGTTCTGCTTCCTGAAACCAGGCTATGCCTCTAGAACAGTACCTTCCCTGCAGGCCTTGGATCTGGAAAATGTTTGTTCTCCCT
This sequence comes from Hyaena hyaena, assembly GCF_003009895.1. Taxonomy (NCBI): domain Eukaryota; kingdom Metazoa; phylum Chordata; class Mammalia; order Carnivora; family Hyaenidae; genus Hyaena; species Hyaena hyaena. The sequence goes on from NW_024080888.1 coordinate 1,823,246, forward strand.
CTTTCCACATCACACTAGGCCTAAGGGGGGTTGGCAGACTCTTTGTTTCCCATCATAACTTCCAGATCAATGTTGTTGCCATAAAAAGAAAAAACCCCACATAATTGAAGTGTATGTCATCATTATACCAACTTTCATTTCCAAAGGTGTCTACTCCTACTCACCTGCTCACTCCCTATTCATTGACCATTTTAGCACTTGACTTCAAGTGCTTATTCCTACAGAATTCTTGCAACTGCTCATGGTGAGTTTAACATCTATGTAGATGATTCATCCACACTTCTAGCTCTTCAAATCCTCTATTCTTTTCATATCCAATGTCTTATACTTCACTCTCAGCCACTATGTCCATAGTTTATGTCCTTAACCAGAGGGCTGGCCTATGGCCTACAGCCATGTCTAGCCTACTAGCTGTTTTTGTCCAGCTTGCAATCTCAGGATGGGTTTTATATTTTTAAGTGGAACACATCCATGTTCACTTATTTATATATTGTCTATGACTGTCTTCCTATTACAATGACAGAGAGAATAGTTGAGACAGAGACCCCACAGCCTGCAAAGCTGAAAATGTTTATCATCTGGCCCTTTGCTTAAATGTTTGCTGACCCTTTCCCTACATTTTCTCATTACTAATAAATACAACACCTTCAAAATCTCATTTTCAAAAGTCCCCCTCTTTGACAGCTCCCTCATCTCTTTCTGGTTTGCTTGAGTAACCTTTAACCACCCAACCTGCTGATGCTGTCATCACTTTTCCTCCACCTCAGTTCTCTCATTTCTCAGGTTGGATTCCAAATCATCAGTACACTTTCTCCCCTGCACATAGCTTCAGCTTCCATGCCCCTTTTTCTATCATTCCAGCCTCTTATGACTATAACCAAATCTTTGGTTAAGTTCAACTGTCTACCTATTCTGTGCCTGCCCCTGGGCAGGTGAATGTGGGTGCAGCCATAGCAGCAGCAGTAGTAGCAGTGCGGCCTTGATATATATACATCTGATATACCCAGCAGCCACCTAGCCCCCTATGAAAACAGACATCCTTGACACACCAATCAAATACCCATGAAGGATTATTCAGAGCTTTCATATATTAACGAGTCATGTATCACCATGTTAGTTTGTTTTCCTTTCAACTTTATTTTATCGGATTTACCTTGAGCTCATCTTTTACAGCCGCAAAGACTTTTTGATTCCAGCTTGCCTGCAGCTGTCTTTTCACGTATGTTTTCTGTGCATATTTACTCCATATCCTTTCGACAACATCTTCGGTTTATTTCCAAGAGGACAGTGACCAAAATAATGATTATAATGTATATCTAGAAATTTCCAGGATATTGGAAAAGAATATTGAAAAAAAGGGGTGGACTGCTTAAATTGTGAGGTAATCAGATTATAGAAATTGTGGCATATATAATTTGGAGGATGAATATATTTCAATGGCATCATTGTAGCATGGTGTATGTTTATATAAGCTTATTTGGAAGTAATATCAAAAGCCCAAATTTGAGTCTACATTAAATGTACTACCTGGCCCTTTATGGAAAAACAAGCTGTGTAGCTTCTGGAACACATTTAACATTTTAGTTTTCTCATATGTGCAGGGAGAGCATTTGCTTAGCTACTTCTAAGGGCCCTTCCTATGTTAAAATTCTATTATTCTAAGATCTACTCCTATTCTTCTTCTCATATTCCATTGAAGTAAAAGTCCCTTTGGTCTCATAGCCAACTTCATCTCTTATTGAACAAGAATGATTCTGTGTTCTCAAGTCTGATCTAAATAGCTCTTAAATAGAAATCAAAAAAAAATTTTTGAGACTCTTGAGTCCTGATTGACTGAGACCTTTACATCCTAACAATAGCTATTTGATATAGTCACTGGATAAAGCAATGGCTCCTCTATTGATGTGTCTAAGTGTCTGCGAGTTCAACCAAGCAAAAAATCCATTTGGTTGAGTAGTCTTAGTACTGAACAAAGTTTCATCCCAAAGGAATACATCTTATTGTAAGATAAAAGAAAATGTTGGGTAATGTTTTTAAAAAATCTTTGTAGATCTAAATGCTTCAGCTGATAACTTGGCAGGGGGCAGGGAATTAGTTTATAAAGATTTACGTTTTTTAAGAGTGAATTCTTTAAGATCTCAAACAAAAGCGGCAATCACTGAAGGAATAAATCGCATGGCAATGGTGCAGTAAAAAAAAATACAAATATTAGTTCTATATTTCACAAGAATCCTCATAATGCAAGAAATGGAAATATATATTTTAAGTGAACTTACATATACTGAGGCAAAACTTTTTATCTTAATAGCTATGAAAGCATAAGATAAAATCAAGTCGTTATTCTGAACTATTAGTCAAATGCCTTAGGAAAAGTTGAAACTTTATGGCCAAGGAATTAAATGTTTCAGGCAGGAAATGTATAAATGAGGCCCAAAAAATCCCAAGCAGAATTTTTAAATATCTATATGATGAAGAGTTATATTTACAAGGCTTTTGATGTTTTCAAAGCATCTGAATATCACTTTTTAATGGTTAGTTGATATTATTAGCATCTAAGCCTATGTCTTGCTCAAAAGTCCAAAAGGTATATTGTGAAGATCATGAAAATTTAAACTATCCTTAATGAGCTATATAAAATGAATGTCTCCCAAAACACTAAAAAATATTTTAAATAAATTTCTCCCTTTTTTTTCCACACTCTTTTTTATTCTTAAACATCTTTCCTCTGAAGTTTTTCCAATCCTATTTCCCCTGGCAGATTAATCACTAGCATTCTGTTTCTTTCTTTAAACAGAAAACTTGTATACTATAACATACATGTTTTAGTCATTTGCATATCTGTCTCCTTTACAATGTTATTTTGTTCATTTCTATGTCCCTAATACCAAGCATGGAGCCTGACATACATAAGAACCTAATGAATAATGTTGAACTAGTGAGAAAACTGAGGCCCAGATAGAGGCTGTTTCCACAGATCGTATACCTCGTTAATGACAGTGCTTTTGCTAGAATTCCATGTCGTTCACAATGATACCCTTTGCATAATTCATAAATATTTAAAAAATTGATGACATAATAGGTTAATAAGGCAATGATTCCTAGGAACTTTCTACTGCCCTGTTCTGATCAATAATCAATAGAGCATGTCTCATTTTTTAAAATAGTCTTCTAATTACTTGGTTTAAATGAGGAAATAAGATTAATATACACATCATCAGGGGTGCCTGGGTGACTCAGTCAGTTAAGCATCTGACTTTTGATTTCTGACAGTCGTGATCCAATGATCGTGATCATCCAATGATCGGACATGATTATGATCATGATCAGGTCACGATTTCATGGTCGTGAGATTGAGCCCCACATCAGGCTCTGTGCTGAGTGTGAACCCTGGTAGGGATCCTCCCTTTCTTTCTCCACCCCCTCTCAAAGTGAATAAACTTTAAAATATGACATATCAGATAAAGGGCTAGTATCCAATATCTATAAGAACTCATCAAACTCCACACCCAAAAAACAAATAATCCAGTGAAGAAATGGGCAGAAGACATGAACAGACACTTCTCCAAAGAGGACATCCAGATGGCCAACAGACACATGAAAAGATGCTCAGCATCCCTTATCATCAGGGAAATACAAATCAAAATCCCACTGAGATACCACCTCACGCCAGTCAGAGTCACTAAAATGAACAAATCAGGAGACTCTAGATGCTGACAAAGGTGTGGAGAAACGGGCACCCTCCTACACTGTTGGTGGGAATGTAAGCTGGTGCAATCCCTCTGGAAAACAGTATGGAGGTTTCTCAAAAAATTAACAGTAGAACTCCCCTATGACCCAGCAATAGCACTGCTAGGAATTTACCCAAGGGATACAGGAGTGCTGATGCATAGGGGCACATGTACCCCAATGTTCATAGCAGCACTCTCAACAATAACCAAAACATGGAAAGTGCCTAAGTGTCCATCAACTGACGAATGGATCAAGAAGATGTGGTTCATCTATACAATGGAATATTACATGGCAATGAGAAAGAATGAAAAGTGTTGTTATTTAAGAAAATTAAGAAAATTAAAAAATATATATATATAGGAGGGAGGGGAGAATATGGCGGAGAAGTAGGGAGCTCCATACATTGCACGTGCCCCCATATCTCACAGGGGAAAGATCTAAAGCCATAGGAAACCTTACAGAACCCAAGAGATTGGGAGAAAAAAGACACAGAATCCACTGAGAAACCATTCTAACATGAGTGCGAACTGGGGAAGATAAAATTGGGCCAGAATAGGAGACTCCGGGGACGGGGGCGATCCCCCTCTGCGGGGAGTGAGAGGGGAAAAAGAGAGAGTCTGAAACTGCTCAAGATAGGGTCCCTATTGCTGAGAAACAGAAAAACCTCCGCTCGGGGCACAGAAAGACCGAGCGGGCCAAATCCCTGCATGCAGGTCCCCACGCGCCAACTCGTCCCAGAGGGACTGCGCACTGACCACATCTTTGTGCTCCTGGCTGGCTAGGCCCTTAGAGGATCTGCGCGCCTCTGCACCATTGTGCTCTTGGCAGGCCGGACTCCTGGAGGAGCCGTGTGCACGCGTACCGGGCTTCCGCGTTCCTGGCTGGCTGGAACTCTAGAGGGAAGGTGAAGAGCTTAAAATCTGGGAGATTTGCCCGTGAGTTCGTGTTTCGGTTGATGAGACACAGAGCGACCTGGTTTCTCTCTCTCCAGCGGGCCTGGAGCGGCCCGCAGACAAACCCCCGTCCATGCTTGCCAACTGACCCTAAGGAGAAGGGAGCAGCAATTCTGGCTCCACCCCCAGGGCTAAGCAAGAGGCTTGGAATTCCCCAGAGGGGATCGCCTGCTAGAAGGTTGTGTCTACAGCAATTTAAGTGGGGCGCGAGGACTGGGATTTGGAAACTAGGCGTGGCCTGGGTTAAAGAGCACAACATACTTAGGCTGTGCCCCTGGCCCGGCGAGTTTAGACACCCAAAAAAGCGAGGTGCAGCGCTTGGTTCAAGAAGGGACTGGAGCACCGTCACTCTCCTCCCCACAACCAGCCCCGCCCTGTCTTCTCTCTCTTTCTCTGTGCTCTTCAACCAGCACTGCATACACACGGCTATTTAACTGTAGCTGGGAAATCCAGTTATATGCTTTAAACCATTCTTTGCCCATCGGTTTTCTTCTTTTTTCCTTTTCTTTTCTTCTTTTTGACCTTTTTATGTATTTTTTTGTTTTCTATTATTCTATTACTCTAAACGCACATATTTCAATAATGACACTGAATGTAAATGGGCTGAATGCTCCAATCAAAAGACATAGGGTAGCAGAATGGATAAAAAAACAAAATCCATCTATATGCTGTCTACAAGAAACTCATTTTAGACTGGAAGATACCATCAGATTAAAAGTAAGGGGATGGAGAAATATATATCATGCTACGGGAAGGCAAAAGAAAGCCGGAGTAGCTATACATAATCAGACAAACTGGACTTTAAATTAAAGACAATCACAAGAGATGAAGAAGGGCACTACATAATAATTACAGGGTCTATCTATCAGGAAGAACTAACAATCAAAAACGTCTATGCACCGAATATGGAAGCACCTAAATATTTAAAACAATTAATCACAAACAGAAACAAGCTTATAGATAAGAATGTGCTAATAGCAGGGGACTTTAATACTCCGCTTGCAGCAATGAATAGGTCAACCAGACAGAAAATCACTAAAGAAATAATGCACTTGAAAGACACATTGGACCAAAAGGATCTGACAGATATATTTAGAACTCTACATCCTGAGGCCAGGGAATTTACTTTCTTCTCAAGTGCCTATGGCACATTCTCCAAGATAGATCACATAGTGGGACATAAAGCATCCCACAATAAATATAAAAGAATTGAGATCATACCAGGCACGCTTTCAGATCATAATGCTTTGAAACTTGATATCAATTCCAGGAAGAAGTCTGGAAAACCTCTAAAAACATGGAGGTTAAAGAACACCCTACTAAAGAATGAAAGGGCCAATCAGGCAATTATAGAGGAAATTAATAAATATATGGAAACAAATGAAAACACAACAATCCAAACTCTATGGGATGCGGCAAAGGCAGTCCTAAGAGAAAAGTACATTGCACTCCAGACCTATTTCAAGAAGTTAGAGAAAGCACAAGTCCAAAATCTAATAGCTCACCTAAAGGAACTAGAGGCAGAGCAACAAGAACACCCCAAACCCAGCAGAAGAAGAGAAATAGTAAAAATCAGAGCAGAAATAAACAACATAGAGACCAAAGAAACGATTGATTAGATCAATGAAACCAAGAATTGTTTTTTTAAAAAATAAACAAAATTGACCAACCTCTAGCCAGGCTTCTCAAAAAGAAAAGAGAGCACCCAAATAACAAAATCATGACTGAAAATGGACTAATTACAACCAACCCCTCAGAAATACAAGCAATTATCAGGGAATACTATGAAAAAGTATATGCCAACAAACTGGACAATTTAGAAGAAATGGACAAATTCCTAAACACACACTCACCATCAAAATTCACACGGGAAGAGATAGAAAATCTGAACAGACCCATAATGAGTGAAGAAATCGAATCAGTGATCAAAAATCTCCCAACAAATAAGAGCCCTGGACCTGATGGCTTCCCTGGGGAATTCTACCAGATGTTTAAAACAGAATTAATCCCAATTCTTCTCAAGCTATTCCAAAAAACGGAAATCAAAGGAAAACTCCCAGACTCATTTTATGAAGCCAGCATCACTCTGATTCCCAAGCCAAACAGAGATTCAGCAAAAAAAGACAACTACAGGCCAATATCCTTGATGAATACGGATGCAAAAATCCTCAACAAGATCCTTGTAGATCGAATCCAACAACACATAAAAAGAATTATCCACCAAGATAAAGTGGGATTCATTCCTGGGTTACAGGGCTGGTTCAACATTTGCAAATCAATCAATGTGATACATCACATCAACAAAAGAAAAGATAAAAACCATATGATCTTGTCGATAGATGTAGAAAAAGCATTTGACAAAATACAGCATCCCTTCTTAATCAAGACTCTCGAGAAAGTTGGGATAGAAGGAACCTACTTAAACATCATCAAAGCCATCTATGAGAAGCCTTCAGCTAACATCAT
>NW_024080888.1:1833467-1930008 GCF_003009895.1 Hyaena hyaena
AAAACTCCCAGACTCATTTTATGAAGCCAGCATCACTCTGATTCCCAAGCCAAACAGAGATTCAGCAAAAAAAGACAACTACAGGCCAATATCCTTGATGAATACGGATGCAAAAATCCTCAACAAGATCCTTGTAGATCGAATCCAACAACACATAAAAAGAATTATCCACCAAGATAAAGTGGGATTCATTCCTGGGTTACAGGGCTGGTTCAACATTTGCAAATCAATCAATGTGATACATCACATCAACAAAAGAAAAGATAAAAACCATATGATCTTGTCGATAGATGTAGAAAAAGCATTTGACAAAATACAGCATCCCTTCTTAATCAAGACTCTAGAGAAAGTTGGGATAGAAGGAACCTACTTAAACATCATCAAAGCCATCTATGAGAAGCCTTCAGCTAACATCATCCTCAACGGGGAAAAACTGAGAGCTTTTCCCCTGAGATCAGGAACATGACAAGGATGTCCACTCTCACCACTGTTGTTTAACATAGTGCTGGAAGTCCTAGCATCAGCCATCAGACAACAAAAGGAAATCAAACGCATCAGAATTGGCAAAGAGGAAGTCAAACTTTCACTTTTCGCAGACGACATGATACTCTACATAGAAAACAGGACAGACTCCACCAGAAGCCTACTAGAACTGATCCAAGAATTCAGCAAAGTTGCAGGGTACAAAATCAAAGTGCAGAAATCCTTGCATACTTATACACCAATAATGAAGCAACAGAAAGAGAAATCAAGAAGCTGATCCCATTCACAATTGCACAAAAAACATAAAATACCTAGGAATAAACCTAACCAAGGACACAAGAGATCTGTATGATGAAAACTATAGAAAAATTATGAAAGAAATTGAAGAACACAAAGAAATGGAAAAACATTCCATGTTCATGCATAGGAAGAATAAATATAGTTAAAATGTCATTACCAGCCAAAGCACTCTACACATTCAATGCAATCCCAATCAAAATTGCACCAGCATACTTCTCAAAACTAGGACAAACTATCCTAAAATTTGTATGGAACCACAAAAGACCCTGAATAGCCAAAGTAATATTGAAGAAGAAAACCAAAACGGGAGGTATCACCATCCCAGACTTTAGCCTCTACTACAAAGCTGTCATCATCAAGACAGTGTGGTACTGGCACAAAAACAGACACATAGAACAATGGAACAGAATTGAGAACTCAGAGCTGGACCCAAAGGTATACAGCCAACTAATCTTTGACAAAGCAGGAAAGAACATCCAATGGAAAAAAGACAGCCTCTTTAACAGACGGTGTTGGGAAGAACTGGACAGCAATATGCAGACAATTGAAACTATATCAATTTCTCACACCATACACCAAAATAAACTCAAAATGAATAAAGGACGTGAATGTGAGACAGGAAACCATGAAAACCCTAGAGGAGAAAGCAGGAAACAACCTCCTTGACCTCAACTGCAGCAACCTCTTACTTGACACATCCCCAAAAGCAAGGGAAACAAAGCAAACATAAGCTATTGGGACCTCATCAAGATTAAAAGCTTCTGCACGGCAAAGGAAACAATACACAAAACTAATAGGCAACCAACGGAATGGGAAAAGATAGTTGCAAATGACATATCAGACAAAGGGTTAATATCCAAAATCTATAAGGAACTCACCAAACTCCACGCCCGAAAAACAAACAACCCAGTGAAGAAATGGGCAGAAGATATGAACAGACACTTCTCCAAAGAGGACATCCAGATGGCCAACAGACACATGAAACGATGCTCAGCATCCCTCCTCATCAGGGAAATACAAATCAAAAGCACACTGAGATACCACCTCACGCCAGTCAGAGTGGCTAAAATGAGCAAATCAGAGAACTCTAGATGCTGGTGAGGATGTGGAGAAACGGGCACCCTCCTACACTGATGGTGGGAATGTAAACTGGTACAGCCCCTTTGGAAAACAGTGTGGAGTTTCCTCAAAAAGTTAACAATAGAACTCCCCTATGACCCAGCAATAGCACTGCTAGGAATTTACCAAAGGGATACAGAAGTGTTGATGCATAGGAGCACATGTACCCCAATGTTCATAGCAGCACTCTCCACAATAGCTAAAACATGGAAAGAGCCTAAATGTCCATCAACGGACGAATGGATCAAGAAGATGTGGTTTATCTATACGATGGAATACTACATGGCAATGAGAAACAATGAAATCTGGCCATGTGTAGCAACATGGATGGACCTTGAGGGTATTATGCTGAGCGACATAAGTCAAGCAGAGAAGGACATATATCATATGTTTGCACGTATAGGAGGATTAGGAGGAACTTAACGGAGGACCATGGGGGAGAAGAAGGGGGGAAATGGTGGGGTAAAGGGAGAGAGGCAAACCGTGAGAGACTCTTAAATGCTGGGAACAAACTGAGGACTGGTGGGGGGGGAGGGGGAGATGGACATGGAGGAGGGCACTTGTGGGGATGAGCACTGGGTGTTATATGGAAACCAGCTTGACAATAAACTATTTGTAAAAATAAAAAAATAAAAATAAAAAATAACACACACACACACACACACACAACGTCAAAGGGACCAGATAATTCATGTACATTTACGGTTTTGCTTTCAGATTCTGTGTCTCCTTCTCTATCTGCTCTTCCCCTGCTCATGCTCACGCTCTCTCTCTCGCTCTTCAAAAATAAATAAACATTAATTTTTTTAGTCTGTTGGATAGTTTAAGCCAATGATCTGAGAGACAACTTTCTTACCAAGTTGAATATGTATCCTACCAACACTGCTACCTAAGAGTTTTAATTTCAAAATTAATCTTGGACACGGGTCAGTCCATGTTTCGCAGATGTTTAGGGAAAGTTGAATGGTTTTTCTCTTGTTTTGAGAGCAGAGCAGTAAACTTTTTATTGAATTGAACACTGAGAAAATTCCCATTTGACCTTAAGAATCATAGTATGCTATGGATATACCATTTCTCCAAAGCAAAATAAGACACCTTTTCCCTTAGATAAACACAAGTCTTATTCTCTCATGTCAACTAGAGATCTGTACTTATACCACCTTACCAGGGAGGCCTCTTCTGATCAGTCTTCAAAAATAAAACCCCATTCAATTTATTTCTGGCATGCTGGAGTGGTACAGTATTTGAAAATCAGTCACTGTGATACATCACATCAGTAAGAGATTATTTCAATAGATGCAGGTAAAGCATTTGGCAAAGTACAACATCCATTCATGATAAAAATCCTCAACAAAGTAGGTTCAGAGGGAACATAACATAATAAATGTCATATATGAAAAACCCATAGCTAACATCATACTCAATGAGAAAAAACAGAACTTTTCACCTAAAGTCAGGAACAGGGATATCCACTCTCACGACTTTTATGCAACATAATACTACAAGTCCTAGCTACAGCAATCAGACAACAAAAAGAAACAAAAGGCATTGGTAAGGAAGAAGTAAAACTTTCACTATTTGCAGATGACATAATACTGTACTATACAGAGAAAACTTGAAAATCTCAAATAGAATACTGCTAGAACTGATAAACTAATTCAGTAAAATTTCAGGATACAAAATCAGTGTACAGAAATTTGTTGCATTTCCATAAACCAAGAATGAAGCAACAGAAAGAGAGATTAAGAAAACAATCCTGTTTATAATTGTACTCAAAATAATAAGATACCTAGGAATAAACCTAATCAAAGTGAAAGACGTGTACTGTGAAAACTACGAGACACTGATGAAAGAAACTGAAGATGACACAAACAAATGGAAAGATACCCATGCTCATGAACTAAAAGCACCAGTATTGTTCAAATTTCTATATTACCCAAAGCAATCTATACATTTAATGCATCCCTATCAAAATACCAACACCATTTTTCAAAGATTAGAACAAACAATCCTAAAATTTGTACGGAAACCACAGAAGATCCCAAATGGCCATGGAAATCTTGGGAAAAGAAAAAAAAGCCCAGCTGGAGGCATCACAATTCCTGACTTCAAATTATGTTACAGAGCTGTAGTAATCAAAACAGTATCACACTGGCACAAAAATAGGCACATAGATCAATAGAACAGGTTAGAAAACCTAGAAATAAACCCACAATTATTTGGTCAATTCATCTTCAACAGAGGAGAGTTATCCAATGGGATAAAGACAGTCTTTTCAACAAATGGTGGAGAAAAGTGGACAGCAACATGTAAAAGAATGAAACTGGACCATTTTCTTACACCATACACAAAAATAAATTTAAAATGGATTAAAGACCTAAATGTAAGATCTGAAACCATAAAAATCCTAGAAGAGGACATAAGCAGTATCTTCTCTGACATCGGCTGTAACAATTTCTTTTTCTAAGTAAGTCTCCTGAGGCAAAGAAAAGAAAAACAAACTATTGGGATTACATCAAAATAAAAAGTGTCTGCACAGCACAGGAAACAATCAACAAAACTCAAAGGCAACCTATTCAATGGGAGAAGATATTTTCAAATGACATATCTGATAAATGGTTAGGATCCAAAATATGTAAATAACTTATACAACTCAACATCCAAACATCAAATAATCCAATTTAAAAATGGGCAGAGGACATGAACAGACATTTCTCCAAAGACATCCAGGCACACGAAAAGATGTTCATTATCACTTACCATCAGGGAAATGCAAATCAAAACTACAACGAGTTATCATCTCATACTTGTCAGAATGGCTAAAATCAATAACACAAAATATAACAGACGTTGGAGAGGATGTGGAGAAAAAGGAACACTTGTGCACTGTTCATGGGAAGGCAAACTGGTGTAGTCACAGTGGAAAACAGTATGGAATTTCCTCAAAAAGTTAAAAATAGAACTACCCTATGATCTAGCAATCACAGTACTGGGTATTTAACCAAAGAACAGAAACACTAATTCAGAGGGATACAACATGAATTTTTATAGCCGTATTATTTAACCATAGCCAAGATATGGAAGCAGCTCAAGTGTCCATTGATGGATGAATGGATAAAAAAAGAAGTGGTATGTGTATACACACACACACACACACGGATTATTTAGCCATAAAAAAATGAATGAAATCCTGCCATTTGCAATGACATGGATGAAACTAGAGAGCATAATGCTAAGTGAAATAAGTCAGTCAGAGAAAGGCAAATATCATATAATTTCATTCATACGTGAACTTTAAGAAACAAAACGAATGAGCAAGGGGAAAAAAGAAAGAGAAAGAGAAAAAAAACCCAAGAAGCATACCCTTGACTATATAGAGAGTAGTCTAATTACCAGAGGGGAGTTCGGTGGGGGCATGGGTGAAATAAGTGATGGGCATGAAGGAGTACACTTGTGGAGATGAGCACTGAGTGATGTATGGAAGTGCTGAATCACTAAATTGTATACCTGAAACAAATATAACACTGTATATTCACTAGCTATAATCAAAATAAAAACCTAAATGTTTTTGTTTTGTTTTGGTTTTATTTTTGTGTTTTAAGAAAGAGAGAGCACCAGTGGCAGAGAAAGAGGGAGAGAGAAGTGATCTCTGCTCTGACAGCAGCAAGCCCGATGCAGGGCTTGAACTCATGAATTGTGAGATCATGACCTGTGCCGAAGTCAGACACTCAACCAACTGAGCCATCCAAGTAGCCCTAAAATAAAAACCTAAAAAAGAAGAATAAATGGAACAATTTAGAATAAAATAAATAGGGACCTATTCTGGTTTTCTTCTTTTATCCCTTCACCCTGCTTTTCCTGCACCTATTAGCACTTGATACACTGTATGCTTACTTTTTTCATTTCTTGTTACTGCATATGTACCATGTACATATAATGTGTATGTGCGATCCACATTTCACACAAGTAATACTTTTTTCAGTAACAAGTGACCAATATCATAGATAGATCAGAGATCCTACTTTGAGTAAAATGTAGGCTACAGATTTAAAACTTAATAAGGATATTGTAGGCCATATGGTATGATTATTTCACTTTCAAAGTATGAAATCAGTAACAATAGGTAATTAATTACACACTTCATGTTCAAAGCACTGAGTGAAATAAATGTTTTATGTGCATAAATTCATGATATTTATGGCAAATCTAGAAAGTGGATCTTACTACATTTTATTGATTTAAAGATATATATACTTCTTTCACACTTCTGATTTTATTATCTATATGTTATCAAAATTGAAATCAGAATAATTATCACTTCAAACATTTTAGAAGTTATGTGACTTTGAAAAATATAAGAAGGAAAGGAATTGAAGAGACTATCTTTGTGAAATAATAAATTACTATGTTTACCACTGTATAACTTTTCACAAAAATCTAAAAGAGAAAAATATAAATTTGCCAATAACATAGTTTGTAAGTTTTTTTAGAGTTTATTTATTTACTTATTTTGTGGGAGCCCGACAGTGACCACGAGAAAGAGTGGTTAGGGAAGCGGAGATGTGCCAGCAAAAGGGACTCTCTGCTTGGGCAGATCATGCCTGCAAACTGGATGTTCTGCCAAGAGGCCTGCACACAATATTCAAGGTTAATGATCCACTCGCATACGAGGGAACATGCCCTCCTTAAGAATAAGGAGGAGGATAGAGTTGTAGACAAGCCTCTTAGTAAACATGTTGTGGTCGCTCCTCCCTTTGCTCCCCCCCCCACCCCGTCCTTGGAATGTGCTTGGCTTCTTGTCCTTATTTGGTAAAAGAATGCATTTCATAGATTTCGGTATGTATCCAGCTACTGGGGTATAAAAATAAACCGCAAGGGGGCTTACGGAGAGTTTTCTCCCTCTGGCCGGAGTTGTGTCTTTGTCTGTCTTTTGTGTGTCTTGTCTTTGTGTCATTTTGCTCGCAACATATTTTGAGAGAGATAGAGAGAAAGTAAGCATGAGCAGGGGAGAGGCATAGAGAGAGGGAGAGAGAGAATCCCAAGCAGGCTCTATGCTGTTAGCAAAGAGCTCAATGTAGGGCTTGACCCCAAGAATTACAAGATCATGACCTGAGCTGAAATCAAGAGTCGGATGCTCAACCAACTGAGCCATCCAGGCATCCCATCATAGTTTGTAGCTTTTTCTGACTTTTCAGGAAAAAGGGTGTTCATAATTCTCCAAAAAGAAAACCATATGCCACACCACCTGTATCACGTACAATATGTGAAACATCATTTGTCCAGTGCTGATAGGAGACTCAGCTCTGCAGAAGAGTAGCTCAAACAACCAGATCATGGATCCTGAGTGTATTATCCAAGGTGAGAAGGTCAAATCTATGGACATAGACAAGGATAATTTCTAAGTAAGAGGCCAAAGTTAAATTTCTAAAATCCAAAGTGGGTAAGGGTAAAAGACAGGGAGTTGCTGTCTAAATAGCTATACGAGACAGAAAATATGGTTAGAATCAAAGATTGAGTTCAATGTGGAGAGGACCAGAATGGGCAAAGGGTCAAAGCAGAGTCTGCCAATATACACCTTGGCCTGAATTCAAGGTTTAAATCAAACTAAAAACAGGAGAAATTAGTCCTAATGGGAGAGGAGTTTAAATTTGGGTGTTGAAAACAAGCAAAAAAGCAAAGGAACCAAGCATGAGTTATTTTTAAGTTTAGGGGACAGCTGTGTGCTCCACAACTCCTGCTCTTTGGAACAAATATGACTCTGAGATACAGTCTACTCTAGGGGGAGGTGACACTGGTGATTTCACTTGGGTGGGTCCTCCTGGAGCACTAATAATTCTAAGAGCCAATATCTGCCTAATGAAACAGATAAAATTCAAGATCCAGTGAAACACTCTTGTGGATATTGAGCATAATCTTTGGTGAATATCTTTTTATAGAGATATTCATGTTAACACACGTTAACATGATGCACAACAGCCTTCTCGTTAGCTTCCCATAGGACCCAATTGACAGATTACCATGTGCACTATAATCCAAGGAGATGACATTCTGTCAAGGCTTTTCTCATAGCAGCCCTGCATTTATGATACAGCACTAGGGGAAGGATATTTGCAGCTATAACCCCCGTTGCTTTGTAGGCTAGTCATTCAATTTACAAATAAAGCTGCCTCAAAAAAAAGGCCAGCTTGTAACGTTTAAGTGATAAGGTTAAAATTATGCACTTACAGTTATTAATTCATGAATATGAAAACTTTCTTCTAACACAAAAATATCTTAATGGACATTATCTACACTGGGCAACCCCTATCAGACACTTTTATTGAGCACAAATAAATGTTTATGAAAAACTGTTCTTAGTTTTTATGTGTTTTGTATCAAAAAAAGAATTTAATGATTAATTCCTACATCTATACAATGATGATTGATGCAGAAAATTCAGCCTCCAATGTGAACATTTTAGCTTGATATATCTCTATTCACTAGATAAATGTGGCTTACCTGCACTACTTTAAGAGGACAACACTGAGTCAGAATGAAGATTGTTACTGCAGCATTTGAAATGTTCACTATAGTTTTAAACTGTTATTTGGGATATCACTAGTTACTGACTGTAGCTAACCTTTATTAAGTGCTTAATATTCACCAGTGGTTTTTTTTTTTTAAGTTTATTTATATATTTTGGGAGAATGAGAGAGAGTGCGCACACGAGTGAGGGAGGGGCAGAGGGGTAAAGAGAAATCCCAAGCAGTTTCCATGCTTTTAGCATGGAGACCGATACAAGACTTCAACCCATGAGCCATGAGATTATGATCTGAGCTGAAACCAAGAGTGGAATGCCTAACCCACTGAGCCACCCAGGTGCCCCCACCAGTGTTTTTGTTTTTTTAAGAAACTGATATCTTTTGTCTTGTTTAACCCATACAACAAGCTTCTGAAGTGGTATTACTTTTAATCACTTTACAGATAAGGAAACAAGGACTTATGGAAGTTAAGTAATTTATCCAAGGTGACACAATTACATGGGACCAACAGAAAACTGCCTCTTTTAGGAAAAGGAGTATGGGGGACTTGGGGAGGGAGTTGGGAGTGGAATTAGGGATTTTAAAAAAGTTGGTCTATCTGGATTAAGTAGTGAAATCCATATGCAAAATCTGTGCTTAAGCCTCTTATAGAAGTAACCCCCAAAGTGATATAAATATATTTTTCTTTTTTTCACATGTAACATATTTTTTTCTTTTTTTCACATGTAACTGAAAAATTTGCAAACATCAAAATCTTGAACTGAGGTTAATGAAGCATTTATTTTCAGAAAAGTTATAACTGGAGTAAGGGTGAAATTTTGCACTGAGAAAATGAAACACATTCATTGTACCATGTGGTAAGCAATTGTGAAAGGGGACAGAATTGTCAGCTCAGCAGACTAATGAAGAGACTGAAACAGCCAGAAAGCAGGCTATACTCATTTAGAGTTTTCTATTCCTAGAGGTAGAGGTGGTCTTGTCAAGGAGAAGACAAATTAGGCTACTTTGACAGCCTGTCATTCAACAGATTGTGAAACTTCCTTTGTTTTAATTTATGCTCACCAGAAAGGGTTCTGATTGTAATTTTACTTCCTAAGTATCTCATGTAATGAGTAGGATTCTACTGATGCAAGCATTCTAGTTTGCTTACCATGGCATTTCTTACTGTAAACGAATAAATCAGAATTAATGGTGGTGTATCCATTTCCTCAAACTTGAAGAACATAAGCCCACTCAGGAAAGTTAGATCGGTCCCTAGTGCACTGATACAACAGCAGAAAAATAAGAGAATCAAACTCCAAATATGATAAATTCACCAAATGAATGTATGTGTATCTATGTAACAGGGCTCTTCAACCCAGTGACCTCTGCACAGCTTAACAGCCATTGTGCAACTATGCTTGGAGAAAAACCAATCCAGGGATGAGTTCTTTTAAAAAACCAGCTGTTTTTTGGGACACCTAAGTGGCTCAGTTGGTTAAGTATCCAACTTCAGCTCAGGTCATGATCTTATGGTTCTTGGGTTCGAGCTCTGCAACAGGCTCTGTGCTGACAGCTCAGAACCTGCTTTGAATTTTGCATCTCCCTTTCTCTCTTCCCCTCCCCCTCTTGTGCTCTGTCTCTCTCTGACTCTCAAATAAATAAAAACATTTTTTAAAATAATTAAAAAATAAAAATAAAAACCAATTTTTTCTTGTTGCCAAGACAATACCCACCATAATCTAATATTCCATACATCTTTTAAGAATTTAAGAGGAAATAACTGTAAACAGAACTTAAATAATGCAAAACAGAAAACCCTGATAATATCTAATGTATGAAACAAAACTCTTAGCTAATATTAGGCATACATTGATGTATTGGTAAATTAGTAGCTACTGAAACTTCAATAATTTTGTTCTTAAGAAAAGAACTATTTCTTGGTGCCATGATCTTGGGTTCTGATACTATTCTCCAGTAAAAAGAACCAGGGCTCTTTGGAGAAATGGCTGACTCTAGAGCTGGGGCCAGGAGCATCTAAGAGTGCCAGAAAGTAAGGCAGTGATCAAAGAATAAAAGGATGGGGTCTGTCAAAGGAATGGGGGTGAAAGAGCTCCTAATGGCCAAAGCTGGAACAATTTAAGCAACAAAATGAATACGTAGCATTAGATGATAATCTAAAGCATAAAATAAATATCCCAAGTTGATACTGATATAAATAATGATATAATAAGTAAACAAATGAGGAAGAAGATACAATTCTTCTTTCTTAAAGTTTATTTATTTTGAGGGAGAGAGAGAAAATGGGGGAGAGGCAGAGAGTAAGGGAGACAGAAAACCAGAAGCAGGCTTTGTACTGTCAGCACAGAGCTCAATGCAGGGCTCCACCTCATGAACCATGAGCCAAAGTCAAGATGTGGATGCTTAACCCTCTGAGCCACCCAGGCACCCCAAGACCACCTTTTCTTACAGAAGACTTTCTTGTAATTTTTGTGGATTCTCACTTTTCCAATAAGTGGAGATTAAATGGCCCCACCTCACATTGGAGTGTGGGCTACAAGGGTGACTTGCTTCCAAAGAGGAGAGCAATTACAGCAGAGAGAAGAAGGAACTTCACAGTAGGGAAACCTGGCAAGCATTACCTTCGCCAGGTAATTAACATTACATTAATAAATGAGCCTTATAACATATAGCCTTACTATGATGTGATGAGAATTCACCTCCCTGGTCTTTTTCCCAAAACCTATAACCCTGGCTAACCGTGAGAAAGACATTAGACAAACTCAATCTACAAAATATTCCCACCAAACTGTCAAGTTCAGAAAGAACTAGGAAAGATGAAGAACCTGAGGAGACTGACACGTGATGACTAAATGTAATATGGTGTCCTGCAGGGGATCCTGGAATAGATCCTGAATATTAGGGAAAAAATTAGTGAAATCCAGATAAGGTCTAGAGTCCAGATAATAGTAGTATGCCAATGTTGTTTCCTTAGTGTGACAAAGGTCCCACAGTAATATAAAATGTTAAACAATTGGAGAAACTGGGAGAAGGGTATATATACTAGAATTCTCTGTACTATCTTTGCAACTTCTCTGTCAATCAAAAAGCATTCTAATATTAGAAGTTTATTTTTAAAAAGAGAACTATTGCTTTCTTTGCACTGTGCCATTCTTAAAAGGTATACAATGAAAAATCTTGTATCGGATGCATTTTGACATTTCTAATTGTTCTGCTGTGGTAAAGCCACCTTGAAAAGGCTGCATTCAAATTGAGCAGCCTAGCAATTCAATTATGTCCCACAAACCACCTGCACTTGGGATGTCATGAGACACAAGCTCTCTGACCTCAACTACAATAGCCGAATCCTTTTTTGATCTGACTCCTTAGTTTTTAGTAAAGGCTAAAGCCCAGTAGTAAAAATAAATAAACAGTAAATGAAGAAAAATAAGATCAATAAAAGCAATCATGTCATTACAGGTACTCAGCTGAATCTGGAAGAAAATGAACAAAGAATGCTTTTGAAAAGTTGCCCCATGAGAAGAGAGATTGTGATGGGAAGTTATTTATTCATTAAATAACCTATTCAGTAAAAATGTATTGCTCGCCTATGATGAGCTGCAACAGAGAGGACAGAGCTCCTGTGATTCTCATGGAAGTCACAATCTGGGGAAAGACTGACAAGGAAATGGAGAATTTAAATACACTGGGAAGTGCTAGAGCCTTGTTTCTTCAATATTTGTACTTTATAAAATATACTGGATGCTGTCTCAACTTACCACCTCACCCTGCACCATCGTGGTTACAAATTCCAGATTGGGAGCAAAAATAATTTTCAGATTAAAATCTACCTCAATAAACTTAATCCCTTTTATTAGAAAGCCATTACTTAATGGTAATTTCTCTCTCCTTCAAATATTCCTTCTGCTACCACCATCCACGCTTTTATTATTAAACCATTTCACGCCAACTTATGAATAAGTCACCATAGTGACCTAGTAGTATAGACTTATCCTTGAAAGGAGACTTATGATTCCTAAAGATCTATAAATGCAACTTCTCAGTAAGTGAAGAATGCATTTTTACCAGTGCCGTGCAGATTTCTTATGTCCTTTGTCTAGCAGTCTTGCAAAACATGTTACCTGATAACTATCTGACCTGACCAGTAAGCCATGGCACCATTGGGGATTTCTTTTTAATCAATTTTATTGAGGAATAAAATACACTTACTGTAAGTGTACATTTCAGTAAGTTTTGACAAATGAGATAGATATCATTGAGAAAGTTATTAAATTTTCCCATCACTCCAAAATCTCCTTCATCCCCTACCATCAACCCAACCCAGCCTAATCATTGTCTTAATTCACATATTCTGGGGAGCAGGTAGGATTAGCCATGAAAAAGACTTAGGGGAAATAATGTGAAGGATATAGGAGAAAGGACTCAGGGTGTGGAGAGCCTGCAAAGCACTGCAGCTCTGACATGTATAATAGAAAAAAGGAAGGCCGGAAGAGGGCATAAAAAGAGATTCTTAGACTGCAAAGTGCAATTCCTAAGAAAACTTTGGCCAGGCAAAGGTGTCCTCAGGCAATCTCTCATTGGAGAAGGCCTGTGTCTCTTAGGAATGGACCTGAATCCAGATCTCCTCTGTGTTCAGCCACTGACTGGGGGGTAGTATTTCATGTACGATGTGACAGTTTGTTATCTGCTGACCGGCTCCTGTATCCTGTCACTTGAGGCATTATTTCTAGTTTGGGGCTATTATAAATAAAGCTGCCATAAAAATTTCTGTACAATTGTTTGTGTAAACATATGCTTTCCTTTTTTTTTTCTAAATATTTATTTTATTTGTTTTGAGAGAGAGAATGAGTAAGCAGGGGTGGGGCAAAGAGAGAAGGGAGAGAGAATCCCAAGGAGGTTCCATGCTGTTAGCACAGAGCCCAATGCAAGGCTTGAACTCACGAATGAGGTCATGACCTGAGCCAAACTCAAGAGTCAGACCCTTAACTAAACAAGCCACAAAGGAGCCCCCAGGAGCCCCCATATACTTTCATTTCTGTCAGTTAAATACACAAGAATAGGATTGCTGGGTCGTATGGTATGTGTAGTTTAACATTAGAAGAATTGGCCACACTTTTTTTCTGAGTCATATATTTTACAAGATGTCCAGTTTCCAGTTGCCCACATCCTCTCCAACACATGGCATTGTCAGTCTTTTCCAGGTTAGCCCTTCTAGTGAGTGTGCAAAGATGTCTCATTGTGATTTTAATTTGCCTTTCCCTGATGCCAGTGATGAGAAGCATCTGTTCATATGTTGACTGGACACTCCACTCCTCAGTTTC
Source organism: Hyaena hyaena (assembly GCF_003009895.1). Classification (NCBI taxonomy): domain Eukaryota; kingdom Metazoa; phylum Chordata; class Mammalia; order Carnivora; family Hyaenidae; genus Hyaena; species Hyaena hyaena. The sequence continues at coordinate 1,847,212 of NW_024080888.1, forward strand.
CCTAGAGTTTATGCCATTAGAGCATCTGCTCAAAATTATTTCAATCAGGCGCAGGTGTAAATGAGGTTACTGGGTGTAATTTGTTAAGTATAGCTCCTGATGTGTCAGCGTTCCCTACTGAGGGAAGAATAGTAAAATAAAATAAATAATAACCTCAAGAAGGTTCTAAACCATATAAGCCATTGTTCTTAAATATATATATACACACATATTCTTACATGTATTAATATATATATATTTTCCTTCATTTAATCTCATGTCACCAAGCTAACACACTTTGCCAATTTATAACTGCATGCAGCTGCTAAAAACAATTCCAATAATAGGGACTTAAAATACATATTCTTCTTACAAAACAGAAATAAACACTAATGACATCGGTTCAAGAAGATTTGTGCTGAAGTACCTGAGATTTTTCTCACCTTTATTTCAAGATCCCAAGATGGATACGCTGACCTCAGCCATTCCATCCCATTTCCAGAAGGCAGAAAGGGGAAGAGGAGAGGGAGAACAGTATGGCTCCCAGCTGGGGCAGCCTTTAAGAGTTGTCCTGGAAGCCCCACCCACCAACTTGTGATTGTATCTTATTAGCCACCTAATTGTAGAGAGGTTTGGAAATGTGATTTTAAACTGGGCAGATTACTGTGACCAAAAATAAACAAGGGTTCTGTTACTCAGTAAGGACAGAGTTCAGACTGAGCAAGCAGCTGGGAATCTGCAGTCTTCTTCCCCTCACACTTGAGGGTCCTAAAAAAAATTACATTAAATTATTATTCGCTGTTTAATCCCTTTTAATTCACACTCAATACATCTAGCTTCTGTCATGTAAGTTATCTTTTTTATATTTATTTTTTCAGTATATTACATCCTTCTTTCTGGAGTATTTATAATTAAATCCCTTCTTTTAAAAACATCTTCCACGCTTTATAGAAAATTATGCTGATTACTCACCCACTGTCAAGCTGCTCCTCAGTCTCCTATTTTGACTCTTTGCCCTTCTTCTCTTCTTACTTCTAAACATTCTCTCTGGCGATATCATTTGCAACTATGGCATCAATTTTAACATAACCTGCCTTCCCCCGTTGGTTCTTCTTAGCCTCAGACTTGAATTACGAATCACCTACGAGATACCTCCTTGAATTGCCAACAATCTGCTAGGTTCTTTTATCTGAAAAACTTACAGGAAAATCAAATTCTAGATTTACAAGTTGAATTTGTCTCCCCCCACCTTATTTCACCCCAAATCTCGCATATTTTCTATCCCAGCAGATGTTACAGAATGAATAAGGATAAGGAACCTAAAGACACATCCAAAAAATTATAAATCCCCTATTATGACTCAGAATCAATGTTAAAATACTTTTATGCCCCAACTCATTTCATTTTCACCATAACACAGTAAGAAAGTTACTTTATTATATGCATTTTATAGTTGCAGAAACTGAGACTTGGAAAAGAATAATGATTAAGACCAGAGAGCTAATAAATGGTATTCTTTCTTAGTCTTGAGTCCAAAATTAGGCTGTTTCTCTCTCTTTCTGCCCTGCCCCCCCATTGAGATATTTAATATAACTTTCTTTGTACCTACCTGCCTAGGGAAAGTGACTCCTATCTCAATCTTCACGAAATTCAGCAAAGTGTATAAACTTTTAAAAAAAACTTTAAATACTCATATCCCACAGCCACTGATTTTAATGCAGGATCTTAGCATTTCTTGTCCACATTAATACAGAAACTTTTAAAAGTCTTCTTGCCAGTGTTGCCAGATTTTCTTTTCTTCGTTCTCACAAAAAGAGATACTTGCAAAACTAAATTCTGACCATGTCACTACTTGGATTATATTTCTTCAGTGATGTTTTATTATACACAGAATAGAGGCCAGGCCCTCAATGTGATAAATAGCCTGTCATGGCTGAACCCCTGTCTTCTACTCTTTGTCACCTCACATTTGTCCTGTGCTTTAGCCATGAGGTAATACTTGATGATTCACTCTCTTTGCTTATCCGTTTCCCTTCAGCCTGTCTTGACAACTCCTTTTCATTCTTTAGCATTTGGATTGCATATCATACTCTCTTGGAGACTTCCTGGCTCTTCCAGACAAATGTATTTCTCTCTGTGTGTCTCTGTCTCTGTCTCTGTCTCTGTGTCTCTCCCTCATAAACCATGATACTCTACTACATGTCCCACTACCTAAACAAGAATGAGACAATCAACTCTGACCTCTTTAAGGTAACTGTGTCTCTCTAAATCTCTATTAGTTTAGTGCCTGAAACAGTACCTATTGCTAGAAGCTCACAGTCAAGTATGAGACATGTTAAAAAATATGTAATAAAGTAAACTATGTCCTACCACAGAATGGACTTAAGATATCATATTGATACAGGTATTATTTATCTGTATCTTGTGTTTTGCTATTTCTTCTCCTTCCTCACAATAAGCAAAAATAATGGAATAGGTTAGGTTTTGGAAGATGTTAGTGACATGAAAGAGACTGACTAGTATTCGGTTCTTTATACAGCCAGTGAAAAGCAAGGAATGTGTTTTACATGTACAGGACTTCCCTCTTTTCTCATTCTACAACACCCAGTATACCGGCTCCTGATTCTCATAGTATTAGTTCACTTTGCCCAAGTAACAACAGCTCCAAGTTTCAATGAGTTACGGCCATAAATGTTTCTTGCCCATTAATGTTAAATTTAACTATATTTCTACTCCAGGCTTAGGCACTATTCAGTGGGTATTCTCATTTCAGGACCCAGGATAAAATAATCACCATCTGAGACTTGTTAAGATAGCATAAGAGCAAGCTGCTCCACATAATTGCATACCATGTTTCTGCCGCATCTACTCATAGGTACCTCAGCAAGTCACCTGGTCAAGGCTGCTGATAGAGTAGAACATGCTGGGAGGCACTAAAACTCAAATGGCAATGGCAATGGCAAAGAAATATAATTCTCTTACAGGAGAGGAAATGATTGATAACAATAAGGCAACCTACCTCACTCAGTTATTTGCTTTTTAATTTTTGTTTGTTTTTTGTAGACAGCACACAGCCGTGGAAAGAGGGCTCATCAGAGGTCAAGAGACAAAAACATTTGTCTCAGCTCTTATCCATCTCATTCAACTTCACTGAGCTATAGTTTCTTCATTTATAAAATGAAAGGATTGGGCTAGATCATCTTAAAGGTACCTTCACGTCTGTATTATGTAACTAAATTATTATTTTAATTTAATTTAATTTAATTTAATTTAATTTAATTTTATTATGGAGAGAATACACATATAAGTGGGGTAGAGGAGCCAAGGCATAGGGGGATAGAAAGAGGGAGAGAGGGAGAGAAAAAGAGGGAGAGAATCTCAAGGAGGCTCCATGTTCAGCACAGAGCCCAACACAGGGTTTGATTCCATGACCCCAGGATCACGACCTGAGCTGAAATCAAGAGTTGAATGCCCAACCAACTGAGCCACCCAGGCAGCCCTGTGTGACCAAATGTTTTAGATGGAGTGTAAAGCAAACATAAGAAGATTATGAAGAAACATTGCTTCCTAGTAGGCCACTCAAGTTTTGTGTCACATTATCTAATTCTATCAATTCTCAATTTTTAAGGCCTGGTTCAAACATATTATACCACAGAGATAAATCCTTTTATACTTTATTGTGGGGTTGTTATTTTTTTCTGTCCCATGTTAGAACAACTACTTTGCTTATCTCCCATCTGACAAATAAACAAATAAGTCATAGGTGTTCATATCTGTTAAGAGCTTTTTCAGTTGCAAATAACAGGTATTATAACTAAAATCATTGTACGCAATAGATGATTTATTAGTTAACACACCTACAAAGTCTAGAGGAGGGCAGGCTTCAGTATGCCTGATTTGATGACCAAATGATTTCACCAAGAATCTTTATCCTAAGACTGACTCCTCTTGTGGTCACAGGATAGTTGCCAGCTGCAACTGAAATAATGGATGTTTTTCCTTCTAGTGCAAAAGGAGAATGCACACCATCCCAGTTGTGGACTAAAGGTTCTGGGCTGTCCTCTGAGTGGATCAATTGGACAAATCCAATTCTCAGAACCAATCACCAGTCAGAGGGAGAACATAATGTCAGATCCCCAAGTCTTTCCTCAATGGAGAAGGGGTAGAGGGAATGCTGGAGGCCTAAGTGATCAAGCCCATAACAAAAATCAAAGATTTATTGAGGATATTTGCTTTGTAAACTTTATCAATATTGACAAATATATCACTATCACATAAAGAGAGAAGAATATAGTAAAAACAATCCACCAGGTTAATACATGAACATATTTTTATGCTTCTAATAAGAAATATGGTAACATTCTAATCTGGATTTTGTAAACTTGAAGTGTTTTTTTGTTTGTTTGTTTTTTACTGAAAGTACCTATTTGAGTAAAGTTCAATTATCTAATTTGTAGAAGCACCTAAGAGTCTTTCTTGGGGAAAAATGTTTCTCTGCAAGTGCTTAAATATTTGTGGGGAAAAATATAAATCCACTCTATTACCCCCAGAAATTTGTTATTATTTTAGCTTGCATTTAAGATCTTAAAGATATCATAACCTATTTTGCTTGATTAACTCTTTTATTGACATAAACAAAATATCCTTGTATGTGTGGAAATAATAGGAGACTACTACATTTGAGGCGGAGGAGTCCAAGATTAAAACACACACATCACAAATGCCAATCCCTTTCTGGTTTCTTCTTATTTCATTAAATAACTTCCTTTTACTTCCAGAGGAGTCCTCAGGAGAGTAGACCATATGAACGGTGTGTGGAAGAAACTGTACAGGAAGGATCTTTTTGGCTTCTGGATAATCAGGTCTTACAGATGTGGCTTGAGTCTTTTGCATGAAATATTGGGAATTCCTAGAGCATTGGTCACACTTATTCCAAAGGAAATGCCAAAATGTATTTCACACACAAATGTAAGCAATTTTTGGATTATCTGCTTTTGTTCCTCTCCAATAGCTTGGAAAATTGAGTCAACTGCATGTGAACTTCGTATTCACAGCTAGACAGAATATAGCCTCCTCTGAATTATTCATGCTAATTATAGAGAAGGAAAAAAAGTCATGAATAAATTAAATCCACAGATGAACAAAAATATCTGTATTTCCATGGCATATTGCATTTATCACTGAGATAGAATATTTAACGGTATAATGTTTTGCCTATTAGACTTGGAATTTGGGGGGCACCCAGTTATTAGCAATTGAAGCACACACTAGAACCACAGAAATCAACAAATCACAGTTGGCCATCTGAAAGAATTTAGTGTTTTATGGAAGACAGATAAGAATACTAAGGTTTATAAAACAGTGAGACAATTGCATATGGACACAAGGGCCGAGATAGTGGGAGTTTGCAAGAACAGATATTTCAAGAGCAGATAACATATAAGCTGAATGTTAAAGAATGAGTTATCTAGCTGAAAAGGAAGGCATAATGAAAAAAGGAGGCCTCAGAGCTCAGAAAAAAACCAAACATTTCCATTGAGTTTTGTCCGGCTCTAGGTAGAGTGAAAGTCTAGGGGCTTGGCTGCTGACACACCCTTAACTGGTATCACAAGAAGTTATAGCAGTGAAGGGATGCCTGGGTGTCTCAGTCAGGTAAGTGGCCAACTCTTGATTTCAGCTCAGGTCATGATCTCAGGATTCATGATTGAGCTAGGTGTTAGATTCTGTGCTGACAGTGAGAAGCCTGCTTGGGATTCTCTCCATCACTCTCTGCCCCTCCACAATTCACTCTCAAATAAATAAATAAATAAATTTTTTAAAAAGTTATGGCAGTTAAGATTAAAGTATTATGCAAAGAACCAAAGCATCTGAGGACTTACTTTACAAAGTGTAGATTACTGGATGCCACACCTGTTCGATAAATAGGAGTACTAGCATTGGTCCCAAGGATTCACAAATTATCCAGATATTTTAAATGTTCACTAAAATTTGACAATTACTGTTCTATGACATTGGATACACATTGTAATAACCTAGGAAGTCTTAAAAGATGCAAATGCCTGGACCCATCAAGGTAGTATAACTCAGTCACCATTATTTTTTTCATGGTTTCCCAGGTGATTCTTAATGTACCACCAAGTTTGAAAATCACTTGTCTGAAGGAATAATCAGTGCATTGGTTTTCTTACCTTTTTGCTGACACATCTCCACAATGACATTTGAGACCAAAAAATCATAGTCCATTTTTCTAGGTACCGAAAACTATGAGTTTCTACTAGTAGTAATTTCTACTACTGCCATAGTAATGACAATCTGGTTTTTGTGTTTGTGGTTGCCAAAACTTTGAAACAAACCTTGCAATCTAGTACAACGACCTAATTATGTCTTTACCCAAAACACAATCAGGATAACTGAAAGAATATTAGGGAAAACAAAATCTTCAGGGAGAAAGTATCTGCAAACCTCAAGTGTTGTGTATTGAGATTAAATAAATGATCCAAGAGATCTATTTCAGGTGGCTCCAGAACCACCTTAGTTTCATTAATATATTTTGACAGTGGTATGTCTTTCTACACATGTGAATCCACCAACTAATCATTGTGAGGATTCAAGTATAAGTCAGGTGGGTTTTCAAGTCGACTTTGAGACCACTTTTCGTTATTTGTTATAAGATAATTTAGGGAAAACACAGTGGTTTTTTTTCCAGTTTTATGGAGATAGAATTGAAATGACATTGTATTACTCTAAGATGTACAACATAATGATTGGACATGTGGATATATTCTGAAATGATTACCAAAATACAGTTAGTTAAAATTGATCACCTCACATAGTTACAATTTGTTTTTCTTGTGATGAGAAATTTTAAGGTCTACTCTCTTAGGAACTTTCAAATATATAATACAATATTGTTCACTATAGTTATCACGCTGGACATTATATCCAAGATTTCTTTATATTAGAGCTAGAAATTTGTACTTTTTGATCACCTCCACCCATTTCTTCCACCCCTGGCAACCACCAGTCTGTTCTCTTTTTCTATGAGTTCATCATTTTTAGATTTCACGTATACAGTATATATCTTCCTCTCTCTGACTTATTTCATTTAGCATAATGCCCTCAAGGTCACTCCATGTTGTCATAAATAGCAGAATTTCCTTCATTTTTATGGCTGAATAATATTTTCTTATTATAAATATAACTATAAAATATTATATAATATTTCATAATATTTTTGTGTTTTTTATACACAGATAGGAAATATATACATAACTACATATATATAGTTGTTTCTATGTCTTGGCTATTGTAAATAACACTGCAATGAACATTGGGATGTAGCTATCTCTTCAAGGTAGTGATTTCATTTCCCTCAGACATATACCCATAAGTGGAATTGCTGGACCATATGGTATTTCTATTTTTAACTTTTTGAGGAACCTCCATACTGTTTTCCATAGTGGCTGCACCAATTTACGTTCCCACCAACAGCACACAAGGTTTCCCTTTACTTCATATCCTCATCAACACTTGTTATACCTTTTCTTTTAGATGAGAGTCATTCTAACAGGTGTGAGGTGACATCTCATTTTGGTTTGATTTACCACTCCTTGATGCTTAGTGATGTTGAGTAACTTTTCATGTACCTCTTGGTCATTTGCCAGTCTTCTTTGGAATAATGGCCATTCAGTTCCTCTGAACATTTTTTATTGGATTGTTTTTTGCTATTGAGTTGTACAAGTGCTTTTTAAATTTTGCAGACTGACCCCTTATTAGGTATATGACTTGCAAATATTTTTTACCATTCTTGCCTTTCATTCTGTTTATGGTTTCCTTTGATGTGCAGAGGTATTTTTATCTCACTTGTTCATTTGCTTGTTTTTCCTAATACCTATTGGGGGCAATAACTCCCTATTTTCCTTAGATAAAACCATTATAGGAAGGTACTATTTTTTTATTGATTTATTGATTGATTGATTGCATGGCTCTTTTCAGTTTATTGCATGAAGGAGTTATACTATTCCTAGTTTAAAAAAAAGACCCCAAATGGTTATATTATACAAGCTGTGAGGCTTTTAAACTTGTGGGGAAAAAGTGAAACAAAACAAAATAAACAAACAAAAATACGTGTGACAAGGGACAGATGGGAAATTCTATTCATTGCAAGGAAATCCTCCCTTAAGCTTCAGTGAGCCCAAAGGACTTAAAACCCATGAACCTTCAGCTGATCATCCTTAGCCAGTTCAATCTCTAGGAGGAACTGGCATACACTACTGGCATACACTCTTGCTCTGGTCACCCTGTTGAGGAGTTACTTCTCCATATTCTGGATATTCAATTACAGACACATTTCTTCTTAAACGCCTTCACCAGTTTCCTTTTATCATAATCATCAGCAATTCCTTGGACAGTAATATGGGTCTTCCTGCTGTTTCTCTTTTGAATTTTTATATGGATATTATCCTCGGTGCCAACAGGAAGCAGTTCATCACCCTTATTTGCATAAGCAAAAGAGTCCAAAAAGTGTAGGTTCTGGATGGCGGACATATGATACGATTCTTTTTCCTTGGTGGAAAGGGCCTGTGGAAGGCAGCAGCTGAAGCAGACTGGCAGGGGCATGGAGAAGCTAGGGGACTGGGGGGTGAGGGGGACCTGAGTTCTGAACAGTGGCTCAGTGACTGTGGCTAGGAAGGTACTTTTTAAGTAGATGCTGACCCCACAAACCTGCACTATGCAGTCACTACCTGTTGGGCAGTACATCTCCCCAGTGTTAAGGGACAAAGGAGGCAAAGTCAGCCACTGACTTGATTTCCAGCTGTACCAGAAGGTAGAAAGAACCTGAGACTAGTCTCTACTTGTTTTGGATATGACAATGGTGAGAAACGTAAGGACACTGAGAAGATGGATGTAGGAGGATGATTCCACTTATCTGTTGGCTGAAATAATGGAAGTACCAGAGATTTTAGTACATGCTAATCAAGTAATAATGGAAGATGAGGGGAAGAGAAAGAAAAAAGCAATAAATTATTCTCTTTTTTATTTTTATTTTTTTCTGAAGATAGTTCCCAGCTGTTTTGAGTCTGGGCCCAGTGTTGTTTACCATGGAAACAAGTTGCTGAATAAAACAAAGACTAAGGTCATGCCTGATTTTGTGTATGGTAAGTAGTTTAACCACCGCCCTTCCCCACAGTGTCCTCTCCAAACCATTTCCACATAATGACAGGAAGTGAAAAGGAAAGTGTGCAATCCAACCTAAAGTGTCTCTTTTATCACTTTCCAAACAATGTCTTCAGGCCAGATATGAGCATTCAATACATTTTGTCCAGTGTAATGTACCTAGTAAAATGCTGTTTTGTTCTTGGCCTGTACAGTCAGTATCACCAAAAGCATTCATGATATTGCACAAGGTATTATATACAGGAAATAAAATGCATTTACTCACTGCTTTTATAAGGTTAAAAATCAAAGCCAATTGATTGCATGGATGGGGCAGACAAACACAAGGTAAACCCGTGACGTTTTGCAGTGCCAGGAAGAAATGATGTATTAAACAGTGGGGGTGGGGTTGGTGTTAAAGGAACAAAGGAGCCAACCTGAAAGATCACAATGATCAAAACTAGAAAAATTTGACAATAAAAAAATTAATGTAGTATTGGATTATAGTCTAAAGTACAAAATAAAGATCTATGAGCCTATATGGATGTAAACAAATGGAGGAAATGACACAAATCTCTCTTAATTAAGAATTTCTCATAATTTATATAGATACTCTCCCCTTTAGAAAATGGAGTTTAATTCCCCTATCCTTTGAATGTGGGATGGACTTAGCTACTTGCTATCATAGACTAGAATGCAGAAAAGGAAAAATAACTTCACCGTGGAAAAATGTGACAAGCGTTATCTTGACCAGATGATCAATGTTAAAATCATTGGTGAAAAATCATGTTAATAGCATGTATGCCCTGATATGATATGATATGATGAGAATAGCATTTCATCATGTGATATTCTTCCGCAAAATTCATGACCTCACTCCAGTCCCAAGAAAAACATTAGACAAACCCAAATTCAGGGATATTCTATAAAATACCTAACCAATACTCCTTAAAACCGTAAGTCATGAAAAACGAGGAAAGACTAAGAAGCTATCACAAGACCAGAGAAGACTAAAGGAAACCCGACCGCAAAGTACTATATGGTATTTTATCCGAATTGAGTTCTGGATCAGAAACAGACATTGATGGAAGAACCAGTGAAATTGTGCAGTTCAAATTAATAGTAATGCACCAGCATTGGTTTCTTAGTTTTGACAAATATGCCCTGGTAGTGTAAGATGTTAATGATAGGAGAAACTAGGTTAAAGGTTTATGGGACTCTCCATGCTATCTTTGCAACTTTTATGAAAATCTAAAACTATTCCAAAGTAAAAACTGCATTGAAAAAATAAAAGACAAGCCAACATTTAAAAGCATATGGGATGAAACTATCCCAAAGCATGTATTTGACCCATAATATGCAGGTAACTTAAAAATTTGTTGTGGGGGTGACTGGGTAGCTTGGAGAGTTAAATATCTGACTCTTCATTTTGGCTCAGGTCATGATCTCATGGTTCATTGGATGGAACCCTGAGTGGGACTCTGTGCTGATAATAGGGAGCCCGCTTGAGATTCTTTCTCTTTCTCTGCCCCTCCCATTCCCCGTGCTCTCGCTCTCTCTCTGTCTCTAAAAATAATAAGTGTTTTTTAAAATTGTGTAAATTAGGTATACTTTAGAAAGAAAATGCCAAGAACATATTATGATAGTTGTATGCATATAATTTAAAGTGGTTCCCCTTTTTTGTGACAATTCAGGAAGGTTTCCTATATCAGCTTTCTTCCTTTTCCCAATACAAACAAAGAATAGTATCATTTAAATGCTTTCAAGGGTAAATTTCTTCCAAGCTATATCAAACCTGACACCATTACACAACAGGATAAAAACTTTAAAGATTTATTCACCTAATATTTATTATTGAATCCCAAATTCACCTGCAGCGGATTACTTAGTTTTTCTGTTAATTCATAGTGTTTGACATTCTTTCTCTTCAACTGGTGTGTGCTTCAGTTCCAAATGAAGTCCTTCAGTCTCATTAACTGCTTCTGTTTCCCTTTCTTGGCCATCACTGTGTTTTCTTTATCCTGTTGCTTGGAGAGGGAGCAGAGGAATTTGGAGGAGAGCTTTATTTCCATCACAAACTGTATACATTTTGATCAGTGTTGGATAGTGTTCAAGTTACTCTGACTTCTTTAGTCTTGCTCCTGGGTCCGTGTTTCTTAAGGAGTAGTGTTAAGACCACCTGCATCAGAGTCACCTGGTATACTGATTCCTGCGCCAGACAGGACTGAATGAGTGGGGCCTAGAATCCGATTCTAACATTGGTCCCAGGTGGCTTATTTGTCCACCATTATGAAAGTTCACAACTCTCAGGGCATCCCAAAGGAATTTCACCTTTAGTTTTAACTTTCTTTTATAGAATACCTTGAAACGTTTTTAAAGTCTCCTAACTCCAAGTGAAAACTGAGATGATCCAGAATCCAGAGGCTTAGCAAGCTTTGCTCTCAACTCTTTATTAGGAAGAATCTATCAGCCCCATAATAAATGACTCATAAAAATAAAACTTCTTGTGATGGTTTCTCAATCTCAGCATTTCCAAGGACACTTTAAGCCCTCTTCAAAGACGCAGATATAAAAGGTTATACTGAGAAGTGTTCTTATACAGCTAAACATTATTTCCATATATGTGCTTCCTTAATTTTAATAGATTTCCTGCCAGTTTTCTAAACTAATGATATAGTATCAAGCATTGCATATACAATATAAATAAAGAAGTAGGCTAAACTTTGGTGAAGAATAGGTCACTTAGCTGAAATTATTTGGTTTAAAAATTCCTGAAAAGATGTTTATTTTCTCAAAGTTAGCATAATTTGAAGTGTTTGTGCTTTATATTTGTTCCACTTTTCTTTGATAACTATATTTGCATTGTCTGCCTCATGGTGACATATCATTCTCATTTTCTTCTCATGTCATTTAAAATGTCAAGTTGTCTTTCATGTTAGTTAACTTTAAACCAGAAAAACTATCTCTGTGCATGTAATAGCCAACTCCAAATAGGCATTATTTCATTAACTTCATGCTTTAGAGACATGATAGCTGCTTATTACAGTATAGCAGAGCTAGTATAAATCTTATTACAGTATAGCAGAGCTGGTATAAATTAAATCTCAATGGGTCATTCATTAACAAGGCAGTGTAAAGTGTCCTGGAAAGCTAGGTCCTCTGGCTAAATTTTGTGGTATTTTTCCCATAAAATTTTCCTAATATTGCTCTCATAGTTCAAACACAAATCCATTTTAATTAATTTCTAAAATCCTTTTCTCAAAAATACTAACTGAAAAGGAAGAGATTAATGCTGATTAAACCATATGACCAAACAAATCTAAAACATCAGCCCTGATGTTTCTAACCAAATGCTATTAAGACCTACACACATGTTTTTATGCACAGACTCAATATGTCCTAAGAAAATAATATGCAAAAAGCTGATGGTGACCATTGAAATATTATATTCAATTATTTCATAGACATTAGTCATTTTAAAGCAAATAATTCATTCCTTTAATATTTTGAACACTAAAGTTAACACAATCTTTACCAGGTTATAATGCTTAATAGTCCTTTAGACAGAAATCTTTGTATTCAAAAAGTCTTTGTAGTATTTTATTTTCCTGCTGGAAGATATATGTGTTTGCATGGTATTTGGCTCTGTTTCAGTCAATATAGGGGGAAAGGCTTCCAGTTATAAAACATATAGAAATCTAGTAATGACATTCATATGTAGAAACTAATTTGACAATAAACTATTTGTAAAAAAAAAAAAAAAAAGAAATCTAGTAATGACATTTTGAGTAAAAATCCTTCCCATCCATTCATTCAGCAAAAATATTCTCAGCCCTTTCCATATGCCAGGTACTATTCCAAAACTTTGAGAACAAATGTATATAAGGCAGATATGCTCCCTGCCCTTATTATGCTTGGAAACTATGCTATTGTTTTATTCCTAAAATAACTGACTAAAGTATAATGATTTTTTGGTCATTTTTATGCTAGTTGGATTCACCTCATATTAATAAGATTTTATAGCGCCTAATCATTACTCTTTCAACAACACACACACACACACACATATACACACACACAAGCCCACAGAATTTTAATCATGGTAGAATCCTAAGGCATACACTATACATGAAATAATTAGTGGTCAAGGCATTAAGAGATTTACAGAATTTGTGATCACAGCATTTATGACATAATTCAGTCAACTATATAATAAAATTAGAAAACATAAAAGTACCTGACAAGATTCTAATTCTTTGATACAAACTGCACTCTGCCCAAAGTTAGAGGAGGCATTTTTTGGAAAATCCTTATAGACTGATAAATCCTAGTCCAGAAGGTTCATGATCTTCTTCCCAAGTAAATAATTACATAATATAAATGAGCAGAGGAGGTAAGGCTATCTCTTTTACTCTCCTATAAAAACATTCTATGATTGTTACCATTCAGAAAATTATATAATGTAAGTTAATTAAAAAGGGAATTTTGAGTAATTCATAACAATCCCAGAAAGCAGTTTTTCATTGTGAGATTAATATTGCATACAAACATATTAAAATTTAGAATTTAGACATTTTACTTCCTAATGAATAAATTCAAGAATGACCTAGAAACTGCTTGGTTTCTCCCAACTTTTAGTTCAGTTCAACCTTTCCATTCACCATTACTAAATTAGTAATGGATTTCTATTGGTCTCCTAGGAAACTACAATATAGAGAGAATTGAAAATGGTGATAATCTCATTTCCTATAAACCTGTAAACAAAAGATAAACTGAATAGAGAAAGCACCAATGCCTCACTGCCCCCTTGGAAGCAATAGGTTTAAAATTACCTTCAAGAAGTCTCTTCAAAAACAGGGTATGTTGTTTTACAGTAGAAAAAGAAAGGAAAAGCAAGAATCTGAAAAATTCTCTGGAGGTACCCGCATAAAAGAGGAAGGAAACAGAACGTGAAGTATAGTGATATACATTCATTACAAGTTCAGGAAAATTTTTTTCCTTGTCTGACTTAAAAATTGTAATTACAAGCTTGTAACTTTGTGCATATTACCTTGCCTTTATTACACAGTGGACAATTTTATTCGGCAGTACAATATAAGCAACTTCAGGGAAGATTTAATGAAAACAAAATCTCAGCAGTAGCCGTTTTATATTCCACTGAATGGTTTTGGAAAGATCCGGAACTATCACTTTATTAAAATTTGTGAGTTAACTTCAATGTGTAAAAGTTTCAGTTCCCTATTAGCCAAATTTGAGGTTATAAAATGGAAAAACACAAAAACAAAAAACCCTTTCACCAAAAAGGAGGAGCATCAGGAAGAGGAGGAGACAAGAACAAAGCATTGACAACCATGTTGGAATTTTAGCATGTTTCATTCTGGTCATTAGAAGATCTAAGTAAAAGTTAGGAGCAGGGGCAGAACAGGAAAAGTCAGTATGCAAAATATTTACATGGGACAGATAGCAAAAGTGAGTTTTAATTATTTTATCATTTAGGTCAACATAAATTCCTATATAGATAGCTGTTGTAACACTAATTGCCTGTAAGATATAAATTCCCCCTTGGTTATATTCAGTTAAATACATTATTACATACTTTCCATGGTCCTCTGTTTTACAGTGCTAATATCCATCTCTACAAATACTAAAACTAAGGCCCTTGAGGCCCACAGTATGCTGTGTATTTCCCTCATGCTTCCCATACCCTCCCACCTCTAACAGGACTGATAAATGCTCCGAAGAGAGAAGTAAAATAGGGTAGGAATGGGATTGATGTTCTTAAAGATTGAATCAGGAGGTACGTGTTCAGTCTTTAATTCTTTGCTTCTACCAATAGTGTGATGGGGCTTAGGACAAGCTACCCCAAAATAGGGCACCTTGCAATATCAAACATTATAAGCTGAAGAAATGTAAGAAAATAATAGAAGCAAAAAGGTCACTCTGACCTTCTTTCTGCCCTTCTCCTCAGAAATAGGTCATAAAACCCTCATGTGAGAGGTCCCCCCGTACCTGGAGGAAAGGAACATTCTTATCTCAGAAGACAAAGGAACACCACGGCCAATCTAAACAAACAGCCCCTGTTAAGTTTCCGCTAATTTACTACACTTAGCTCATACTCTTTGATCTGTCATATTTTTATAGGACTATCCACTCATCATCAAACCCAGCATAAAAATTCTCAAGTTTAACTTTTTCTTTGGGTCTGTACTTCCCTATGGAGGCTTCGGTGTCACATGAAACTTACATGAAGTCAGTGTGTATGCTTTCCTCCTGTAAACTTACCGTTGTCAGTTTAATTTTCAGACCCAGTCCAGAGACCCTAAGAGAATCAAGGGAAACTTTTCCCTCTCACACAAGAAATACATATTCATATCTTCCAAATGTGGTTTTTTTAGGTGTCTTTCTCATTGAGTAGCTTTAAAACTAGAAAAGTCTTAAAAGTAGTTGTTAAGAGACCTATGAATAAGGTTTAAGGTTTTAAAAGGAAATTTCAAAATCTATTTAGGTTCCTTAAAATTCCTTTGACAGATATTCTTTAAAACGAAGAAAGTAAAGAGAAATGGGATAAAATAATGTGCATAGGATTTCCCTAGAATAAAAATGGCTCTTCGAAGAGAAAGTTTTATGTCCCACATATTTTCGTAACAAAAGTTCACATTGCTATGTGCAAGATGAAGAACGAAGGAGCTGCCCCTCCGCTGCCCTGCTCTTCCGGTACCTGTATGCCCTACATCTCAGCACCTACGATGTCTCATTCTTTTTTTTTTTTTAATGTTTTATTTATTCCTAGGACAGAGAGAGAGAGAGAGAGAGACAGCGTGAGCAGGGGAGGGTCAGAGAGAGAGGGATTCACAGACCGAAACAGGCTCCAGGCTCCGAGCTGGCAGTCAGCACAGAGCCCGACGCGGGGCCCGAACCCACGAACCGCGAGATCATGACCCAAGCGAAAGTCGGACGCTTAACCGACTAAGCCACCCAGGCGCCCCATGTCTCATTCTTACTAGTGGTCATCCCGGCTGGACCGTGAGCCAGAAACGGAAGGACCGTGGGGAATTTATGGCTAACTTAATTCACAGATATGAAATCATTAGTTTTGTACAATGCCAATTTTTTTTACAGAAAAAAGGAGACATTAAGTAATTATAAATCTAGGTAATAGTAATAACTATCATGCACATACATATAATGCTTCACCATTTATAAGTTAATTTTATAAGCATTTCTCACATGATCATCAATATGAATCACTGAAGCAAACACATTAGTTATTATCATCTTTACTTGATAACAAAGGGAACTCTGGCTTCAAGAAGGTTTAACTTGCTATACTTAAATGTTAAACTATAGGTACATCAAATCGTACATAGAAGGACTGCTCATTCACCTCTTAGAGATTCCATTTATAAACTACATGGTGATCCTCTGATGGATTAGAAGCCATGTTTTATGCTATATAAGGCACCTCATACTTTTGCTATATTTAGTGATGTGAAGGAAAAGAATTCAGTGATCAAACTAGAACTCCAGTAATAGCAATGTCTGCTTTAGTGGGTTTTACTCTGTTTAAGGTGTAACTTACTTTTTTTTAGTATAACTAAAAAAACTAATATATGACTAAAACAATAAAGATGTCAAAATACTTCAGTAGGAATATTTAGTATGTATCATAAGGTCAAACCTTAAGCTCACTACTAAGTAGCCATGGAATTTTTTGTTAACACTGTTATCAGGAATTGCCTGTAAATCTGTAAGCTTCATCCAGAACTAGTACAATAGGTGACACATTTCCTTTTAACAAGGGAAAATAAGAAACATATTTTACTATTGCTATGACCAAATATTCTACTTGTAAATGTCAACGAATGGGAATACTTGTTTGGGAAGATGGAAGGGCATCCCCTTGAAAGAAGAGATTGGATAACTACACTGGAAATTCTGCTCCTTAAATTTCTTTTTACAAACCCCAGTTAAAGGGCACCTTGGGTGGCTCAGTAGGTTAAGCATCCGACTTCAGCTCAGGTCATGATTTCACGGTTCTTGGGTTCAGACAGCGTCGGGCTCTGTGCTGACAGCTAGCTCAGAGCCTGGAGCCTGTTTTGGACTCTATGTCTCCCTCTCTCTCTGACTCTCCTCTGCTCACACTTGTCTCTCTCGTTTGCTCTCAGAAATAAATAAAAACATTTAAAAAATTAAAAAAAAAAAAGTAAACCCCAGGTAAGCATCCTTTCCCCTTAGAAGACAGATAAAATGGAAATATTCTTATCCTTATCTGTATTGGTTGTTATACATTTTGTAAACATACGTAGAAGCTTATGTTTCACATCTGTATTTTAAAAATAATGATGTGTTTTGAAAGGTGAATCCAATGTTATTTAAATATGCTTACAAATTTTGAAATTTAGTCATGACAGTCCCATTGGGAACATTTTTCCCCCCAGAGTCACAGGCCTTTGGGTCATGGATAGCTTTTCTTTCTTTTCCTTCCTGCCCTTGTCAAGATCCAACCATACTAGCAGGGAATAAAATCAGCAGGACGCTTGGCAGCCAGCTTCAAAAAGGCCACCTCTTCACTAATGAGGCATTGAGAAGAGAGAGCCACAGACTCTAATAAAATTCCGCTCTGAAATCTGTGATGCTTCCAGGTACATTTTCCATGAGCATCAGATGAAAGTAAGGAAAGATATAAAATCATGAAAAATAATATAATAGAAATGTCATAGCCAAGTGTAACCACAACATAGAGACGCAGCTTTGAAATGTTCTTAGCTTGATACAATTAGTACGCGGATGGTTTAAGACAGTTCAAATTTTATATCATGATGAGCATTATTTTCATTTTCCAAGAAGTTGTTTTAAAAATCAAATGAAAAGCATTTTCTGGTCTGAAGATTTATTACTAGCAAGACAAAAGCATTTCCTTAACTGAAATAGAAATCTGAATGATCCGAAGTCCCACCAAAAGATGCAGGATGACTTGTTCCTGACAAAGGCCCTAGTGAGACTCTACTGTGAACATAGAGACCAGAGTGGAAAGAGGATCAAAATTCTGTGCTGTCAGGTAAGCACCTTCCTGTGGGCAGAACACAGATCAATTAAGTCAAAACTAAAATTAAATCATGCATAGGCCTGTGGCAACCCTGACGTAGGGAAGCAAAGGTAGTAAAGAACATTCTTCTATAGTCTTTCCTCTAGCATAATTTCATGATTCTATATTTATTCTACAAATCTAGTTAAATAGAAATTATTAGCTGGGTGGCTTAAAATGTCAAACCTTGGGTACAGATGGTCAAAATGTGGGGCAGAGAATTTTCTGTGTTGTCATCATGAAGGTTCAGATACATGGATTCATCCAGAGGACTAGAGGAGCTGACCGAGAACCCACCTGCACAGCCTCCCCAAAAAGGTTTCATCTGGCTTTGGGGCAGAGACAGCACTCAGAATTGTCCTCACTTTGTTGTCTAGTCAAAACCACATGGTCTTCAAGAAAAGTCATTAGGAGAGAATTCCTACAAGAAAAAGAAATGAATTTTATAAAGAAAATGTAGCAACACACTAGGAACACAATGTTGGAGTTGTTTGAGATTGCACTTTATAGGATATTACTGAAAAAGAAACTGGAGAAAGCTGAATGAAGTATAGGGATGAGATAAATGTTTTATTCATTTTCATATTTGAATAGTTGTTTCACATTGGATATTGGATGGTTGTGTAGGGGAATGTCTTTTTTTATATGAAATACATACTAAAGTACACAGCTTAATGAGATATTAGTTGAACAAGTTAGTCTCAAATGGTTGAAGAAATTAAGAGTTCTTTCTCTTAAACTTGCCACTTTTTAATAACTGTGTAAGTTTGAGATTGCTTTAAAATATATATATATATATATATATATATATATATGCATATCCGTATGTGTGTGTGTATATCTCTCTCCATGACCTAGCTTAGACCTACCATTCCAGCAATTTTACTCATTATTCCCCTTCACAAGTCCTGTACCCTACTTTGTTTGGCTTATTGACTATTCTAATATAATATGTTATAGACTTTCTCACTTATGTGACTTTGCTCTGTTACCTCCACCGTAAAGCCTGTTCAGAAAAAATCTGCATGTCACATTCTACTTATCCTTGAAAGCATCTCCTAAATGAATATCTCCTCCATGAAACCTACTATCAGAAACTTACTAGTCTAACACCTCATACATAGTATGTGTTCAAAACACATCTAGTGAAAAGAATTTAATCACCTATGACTAGGGTAGTTAAAGATAAGACCATAGAAATTGTACATGAGCTGGGCCTTTCAAAATCAGCAGAAATCAGCAGTCCAAAGGTAGATAAAGACTTAATAACTCCACAAACAGGGAATAAAGAAGAAAATTTTAAAAGGAGTTATAAAGTGGTTATTTGAAGGTAGATTTGGGAACATACTTTAATGATGTATGAGAAGAAGCGCGAAAAGATTCAGATCATGGTAATTGGCAGAACAGAAACCTAGCCCTGCTGTACTTAGGGACTGGATATTAATTTCAAAAGCTAACGAAGCCAAGGAGAAATGAAGAGATTTTCACATGAAAGCTGTGAAACAAAGCAGGATGAGATCCATTTTCAATAAGAAGAATGTGTCTAGATTTTGTTATGCTCAGTTGCCTGAAGTGGCACAGTGTTGGGTCACAGGCAAAGATTAGTGATAATCCTAAAACACTGCAATGGGAAGAACAGCCAAAAAAGAATCACATGTTATGGCTGTATATTTCCTAAACCATTTTCCTGGAAGAAGATGCTCTAAATTAAGGATATATTATTAGTCACAGTCATGGGAGACCAAACACGTAACTGCTAAAGAGACAGTGTTCCAGCTTCTCCTTGAATTTCCTAATAAAACCTAAAAAGCAATAACATATTTCTAATGTATCCAGAATTTTTAATCAAAAGACTACCAAGAATAGTGCAGACATTACTGATTGCTACTTTAATATGAAAATCCAACTTTTAAGAGAGAGGACTTCCTCATGGAAAAATAGAGTGATTTCAGCTTTTGAAGGAAAATATTGGAATACTGCCATTTTGTAAGACTCAGCAGTTTGGCAGATGAAGGTCCCACTCACAAAACAAAAAGAAGCTATTTCATCATCAAGCAAAATTACCAGCATGAAACATCTGTCATGTCACCCTTAACCCTGTACCCTTTCTATGATGTTTTAGGAGGTTCGGTATTTCTACTAAGCTGCGGATCACCTTGTTTTTTAACACTCTCACTTCACTAACAATTTTGCTACATTACCAAAGGAACAAACCTCAAAAGAGGCTTACAAAGGAATGCATTTTTATAAGGATTTCCTGAGTATAATATGTTGAAATTGCTGCCCAAAAGCTTGGCACTTCTCTGTTAATTTATGCCATCCCATTTTCCTATTTCTAGCCTTTCCCACAGGCTGATACCCTGTTTTCCTTGCTAGAGCTTTCCTTTTTCTTACAGCAGTCTCCAGAGACTAGGGTGACTTGAGTAGAAGACTCTCAACGTATCTGACCCTGAGATTCTGTCATCTAGGAGTATCACATCATAAGACTCCAGTCCCTTTAGCCTGTCCCTTACAATGCCCCATATGAAATTCATTTAGCCAAAAAAAAAATCATGTGGCCATTTTCTGCAAATTATCATTCCCTTGGGGTGTTTTTCCAGAGACAAATGAAAAGGGAAAAGGCTCATTTGCACTCTAGGAATAAATAATAATGGCTTATAATGACCATGACAATAAACACCAGCCCATGGGTACAGGACTTAGAAAAAATCAGGGGGGTGCCTAATGTGAAACAGGCAGTGGTCCTAATAGGTAAAGGGCAGGGGCACTAATGAGAAATGCAATGACTCTGTCACGACTTTCCATGAAGTTGTGGTGTGCTTTCTGTTGTATTGATCTGAAGTGAGCTTTAGGAAATGTCTCTTCCATACACATGTTCATGTTCTCTTAGTTTTCTATCTGGAGATCACTAGATGTTATGGAGGAAGACCAAGAGGAAGGAAATTACGTCTGAAATATGTGAAGAAGGCAAATATCAATCTATTTTAGTCTATTCAAGTGAGTATAGTAAGCCTGAGAGATTAATACTGTTGTCCGGAGGGTTGTTGTGAACACTCAACAAATTGTAGTAAATCTCTTTCTGTATAAAATATTTCCTGGGTTCTGAGTGGTATGGTAGATATGTTTCATATTTATAAACCCGATGATAGCATTTCATCTTCTCAAATTCTTACATAAGGAAAGAATAGCATTCTTTGATCCATATGTTGGAATGTTCTAAGACCAGATGTGTCTATCCAAAGAAAGAAGTCACAAATCACGTGGCAGCAAGCAGTCTTTTGAAAAAAGAGCAAACCAACTTGAAAGCAAATGTTAACATTTTAAATAACCAATTAGAAACTAACATTGGAAATTAGCTGTTTGGTTAAGACAAATTATGTGTTCTGTAAAGCAATGACAGTTTTGTTATGTTGGGAGAAAAATAATTCTTCAGAAAATTGGTTCCTTGATATTTGGAGTTGGATATTAAAAGAAGTTGAAGGAGAAAAATATTGTCTACAATTCACAGAGCTGAGCACACTGTAGTGAAATTTGCTGTACTTCCAATTATTGGCAAGTTTTATTTTTAGTTACTCCCAACAAAATTAGCTAAGACAGTAAATAATAGTTTATTTGTAGCAAGTGTTTTCAAAGTTAATGAGAATTATTAAAGATAATTTTTATCACATGCCTTCCCCGCAAAGCCAGTAGATTAATAACTAAATAGGGACATTACCCACAGCTTGGCTGCCAGGAAGAATTATATAAACTAATTAACAAAGACCTTGGAGGAAAGTGGTCTCATTTACAATCTTGATAAAAAGGCGGGGAGAAAAGATACCACAAAGGAAAAGATAGATCCTTCTATGTATTAGCTATCTTCTTTATAATAAAATATATCATAACTGAAATAAAAAGGAAAAAGCTAATGAAATATTTTCAGGAAAAGACATAATATTGAAAAGAAAAAAAATTGAGCACATGTCAGGAAAAATTAGAAAACAAATAAATGGAAAAATTAAAATTGGAAATTAAAAATTTGAAAACATGCTATATCCAGTAAGTGTGCAAAATGAAAAATAAGGTAATTATTTATACTGGTGATATATATATATATATATAAATTGATAAACATTTTAGAAATCACTTTTACCATGTGTTCCAAAAGTTATATAAATCTTAGTATCCTTTGATGGAATAATCTCACTCTGAGGGAATATTCCTAAGGATTATTTAAAAGAAAAAATATCTATATTCATTGCAGAGTTATTTATTGTAGACACCCCCACACACCAAATACTCGATATTTAGCAATAGGAAATGATTAATTAAATTTTGGCCTATCAACTTGATATTAGGTAATAATGGAAATATGTATGAGAATTCTGTGGCAACACAGGATAAATATTAAGTGAAAATAGCTGTCAAAAAACTGCAAAGCTGTCAAAAATAAAAAGGGATGTATAAAAAGAAAAAGATCATTAAAAGCAGAAATATTGCTAATTCTGTATCTAATTTTTACCTACAGTTTGTTCTCACTTATTTGGTGAGAGGTGAAAGATTGTTCGAGTTACTGTTGGAATTTAGTAATTTCAAAATAGTAAAATATAAGCTCTTCTAAATAAACTTGCTTTGCAATTTATTTCCAAAACAACAGCCCTCCATTATATGTGTTCTGTGAAATTATATTCAATAAAGTATTTGGTCAGTGCTGTTAAATCAGGCAGACGAGTTTTGACAGGATGTTTTACTAAACTAACTGACAATGTTTTGGATACAAGAGCTAGGGCTTGAGTCTGGTGCAGGTCAAGGACAGCAAAAAAGGCCATACAGACAGAATCAGAACTGTTCTAATCAGAAATCATCTCAAAGTGCTTAGTGAGGAGAAATTGATATGGATACCAGAACTTTCCTCCATATCCTTTGTAATTTTACCTTAATAATTTTATCCTATATCTTTTATAATTTTATATTTATGATTAGGTATAAAAATTGCTGCATGAATTCATTAGAATGCAAGCTCAGTCTCCCTGTGTAGATCCTTTGATTGTTTCACTAAGGTCCCAAGTTAATTATTTGCCCAAATAGTATACATAAACATCCAAACCAAGTATTAGAGGCAAGGGTCAAATGCTAAAAAGCCTGGAGGCTTAACCTGGTTTATAGATTTATGTTTGGGTGGGCACAGGCTGACAAAAATTTGAATTGTAATGTCCTCTGGTGGAGCAACCAGTCTGAACCAATCTGTAATTTTTATTATCTTCCCCGGTTCCCAGAGGCAATGGAGGTGACACATTTGACACCTATTTTAGAGTTTTAGGACTCAGAACTAGTGGGAAAATGAACTAGTGACCTAAAAAGTCTTGTGAATGGATCCATCACAGGAATGCCCCAGGGCCCTCTAATCTTGGGTAGCTCAGTTTTTCCTGGGGCTGTGGCTGCTGAGTATGATTTTCTCAAAGCAATGTGGTTGCTGAGGCTGAGGAGGTGGGATTGCCTCACCCTGTTTTTTCTTTCCTCAGCCCAAGAGACAGAGATATTTTGGGATCAAACCATTAGGGCAAGGTTGGAATCGGTCAGCCTTTCTAAGTTGAGAAAGCAGCTGTGAAGCTCTCATTCTTTTTCTCTGCCTCCAGAGGCTACTCTAGCAACTCTTAATTGACTATTAGGTAGTAATATTCAAACATGATGATGTTGGCATTATTGATAGTATTTGGAGAGCCCTCTGCCCCTGTGTAAAAGAAAAATACAGTAATTTGGTACATATTGCTATTAGGCATGCATTTAATTTAACACCTTTCACCTGAGAATCTCAGAGGTTTATAGAAATTACTAGTTAACTTTTTATACTCAGAGTCTGCAAGCCGCATATAAAAATTATAAATGGAATTTCAAGATGTGACAGGAAAGGATAGAATAATAAAATGAAATAAAATACATTGTCCTTTCAGAGGCTTTAAATCTGTCCAATAGTAGGAAACATTGCATTTAATAGATAAAAGCATCGGGTGGGGGGGGGGAAGATTTATGATAAAGAAGGTTTTCTCACTCTAACATTTTTTCACAACTAAATTCAAATAATACTTAATTACATCCATGTACCAAGAGTGCTGTTACTCAGGCATCTTTAACTTTTTAGTGACATCTACTGTCCAAAATGGGAAATGCTGTCAACTCATTCCATACTCAGTATCTAGAATTTCTTTTTTTTAAATTTTTGTATTTACAATGTTACAATTTTATTGATACTTCCATTTAATATAAGTAGACCTTATTTAAAAATTTAAAGGATATTTAAATAATTTTTACGTTCATTATTCATGGAGTCATAGAAATATTGGTCTCTGCTGGCAAATCCTAATTTTTGGTATACAGTTTAAAGATGTCATTTCAATGTAAAGACTTTACTAAACCTCTGTACAAATACTAGAAAAAAATAATAAAGTGAATATTTAAACGAACTTTCTTCTATTTAAAGAAAACCACCTCTGAGGGCTGTTTACAATGTTATTAATATTATAATAGAAAAATATATAGTAGAATCCCAATTAAAAAATTTTTATGTTCTGTTTATTTTTGAGACAGAGAGACAGAGCATGAGTGGGGGAGGGGCATAGGGAGAGGGAGATACAGAATCTGAAGCAGGTCCCAGGTTCTGAGCTGTCCACACAGAGCCCGACACAGGGCTCAAATTCACAAACTGTGAGATCATGACTGAGCCCAAGTCAGACTCTTAACTGACAGCCACCCTGGTGCCCCAGTAGAATTCCAATTTTAAAGGAAATCAAAGTTCCTAATCACTTTTCACCCTGACTTTCTATTTCTCATTCTAGCTATAAAAAATAAGTTATCTGTTACTTACCAGGAAATAAGTATCATTTATACTCCTAATTATGTTCCACCTGTTTCCTAGTTGATGGTTTGCAAAGACTTAAAAACTTCATTTCATAAGTCATGATCATAACTAGGAAAATTTTTCAGAGGCATTTGGTAATGCAACGACAAGGTAAACAATTTTTTATTGATTATCTGTTATACACAGGCATTGTGCTAGAAGCTTTCAACAATGTAACAAATGATAAAACAGTATAGTTCCCAAAGAAAGCTCAAAATAAGAGGGTCTCGGGTTATAACACAACCTACTCCCATCCACTCCAGTAAGAAGGGAGAAGAGAGTTCCCTAATTGATCATGTTTTCCCATTCTTAGAAGAAAAAAAAAAAACCCACTCTTTTTAACCTATCCATTGTGATCTAGTGGACAGGCAGTCATTCCAAGTTTACTACATGGTAAAAACCAGATATAGTAGAAGTGAACAAACCTACAGTCTCCTATAACGTAACATGAACACGTTTAAAGTATTAAGTAATTCCATCTTCATTGTGATTTGTTTTCCAGTCCTCAATATCCTTTGTTAAATTAAGTACCCCAAGGCCCAATGATCTGATTGAAAAAAAAAGCATGTCAACTAATTAATTAACTTGTCATTATGTTTATAATTATAATAATTTAGGAAGTACATATATAATAATTAATTAATTATTGTGTATTTTGGGGCAAGGTTGGCTTTCCCTGTACACAGTAAAACATATGCTCTTTCTCAAAGGTTTACAGCCTACGAAAGGTAGGCATCAACTGTTCAAATCAAAATAGAATGCCCTTAATGATGAAAGAGACACACAGCAATGAGATGAGGATTCAGAAAAAGGCAAGAGTACTTCCAGCTGAGGGAATCAGAGAAAGATTTATGGCAAAAGTGATGCATTTGATCGATTATGAGGAGTGTGTGCATCTTCAGTGTGAAGTGCATCTTCAGTGTGGCAGCGTGGGGAGTCTAGGAAAGGAGGGATA
Source organism: Hyaena hyaena (assembly GCF_003009895.1). Classification (NCBI taxonomy): domain Eukaryota; kingdom Metazoa; phylum Chordata; class Mammalia; order Carnivora; family Hyaenidae; genus Hyaena; species Hyaena hyaena. Next base: position 1,873,261 of record NW_024080888.1, read on the forward strand.
TGAGAGCGACGTCTTCATGAAGGCAGGAAGGGCTAGACACATGCCTCACACTGAAAGGCTCAGGAAGTTCGTTCATTGAGAGCTGGTAGGAAACAAACAGAAGCTGAGATGTCTCACAAAGGGCCCTGCCTTGCAAACTAGGGTTTGGATATTTTTACCAGGACAGTGGAGTTCCTTACTCCAGATCCTTAGATCATAGAAGGGAACTATCTTCAAATCTGAGTTTCAAGTCAACTTCCTTTTAATTTTATCTCAAAGCTGTTGCTCTAGGTTGGGTGTGTCCTAGCGTCATTCTTTATTTTTGATTTCTTCCTGACTTTAGACTAAGGTTTCTAACAAGTTATTACTTCTAGATCTTTCACATCTGATCAGTTTATACTCTTTTTTTTTTTTAAAGTTTACTTATTTATTTTGAGAAAGAGAGCACAAGTGGGGATGGGGCAGATAAAGAGAGACAGTGAGAGAGAGAGTCCCAAGAAGGCTACACACTGTCAGCCCAGAGCCAGTAGGGAGCTGGACACCATGAACCGTGGGCTCATGACCTGAGCCAAAATCAAGAGTCAGACACTTAACCCAACTGAGCCACCCAGGTGCTCCTACACTTTTGATTAAAAAAAAAAAATCGTTGTTTCCCCTATTTCCTCTAAATATTACAAATAACAAACAACCACCATTTTGCCCTGGAAAATTGTTTCTATTCTTCACAAAAATCGTTAAATACTTTTGATTTTCGTCTCTAAACATATTTTCTCATGTTTATCCCTAGACTTTCCCTTGGTAACTCTAGTAAGTAAAGGACTATTATGGGAACACATCCATTATCTCTCCTGACCACAGGAAGTGGGAAAATGATGTATGGGAATAGGCAGGTACAGGAGAGAGCTTCGCTCAACTTACTTGCTTTCACCCACCATCCAAAACACCCTCGGTTTAGTTTCTGTTATAGCTGAAAATAATTCTTTCTGTCACCTGTCAATAAGACACATAAACAGCATATTTGAAATGCCTAATATACAAGTACAAAGTATTCAGAGCTAATGAAATTCAGTTGATGTGACTGCAAATCATAAATATATGCATATTATTTGAAATTCTGCCTAGAATTTAATTTTAACCCTTATTCTAGAAATAACTAAACATTTTTCTAGTAGGTTAAATTGCAGGTTCTCAATTCTATCCTAAGTAAGAACAATTTTGAGTTGCAGTCTATGCGTTTATTATTTTTTTTTATCATTTATCATTATTCTTCCATGACCTTAGCATCTTGGTAAAATTAAATCATCATCTTTTCTTTTAGTTCATAGTCTCAGTCTAACTTCACACAATATATAGAAGAAAAATAGGACAAGTTCAACGGACAGAAAAAAATTATAAAGGTATTTCACATTTCTATACTAATTTTTTAAATGTCTTCATGAATTAGACAACTTAATTTCAGCTCAAACTTACAGTTCTTTCTATAATCCACTTATTACTACCCCATCTCTGTCTCTCTCTGTCTACACTGCACCAAACTGGTTCTCCTGATGTGCCTAACTCTCCCTTAGACAACATTGTCAGGACGGCCACCTTCCGACAGCGCAGGTTACACCTAAATGAAATGATTTAAGAATAACCAGGTTATTTGTTGTCCAAATCTGGACACTTTTGAAAATGAAAAAGAATTTTTACATCATTCTCAAAAGTATATAATTTTTTTCTAAAATTAAAAATTAAATGTGTTTAAGCTAAAATTTTTTAAACATTTTTATATTCACTATCTGAATATTAGAAGGTAACAAGCAAAATATTCTTGGTACATATTCACATTTTTAAATGTTTTTTAATGTTTATTTATTTTTGAGAGAGAGGAAGAGAGAGAGCGAGCACATGAGTGGCAAAAGGACAGAGAGAGAGAGGGAGACACAGAATCTGAAACAGGCTCCAGGCTCTGAGCAGTCAGCACAGAGCCCGATGTGGGGCTTGACCCCACAAACCATGAGATCATGACCCGAGCTGAAGTCACACACTCAACCAACTGAGTCACGCAGGTGCCCCATATTTTTTTTAAATGGATTTCATAGTGATATCTGTCTCTAATATAATATTCTCTGAATTTTTCTGAAAAGTATATTTTAATACGATTTTATTATTTTTACATTTTCAAATTATAAATGTTTTGTTGAACTCTTTTAAAATGATATCTAATGGTTAATAAAGTTGAAATTGTTGATATATTCACTCTAATTCTTCTTTGTACGTATAATTAAGAAAATGTTTTCTCTGCAGATGCTGAGCTACTTGAGAATTTTCAGAGTATATTCTGCTAAATGGCAACATTGTCATATATTCTTATATTTTTCCCAATAGATTTTTCTTCAAGATAATAGTAAACGCAACAGGAGACAATAACAGCAAAGCTTTCAGTCTTATTTGGAACACCGTCTGATAAACTTACAATTTGTGAAGTAGGTAATTATGATAACATTTTAGATTGAATGTCTCTCAAACTAACGGTATTATCAAATGAAGACAGTGGGAGATCAGAAGCCATCCATATAGGACCTTGCTCAGTGTTTTTGAGAAAAATATAGTGTTTCCAGTCAGAGATGGGACCTAAAAGCTGGAATCAGTGTTCCAGGTACTAAAACCAAGAAAATTAAGCCTTCTAATGTTGTTTAGAAGCATGGTTCCACAATCACAAGTCCATATTTTTATTTCAAGGGACACCAAATCTGTCCCTATTATTGCTTTAATTTAAAAATGTTCAGGGGCACCTGGGTGGCTCAGTCGGTTAAGCTTATGACCTTGCCTCAGGTCATGCCCTCACAGTTCTTAAGTTTGAGCCCCACATCCAGCTCTCTGCCGACAGCTTGGAGCCTGCAGCATGCTTTGGATTCTGTATTCCCGTCTCTCTCTTCCCCTCCCCCTCTTGTGCTCTATCTCTCTTTGTCTCAAAAATAAACATTAAAGCTTTTTAATTAATAAATTAATTAATTAATAAAATAAAATAAATAAATGTTTGAAGATCTGCTACCCTATGACCAACCTAAGTCCCCTACAATATTGCATTACAACGGAATTCACAGTTTGTTCAAAATAAGTTGAAAAGCTTTAATTGAAATACTTAGACTTTTAAAAAACCTTCAACTTTTGAGGCTTTTGGAGTATTATAATGAAAGTCACAGAGCTTACAAACAAGAAGACACTGAAATGAATCCTTACAAATGCAAGGGACAAATCAAACACATTAAGTGATGGAAATTCCACTGGCATTAAAATTCAATTTTGAAATTTGTGATTGCACTTCAAAACGCCTCAGCTTGTGAGGAAAATTTATGATGAAACTAAATTGGGAGAAATATTTAAAAATCAAAAACAAAATAGAGACAATATATTTGATCAATTTTGTCTAGTTAGAGTATTTGGTGAAGAAAGGTACCATGAAAGGAGATCCAAAAGAATACCTGTGAATGGATTTAGGTGGAAATATCTATATATTTCAAAATGAACAAAATTAGAATTCAGAAGACCCTTCATGTAACAGAATTTGTTCTGAACTTACCAAGTACACAATTCTGTGCATTACACTCTCGGGGTCTGCCATGCAGCAGCTGTGTGACTTTGAATGTTACCCTCTAAAATCCTCTTTTCCCCTTCTGTAGAATAGGCATAGTAATAGTACGTACCGCACAGGTCTTTGTGAGCCCTAAATAACGTTATGGATGTAATTGGATTATCAAAGTGCCTAGCATAAAGTATCTGCTCAGTAAATAGCTGCTATTGTCTTGTTACTATCATTATCACCATTTAACTCTCAAGAGGAAGAGGGATCAAGTTGTAGACTTATATTTAAACAGCATATATATTTTGATGCCACAGTGAATAAATGTAGGTAAGAACCGCTTACTGGTCAGATTATAGTTTAGATGTATGAAAAGCACAGATAAATTTTGATCTTCCTTTGTAAATTAAAATCATAATTATTTCAAATTCCTTTTGAAATGCCAGATGTGTATCCTCTTACTATAGGGGATAGAGAGATAATTGGTGATATGGTGAGATTTAGCTTCAATAGATACTAGTTCTGCCATCTAACTACTTCAGAAATAGCAGCTAAAGATAAATTGCTCTAGAACTCAATGCAGAAACTTTGGGAGACATTTTCCAGAATGTGTTTGACTTATAATCAACAACCATGCATAGCAAAAATATCGATTTCTTTACATGTATGTGCATTTTGCCACCACTTTATCCTAGAAGGTCCATCAAGAAGCTACACTGCTTAAAATCAAATATTCCAGATGAAATTATTGAGATTTCCATGATCAAATGGGCTATTAAGCATTTCTGCTTTAGGAACCATTTTTATAGTATAAAAATAAATCTTTATAAAACAAATTTAGACATTAATTTTGTATCTTTATTTGCACTGATCACCATGAAGCTTAGATATGAACCTGAGGCCTATCATTATTCATTTAAAAAAACAGGGGCACCTGGGTGGCTCAATTGGTTAAGCATCCAACTTCAGCTCAGGTCATGATCTTGTGGCTCATGAGTTCGAGCCCTGCAGTGGGCTCTGTGCTGATGGCTCAGAGCCTGGAATCTGCTTTGGATCCTGTGCCTTTCTCTCTCCACCCCTCTCCTCCTTTCTGTCTCTCTCTCAAAAATAAATAAACATTTAAAAATATTTTAAGTAATTAGAAACAACAAAAGATGAGTTGTGATAAGAATGTGGAGGAAAGGGCATCCTTTTACACTGTGGATAGAAATGTTAGCTGGCACAGCCATTATGGAAAACAGTATGGAGGTTCTCCAAAAAAAGTAAAAACATTACTACCATGTTCACTCTCAATTCTGGGTACATATCCAAAGCAATTGAAACCAGTATCTTGAAGAAATGCCTATATTCATATATTCATTGAAGCACTATTCACAATACTCAAGATGTATAGACAAATGTCCATTAACAAATGAGTAGATAAAGAAAATGTGGTATATACATACAATGGAATATTATTCAGCCTTCAAAAAGAAAGAAATCCTGCCATTTGCAACAACATGGATAGACCAGGATATTATGCTAAGTGAATTAAGCCAAACAAAGAAAACTTGTTGGGATGAGCACTGGATGTTATATGGAAACCAACTTGACAATAAACTATAAAAGAAAAAAGAAAAAGAAAAAGCCAGAGAAAGACAAATATTTCATGATCTCATTTATATGTGGAATCTAAAATAGACAAACTTACAGAAGTAGAGAACAGAATGATGGTTGTCAGGGTATGGAGACAGGGGGAAATGAGGAGATTTTGGCCAAAGTATACAAAGTTTCAGTTATATAAGATAATTAAGTTCTGAAGATTTATTATGTAGCACATAATGCCTACAGCTAACAATAAAATACTGTATATATAAAATTTTCTAAAAGGGTAGATCTATGTTAAGTGTTCCTTCCACCAGCACCACAATAATAATAGTAATAAATAATGGAGGTGGGAGGAAACTTTTTGAGGTGATGGGTATGTCTATGGTTTTGATGGTAGTGATGGTTTTGCGGGTATATACATATCTCCAAACTCATTGAGTTGTATGTATTAAATCTATATGGCATTTTACATGTCAAGAAATATCTGGACCATCTAGTGATTTTGTGTTGTTATTAATGCATGACAGTGAAGAAATAGCTTCTGTAGGAAAGAATAATTTGATAAGTGAGCCATGGAATACAATTATATTAAAGTAAACTAAAGATGGAATCATAGTTTTACCCTGTATTTAGGCATTTAATTATTTTTCTAGCAGATAAATAACAACTGGAGTTATTTTCTGAAGATACAAATACAAATAATATCATCATTAATAAAAGACTCTGCAGTTATCTTTCATCTAAAAATAAATATATCCATAGGTTCTTCTACCAAAAAGAATAACTGTACATGATCATAAGTGTACATATTGTCATTATTGCTTGATTTTACCTTTAACTTTATTTATATGAATATATAACACAAGTATAAATATAATACAAATTTTGAATGTTCCAAAATTTTTAAAAAGGTAAAAATGTATACATGAAAAGTTGTCCTTACTCCTCTACCTTTCAGCTTATCACCACTTCCTACCCCTGCCAAATCAGGAAAAACTATAACAGCTATAGCACCCCTGCCCAAAGTGGTGCTGATTACTATGATTATGGACATGGACTCAGTGAAGAGACGTACAATTCCTACGGGCAAGAGGACCGGACTAACTCAAGACACAAGACACCTTCGGCGAGGACAGCGAAGGGCTTCTACAGGGACCAGCCATATGGCAGATACTGATTGTACTGTCTGACGTGAAATAACCAATCTCCACCAGTCCTGTATACTGTTCAAAGTAATTTTTTTCTATGAACAATCCCTTTTTAAATAAGTCAAAATGCTTAAAATCTGAATGGATGGAACTTTAAAATGACGTTGTTGAAACATCAACCTGGGCAGAGAAAAAAAAAAAAAAAAGACATGTAAAATTTTGTTATTTCCAGTCTGTATCTGAAAAAATAGGTCATCAAAAGGAAAAAAAATAACTTTGATTAACTAGTGTTAAACAAAAAATTAGGTTTACTAAATATGTTAATCCATCCTTTTAACATAAGCCTCACCTTTCCTTTTAAAGGTTTCCATAGAAATTTAGTATTTTATCTGTCAGCCATATGCTAGTTTTTTTTTCCTCTATTGCCAACGTGCGTAAAAAGGGAAGCCAACTATAAGTGCAAATAATGTGGTATTCTTTTGTAACTCAAGTCTTGAAATGTTCTGTAGTGTTAAGCAAAGCCTCCTCTTGCTTGATACTAAATAAACTTTTGAAAGAAAAAAAAATCTTTTTTTAAATTCTTCCAGAGGTCTTCAGAGAATGTACAATCATGTGCATATACTTCTTTCTTTTCTCTCTCTCTTTCTTTCTTTCCTGCTCTTCTCTCTCTCTCTCTTTTTTTTTTGCAGAGAAAGAGCAAGCCATACCCATGATTTTACTCTTTGCTATTTTCTTTTAAATATATAGAGAGATACTTAATTTCATATCACTACATACAGATGTCCTACATTCTTATTATAGCTGCTTAATATTACATTCTTTTTATAGACCATAATTTGTTTAACTCAATCTGTACTAAAAACACTAGGGTTGTTTTCGATCTTCTGCCATTTCAAAGAGTACAATGATGAACAACCTTGTAAGCATATTATTTTTTCACAATGTAAATATTTGAAATTTTGAGACTTTTACAAAAACTTTCTATAAATATTATCAATTGATATTCCCATTAATATGCTATTTTTTATATGTGCCTATATGATTGGTTAAGAACAATAACATAGTGATAGTACTGTCTTATTGTGATTGAAGTTGGGCATCTTTTTATGATTAAGATCTGTTTGAATTTTCTGCTAATTGCCTTTTTATATCATTTTCCCTTTTTCTATTGTATAGATGACCCTTTCCTTATTGATTTTTAAAATTTCTTTTTATATTAGAAAAACTATGGGCACTTGGGTGTCTCATTCGGTTAAGCGTTCGACTTTGACTCAGGTCATGATCTCATGGTTCATGAGTTTGAGCCCCACATCAGGCTATGTGCTGACAGCTCAAAGCCTGGATCCTGCTTCAGATTCTGTGTCCCCCTCTCTCTGTGCCCTTCTACCACTCACAGTCTGTCTGTCTCTCTCTCTCCCTCAAAAGTGAATAAACTTTAAAAAATGTTTCAAAAATAATAAAAACTAGACCATTAAATGTAGTGGGTTGCAGATATTTCTTCTAACTGGTCATTTTTCTTCAAGGTGTTTACTTGAAAAAATTCTATTGATGCTTTTGCTTTATGTGCTTGAATTTACCAATCTTTTATTTTATGTGTTCTAAGTTTTATCTCAGACTTCCTCTCTGAGATTACATAAAAATTCATAATTTCTTGCAGTGCCTATTGATTACAGCCTTGTTGTTGAGTCTTCACTAGTTCTGAAACACTTTCCAGCTATTTTTTAATCTGGGACTTTACCTGTCAATTGGTCTTATTGAAGAAAAAAAATTTGTGTTAAATTTTCTTCTTATTGTTGTCTTCTTGTGATTTCTTAGAAGAGAAGGGGGGAAATGCTGACAGTATGTTTCCATTTTTAAACTGAAAGACCTTGCTTTTTTTTTTACTTTTTTTTACCCAACTTATTTCTGTAAATCAAGTCAAATTCTTTGTAAAATGACACTATAAATGCATAAACACAATTATTTTGATAATTAGTGAAGTTTTTGTTGTTGTTTACCACTCAGTTTCCTTTGACTGAAATACATGTTATTTTTTAAAATTGTTTTGATTTAAGATACTGTCCTTGTAAGATTAAGTTGTAGGACAACAATTTGTAAATTTATGTACAAACGTTTGCATATAATTAATTTCAGGAGCTTCAGAGAACTCCTAATGCCTATCATGATCTATTTTGAAATTCAGAGATGAGCTGAATATAAAAGTCTCAGACTCAAAATACACAATCACTTATGATAAAGGAGAGAAACTTTCATTTGTTCCCACTAAAGTGTGGAGATTAGGGGCACCTTGGTGGCTTTGTCAGTTAAGCTCTGGTCATGATCTCATGGTTCATGGGTTTGAGCCCCATGTAGGGCTCTGTGCTGACAGCTCAGAGCCTGGAGCCTGCTTTGAATTCTGTGTTTCCTTCTCTTTCTGCCCCTCCCCAACTCACACTCTGTCTCTCTCTATCTCTCAAAAATTGATAAACATTAAAATTTTTTTTAATGTGAGAGATTAATATGCCAAACAAGATGGGACGTACTTTAACAATCCATAACAAATGCTATTAAAATGGTTACTTATTTTAAAAAGATCATGGAGTATGATTCAACATAAATTGTTTCAAACATGAATGTGAATGGACTTAATAAGTATATACTCAGAACAGTTTTGAACAAACTATTGATTTTGCTTCAAAATCTTTGTTCAAGTAGCAAATCTATGGGCAACTAAATTCCTTTATAGAAAGAGTCTAGTCAGTCTGTTGAGAATATAAATTAGTTAATGTTGTACAAAGTAAAATTTAGATACAAAATACAACAGGATGTTGAAATGAAACTTCATATGCTTCAGTTTTAGGTTAGGCCCAAAGGCAAAACAGGATCATTAATGCTACCTACCCTCCAGTTTAGGGTAGCTTGCTAAATCACCTATATGAGACTTACAAAGTAGGCAGCCAAAAAATATTTTTGCACTTGTTGGCTTACTACCTAATTTAAGGTTATGTAAGAAGTTAAAGAAATATAATAAAAGAGAGAATTACTTTAGGTCAAATTATCCAAAAATAGTGCAAATCCCCCCCCCCCCACCTTGGGTAGGGAAGAAAGTGCTTCTTCCTCACCCCAAGGCTACTGGATGGAACAACAAGCTACTGCTGAGAGAATTGAATGTTTGTCTATTATAGTTTGGAAAACATAAATATCTGGTATTTGCCTCCCACCTGAGAAATTCCAAAGTAAAAGTCTGAATTTGGGTCTGCAGAATGGAGAGGAAAGACTATATTTTTCAGTAGTGGTAGGTCACAAAGATGTAATTCCTTCCTATGTTTAGATGTAGGTCTTAGAAGAAAGAGGTACACAAGGATCATTTGAGAAGAACACTCCTCTTCAAGAGGGTTTGCTCCCAGGAACAAGGAGCTTTAGCAAAAAGTTGAAAGTGTGCTGTCCAATGAAGAAGCAGTTGGAGACACAGGCACATAGGGAACAACTACTGGAGAAACTTTCCTCACAGCATAAGAGGTGGATTTCTGTGACACACAAAAATATTTCAGGAGAAAAAGAATGAATACTGAGAATCTGCCATACTCAGAGGGCACCAAAGACCAAGTCGCTTACTTCTCCTGAGTAAAATTTTTTTCATGTCTCCTTTACTCTCTCCAGAACCAACTCAGGAACTTGCAGTGGCACCCTATGGGCAAAGTGATGATGAGAAGGATTGGAATAGATGGAGAGAAGGAGAAGAGGCCATACTGTCCTCCCCTGCTGTGATAGTTAATCTTATGTGTCCACTTGACTGGGCTAAGGAATTTTCAGATAGCTGGTAAGCATTATTTCTGGGTGTGTCCATGAGGTTGTTTCCAGAACAGATTAGCATTTGAAACAGACTAAGTAAAGATCACCCTCACCAATTCAGGTGAGTATCATCCATCCACTGAGGGCCTGAATAGAACAAAAAGCCAGAGAAAGGATGAATTTGTTCTTTGCCTGATCTGGAACATCTACCTCCTGCCTTTGGACATCAGAGCTCCTGGTTCTCTGACCTTTAGACTCAAACTCGGACTTAACACTATTGGGCTCTTCAATCTCCAGACTTTTGTACTCCAACTGATTTGCATCAGTAGTTTTCCTGGTTCTTCAGCTTGCAAGTGGCAGATGGTGGGATCTAAGTCTCCATGATTAGATGTGCCAATTCCTATACTAAATCTCCTCATCTATATCTGTATCTGCATCTACATCTACATATCTGTTGATTCTGTTTTTCTGGAGAATTCTGACTAACATACTTGCCAAAGGATTCCTAAGTTGAAGTAGTATGTTAGGGGCATGAAAAAGGCTTTAATCTAAATGAAGCATAGAAATTGGATCACTAAAAGAGGCAGAGCATCTCATTTGCAATACTGAGTTCTTATGGGTGATTGCAATTTAGTGAAATCAACAGAAGCTTCTTTCCAAAACATAGGATATAGTACATATATGTTTTATTTAATTCCTCTTCACCTGGTTGGTAAGGGAGAGATTCCTACCCTGTGGTTATGAAGATGGCTGAACACACAATACCTGACACTGGACAGATAAGATTGATGACAGTTTATTAGTCATCACATATACTCAACAACCCAAGGGAGGAGGACATCACATGTCATGCAGGGCCACATGGGGGTTGCAGTTGGGACAGATGAGCAAGAATCCTACAGGAGGATGTAATTGGTTTGTTTGAACAATTGTTTGAGTTGGCATGGAACTAAAGCCTGATGCTCAGGGATAAGCAGCCACTGTGCCTGGTTCCTGTTATAGGAGGGTTGCTTGACTAGGGGTCGCTATCTGCCAGAGCAGAGGGGGAGGAGACCTTGTGGTTAGCCTGCTCAAAGCTCTCCTAGTTTTACAGATGTCAAGGTAACATTAAGGGTGAGTCTTAATTTCAGCCTTACACTACAATGTAAAAGGACCAGAGGGAAAAAACGTTGTATAAGACTCCTTAATGCCTTCTCTTTGCCCTTAGGGAGTAAAGTTCTGTATCAAGGCATTTGAGACTCTAGATGCTGGTTCCTGGTTATCTCTCCAGTCTCTTCCAGACCTTTCTGCCCCTGTACTCCATATTTCAGACACTCCAAAATATTAGTAAGACACTAAATATACAGAATGACATCCTGAGATTTGTTTTCCATTGAGAAGTTCTCTCTAGCTGTAATAAATTGAATACCTGATTGTAAGGCATGGCCAGAGACAGGTAGAAAATAAGAGGCTGTTTGTGTGTTTAGAAGAGTGAAATGAAGCAAAACAAATTCTGGGAATAGAGAGAAATAGGTGGATCTCAGAAACATTAAGTTGAAAACAATAAAACAACAACAACAACAACTAAGTTTTCTGGATTTAACAATCAGATAAATGTTCATGTCTTCCATAATAGCAGGAAAAGTCAGATAAGCACAATTCAAAACTGCAATGCTCTATTCATAAAATTATGATAAATTAATCATATGGGACAAGGGTAAGAGTCATATATATGTATTAAAATGGAAGATTTTTCTAACTCCTGTGTTTATAGATTATTAAAAGCTGAAGCACAGTGGAATCAATATCTAGGTAACATGTATCAATCAACATTTTCAACATACCTAATGGAAAAGATAGCACTCTTAAAGAATTTTTACTAGTTGGGTATATTGACACCAAACTCATAAAAGAACTGGTAGTACACTGTGGTATATGCTAAGCACCAAATGGTCAAAAGAGAAAATAAGTCTTAAAAGTACTCAAAAATATCTATTAATACTAATGGAAACTTTCAAAATACAATTTTTTAAAAAATTTATTGTCAAGTTAGTTAACTTATAGTGTATACAGTGTGCTCTTGGCTTTAGGAGTAGATGCCCATGATTCATCACTTACATATAATATCTAGTGCTCATCCCAACAAGAGCCCTCCTCAATGCAAATCACCCATTTTCCCCACCTCCTGACTCCACACACCCATCAACCTTCAGTTTGTTCTCTGTATTTAAGAGGCTCTTATGGTTTGCCTCCCTCTCTATGTGTATCTTATTTTTCCTTTCTTTCTCTTACGGTCTTCTGTTAAGTTTCTCAAATTTCACATGTGAATGAAGTCATATGATATCTGTCTTTCTCTGACCAACTTATTTCACTTAGAATAATACCCTGCAGTTCTACCCACATTGTTGCAAAAGGCAAGATTTCTTTCTTTTTCATCACCAAGTAATATTCCATTGTGTATGTGTATATCTATATCTATCTATCTATCTATCTATCTATCTATCTATATCTATCTATCTATCTATCTATCTATCTATCTATCTATATCTATCTATCTATCTATCTATCTATCTATTTATCTATCTATCACAGTTTCTTTATCTATTCATCACTTAATGGACATTTGGGTCCTTCCCATAATGTTGATAGTGTTGCTATAAACATTGGAGTACATGTGCCCCTGTGAATCAGCACTCCTGTATCCTTTGGATAAATTTCCAGTAATGCTATTGCAGCAAAAGGGTTACAGGGTAATCCTATTTTTAATTTTTTGAAGACTCTTCACACTGTTTTCCAGAGTGACTGTACCAGTTTGCATTCCCACCAACAGTGCAAGAGGGTTCCCCTTTGTCCGTATCCTCACCTGAGCTATAAATTTTAGCCACTCTGACCAGTGTGAGGTGGTATCTCAATATGGTTTTGATTTGTATTTCACTGATGATGAGCGATGTTGAGCATTATTTCATGTCAAAACACAAAATTGAAAATGTCATCTTTTTAATCTAGAAATTATGCTTCTATGAATTTATACTAGGGAAATAGTGAAGAAATTATGAATATGTATGCATAGAATGGGGCTCTTTGAGTTTTAACAATGAAAATTTAGCTAATAGCTTACCACTATTAACATCAAAACTGTATTGGGGTGCCTGGGTGACTCTGTCAGTTAAGCATCCGACTTTAGCTCAGGTCATGATCACACAGTTCGTGGGTTTGAGCCCCGCATCGGGCTCTATGCTGACAGCTACCTCAGAGCCTGGAGCCTGCTTCAGATTCTGTGTCTCCCTCTCTGTCTGACCCTCCCCTGCTCATGCTGTTTCTCTCACTCAGAAATAAACAAAACATTTAAAGAAGTTAAAAAAAAAAACACATCAAAACCATATTTGTTATATAATAACAGTACAGCTATGCAATAGAATATTATGCCATCATTAAAAAATAATAAAGTAGAACTGAAAGTATTACTAAATAAAAGACCAAGATAATATATTATTACATTAAAATACAGATTATGGGAGAGTATAACGACATTGTAATATCTCTATCTATAACTATCTGTATAAGGAATTCTGAAAAGAATTACCCAACAGATTAAAAACAGTTAACCTTTGAGGATGTGAAATTGCAGAGGTATTTTCACTTTCTCTCTACTATTTGAAGTTTTAGAATAATAAGATGTGTAAAAGATAAAACTTACTATGAAATGGCTTTCATCCTCGTCTTATGAGGAGCTTTCTGGACCACTCTTTTTCAGAGAGAGAAGGTCAAAAGGATGCAACCTTCTGTGGTTGCATCCTTACTCCTACCGCCGAATGCCTTCTACTTCCCAGCACCAAGAATTTGAACTATTATACTTACCACTTTCATGGGTTTGTGTTTGATCAATTTGTGACTGTTTACTATTCAATTTTCTCATTTCTAATAATAATAAATACAAGGGTATCTGGCCATTTCAGAAACCCAAATACAGGACTTTTCTATTTCTATCAAGGTAAAACATTTTCTGGACAACCCAAATTCAAAATTATAAAACCATGTTTCATTTCTTCTTTGCTTTCTACGTCAAGTCTTTAACAGAGCCACTCATATTCTCCCACTCCTTTCTATTCTTTATAATAGGTGTCAGTAAGCTTTTTCTATAAAGGGTGAGATAGTAAATACTTTAGCAAAGCAACACACTTAGATCTTAAATGCACTTGGCTAAGTGAAAGAAGTCATACATAAAAAGGCTCATTCTGTACACTTTCATTTTCATGAGTCATGATCTCATGGTTCGTGAGTTTAAGCCCTGTGATGGGCTCTGTGCTGACAGCTCAGAGCCTGGAGCCTGCTTCAGATTCTGTGTCTCCTCTTTCTGCCCCTCTTGTGCTCTCTCTCTTTCTCTCTCTCAAAAATAAATAAACATAAAAAAAATCTTTTTAATCAAATAGGATGTAGGGAAGGATGGACTGCAGACTGTAGCAAATCTAGCTGTATTACAAATGAATCCTATAATTACAGAAAAGAGCTGATCTAAGTAACTGTGGGAGTTCCTTTCTTTTTAATTGCTTTTGTAAGTTTATTTATTTTTGAAAGAGTGAGGAACAGACAGACAGACAGAAAGAGTGTGAATGGGGTAGGGGCAGAGAGAGAGACACACACACACACAGAATCTGAAGCAGGATTTAGGCTCTGAGCTGTCAGTACAGAGCCCAATGCGGAGCTCAAACCCAACAACCACAAGATCTACTGAGCCACCCAGGCACCCCTAGCAAACAGTTACTTAACCAGATACTTTAAAGCTACAGACAGAAAGAAATGTACACAAGCCCTCTGCTCTAGCTTAGGGGTTGGCAAGCTATTTCAGTAAAGGGCCGGGTTGTAAGCTTGTTAGGCTTTGTCCACCATAATTCTCTGTCACAACTACTCCACCCTGCCATTGGAATGCAGAAACAGCTGTAGACTACATAATATAAGCATGGCTGTGTTCTAATAAAACTATTTATAAAAATATATGTCTGGTCAGATTGGGCTTATGAGCTGTAGTTTTGACAATCCCTGCCACAGTTGATAAATTTGTTACTCTCAGGGGAATAAGCCAGGAATTCTGAAAATTCTCTATTTTTATACTGTGACTGAACTAATAAGTAAATACCTCGGAGACATTGAAAATCGGGTTTCTCAATATGGGAGAAAGAAGTTACAAATAAGGGAAGGATAGATGCTAGAATGAACCATCTGGTACCAGATTGGAGATGGAGGTATTGAAAGGATTTGTGATTTTTTTCTACAAATATTAGACAGAAATAAATAAATATGTTTATAGGCATGATCTAGGGTACATACATATATTTCCTAGTTCAATCCAGTAAAACTACTAGAAAAAATGCTACCTCAGAAGAAATGAACTTGGTTTCCAAATAGTATTTCTTAATAAAAGGAAAATTGTTTTATTCCAGGGTTTGGCAGAGAAACAATAAGATGATCCTGGAACAGTTTGTGTTACCAGGCATAAGGAAGTTCTTATAAATAAGTAATAAAAGATCAATGCATACTGAAAAGACATAGGAGACAACCCCAAAAAGCTCCCAATAGCCAAACTTAGGACAATTAGAGAAAAAAAAAGTAATGACAATATTGGATTGTAATCCAAAGAATGAAATCAATATCCATACTGACACAAACAAGTGAATGAATGAATGAATGAATGAATGAATACAGGGGAAGGGACAAGTCTTCCTCACAAAAGATTTCCAATTAAAAACATAGAAGAGATAGGGAAAATAGCAAATCATCATTAAAACACCACAGTAATAATTGCCTCAAGCAGGATCCAGTCATGAATGCTAAAATTAATGGGTAAAATTTAAGCAGAAATAGAATTCTGCATAGTCACAAGGTATCTCTCCCTAAATATTTAGTAATTACAAAGGGAAAAATAGCAACTTCACAATGGAAAAACCTGGCAGGTGTCAAGTGATTAAGTTTAACATCACCAGTAATAAGACATATCAACATCATTTATCCTTGATATGATGTTTAATGCATTAATTAAGGCACATCATCCCTGAGATATTCTTCTCAATAGTGTATAGTCTCAATACGATCAAGAAAAAAATCCAAGTGGATTAAATTTTGTAAAATAACTCACTTGTACTCTTCAAAAGTGTCAAGGTTGTAAAAAAAAAAAATAATAAAAACAAGGAAATACTGAGAAACCATCTCAGATTGGAATGAACTGAAGACTCATGGCAACTATTTTTCTAAGTGCAATCCACTTGTCATTATGAGGTTAGGGTAAAAGAAGGATATATAACCCCTTTAGGGTCTTGTTCTAAAGTAGTTAGATAGAAGAACATCAAACATGATGGTTTACCTCCCCTAGTATTGCATGGCAGAAGCCTCAGGCCTCTATGAGAAGCCCAACATTTGACTTGACACCCAACTTGGCACAGAACCAATAACATCAATAATGCAGGGAGGTAGATAAGTCTAAATAAATACTATAGGTCTCGTGTGCTGTATCTATGGATAGAGAAGCTTCCACATCATCTGAGATACACAGTACTGAGAGGACAAACTGGCCAACAAGTGTTTGGAGGTCATGGTTAAAATACTCCAGGATTTCAACACCACTGGTATGTGACTGGAACCATTAACTTCCAAGTAGGTATCAGCAACAGTCAGGGACTAGATAAGACACCACACTTTGCAGAAAACCAGCAAGGATTCATGTAAATCAGTATGCCTCCCACCCCCATCTCTCTTATGCCCACAAGGTCAAGTAAGTTTCCTCAAAACTCATAAATTACCTGGAATTGGGGGGGAGGGGGGGAGGGCGGTGCAGGAGAAAAGGAAATTTTAAAGACTGAAAACTAACAGCAAAAAGCCTGAAACAAGCCAAAGATTATTTGTGCTGGAAGAGATTTAAAGATGATTACTTTATATTCTAAAGTGAGTTTATAGAAAAAAAAAGTTACATTTTATTTGCATATGTGAGAAGCAATTACTCAGTTAACTTACAATACCTGTTTACTTTTATGTATTATTACACCAAAAATTCTATGGAAACTGAAACTGCATCTTTGTCTTTTTATCATTGTATGCCTAGCAAGGTAATAGGTATTTGACAAATATTTGTCATGTGAATGAATGAATGAATGAATGAATGAATGAAGTCACTGCCCTGGAGCTCAAAATGTGGAAAGGCAACCAGACATGTAAATAGATACTTAAAATAAACCTAAATAGATACAATACTACCCAACTATCTCTGCCTAAAAAAAGACTTCAGAGAGGGAAAGTATAGATCTTAAAGAATTCACGGGTGTTTGATAATGAGCGTCTGAACTACAAAGAAACTTCAAAACTTTCTTGAGGTTAAAACCATTGATTTTATACTTAATATTGTCTCTGTGCCCCAGCACAATAACAGACATTCAGTAAATGTATTGATTTGACTTGAGTTTCAGCTTACAAACCATTAGTTAAAAGAAATGGCCATTGCCTGAAATATATTTCCAATTGATGATGTTAGATGGAATGCTTTTTTTTAAGCTAAATTGATCACTACAGGGGTCTTATGTAGTTAATGAGGTTTATTTATGAAACTATCTACCATGAGATTAGATCAAATAATGATCATGAATAAGCATACAAGTACATTTACTCTCACCAGAATCTGACCATCCTGGTACCCTGATCACACTTGCAGCCTCCAGAACACTGATAAAATCTATTCTATGGTATTTTGTATTAATACAATCCAAACTAAGACAGTGGAATTATTTGCCTTTTTTATTATTAAACGGAAAAGTTTCTGTATATATTCTGGACACAAGCCTTTTATCAGATATATGATTTGCTAATATTTCCTCCCATTATGTGAGTTGTCTTTCACCTTCTTGATTTTTTTTTCCTCTGAAACATAAACATTTTCAATTTTGTATCATCTGTGTGCCTTTTATTTTTTGGTTACTTGTGCTTTTGATGCTGTATCTAAGAAACCATTACCTAACCCATGGTCACAAAGACTTATCTCTGTGTTGACGACTTTTTTTTTTTTAACATTTTTATTTCTGGGAGAGAGAGAGAGAGAGAGAGCATGAGCAGGAGACGGTCAGAGAGAGAGGGAGACACAGACTCCGAAACAGGCTCCAGCTCTGAGCTGGCTGTCAGCACAGAGCCTGACGCGGGGCTCGAACCCACGAACCGCGAGATCATGACCTAAGCGAAAGTGGGACGCTCAACCGACTAAGCCACCCAGGAGCCCCTCTGTGTTGACTTCTAAGAGTTTTATAGTGATAGCTCTGTGATCCAAGTTTGAATTAATTTTTGTATATGGTGTGAGGTAGGAGCCCAACATCATCCTTTTGCATGTGGATATCCACTTGTCCCACTTGTTGAAAAGACTATTCTTTCCTATATCGAATCGTCTTGGCACACTGGTTGAAAAATAACTTACTACAAATGTAAGAATTTATTTTGTAGTCTCAATTCTATTCCATTGATCTAGTGTTGAATTTATAATAATGTTTTTCCTAGTGACTGACTCCACTATGCTTATTTTTTTACCAAACTAATTTAAAATTAAATCCAATCCTCAAAATCAGCAGAGATTGCTTCTTACCCTATTTTTGGCATTAGAGCCCAGAGATAGTATTGAGTCAGTTCAAAGAAGCTCATTGTGGCCTCTTCTCTTTATATGCATTCTCTTTCACTTCTCTTTGGACATCTAGCCATCGAAAGATAAATTGCTTTATCCAGTGGTCAAATTGGTTATAGTTGCTTTCATTGTTTTTTGGCCTTCCTACTCTTTCCACTCCTCCTCTATTCCCTCCTCTTCTTTTCCCTCCTCCTCTGCCTCCTTTTGCTACCTTTGTTCATGTGACTTCTTCATCAAGTCAATTAGAAGGTAGCCAACAATATTTTAAAAATTGATTATTTGATGTTGTAGGCCAACTCAATTTATAATGTATAATGTATACAGAGAATAGAATTGTTTGCATAGAAATAGCATCTTTTAATGGTTTCAATTCCAATTTATTTTTTTTCAATTCCAATTTAAATCTAACTAACAGGAGATATGTATCTGTGTATCTCTGATCAGAACAAATACAGGTTAATTTGGTCACTGTGACTGCATAAATGCCCAGGTTGTTGAAGTACAGATGCTTTTGTTTTAGGTTTAAGATTGTTTTTGTTAAGGGGCTCCTGGATGGCTCAGTTGGTTAAGTATCCGACTTCAGCTCAAGTCATGAACTCATGGTTCATGGGTTTGAGCGACCCTGTGTGAAGCCTGCTTCACATGCTGTGTCTTCCTCTCTCTCTGCCCCTTCCCTACTTGCACTCTGTCTCTCTCTCAAAAATAAATAAAGATTAAAAATATTTTTAAAAAGACTTTTGTTGTTAAAAACTGGGGTCTATGGGTAGCCCAGTCAGCTAAGCTTCTGACTCTTGATTTTGGTTTAGGTCATGATCTTATGATTTGCAGGTTTGAGCCCTCCATTGGGATCCTGCGGAGAGTGCAGAGCCTGCTAAAGATTCTCACCTCCCCCCGGCCCCTCCCCTACTAATGCATAGGTGCACTCTCTCTCTCTCTTTCTCAAAATAAATAAATAAATGTAAAAAAAAATAGCTATTTACTTAGTCTCCTTTATGACATGTGGATTCCAAGCTGTTCAAGGTGACAAACTTGATAACTCCCACTCCCAGCTGATAGTTACTTAATAAATATAAGCTTTTGCAAATCTATCTGTATTCATGTCTTTTGGTATTACTAAATATATGTCAATACTATAAAGAGAGGGAGGAAGCAAAATTTGCTAGGAAAGATTTAAATTTTAAATCAAACATAATAAAAAAACAGCTGGAAAGGCCTGAATAATTATGGTTGTGATTATTGTTTTAAGGATCATCAGTGAAGAATACTTAATGTCCCATTATTAGGCTTTAAATACTTCTAATTCTAATAGATTTCAAAGCCTCTAAAAAAATTGAGTTAATTTATTACCCAACAAATATTTAATGAGTACCTCCTATATAGCTGTTATTGGGTTAAATATATTACAGAAATAAATGGGATCCAGTACTTCTTATGAAATAGCAGGTAGTCTAGTAGAAAATAAAAATTCACACTTAAAAAACCATAGTAAAAGTGGTCTAGATTATTTAAAAGGTACAATAAGGCATTAAGGCAATTGAGACAAAGTAGAATTGTGACTGAAGCGAGTAAGAGACTATGGGAAACAATTCACGGAAGAAGTAATATAATGAAAATTTCATTTCATTCAATTAATTTCATTAAATATAATGAAAATTTAATCTAGAATTCATTTCACCTCCCTCTAAAATATCACGCCTGTAAGTCAAAAGAACTTTTCTCATTTATTCCAACATTTCCCCCTCCTTCCTTCTCTCTTTTACTCTCCCTCTGTCCCTTCCATCCTTCTTTTTTTTCACTTCTTCCACATTTTTTATTTGCCAGGAACCACTTGGAGAAGAGGAGAACAATGGTGTGCAGGCATTGGATCCACTGATTGAATATTTGTAGTGAAGGTGATATCTCTGTGTTGATATGAATATCATCAGCTTTAAGTCATTATAACTTCAGCATCACAGTACTTCATGAAAGACTCATGATTTTTAAAAGCATCAATTATACAAACTGAAAACACATCGTGAGTTGAACTTTTATAGCTCTCTTAAGCTTCTCATTTCAATGGAACTTTTGAAACATTAACTAGTGTTTGATAAAAGTTGACAGAAACATGAATTAAACTTCTAAATACACAGGATTTTTTTAACTTGCAGAAAGCATGGTAATTGCTAAATTATGATTTTGACCTATAACATTAGACACTGAATAAACCTAAAATGGGACTAGATTAATTAATTCATATTTTAAGGATAAAGAAAGTAAATGTAGAGATATAAAACTTTAAAAATACTTAAATGGTATTTCTAAACAAACAAAAAGGAAATTATTTATACACATAATGTGAACTAGAGAATGACTTAATGCCTTTAACTTTTTCAATCTAAAATGAAAGATAAAATCCTGCCTCTTATCCACAAGAAGAAACTTATTGATAATATTCATTCTAAATATTCTATATAATCTTCTTTATAAAACTGAAGCATGGAAAAATTATAAAACAGTAAATTATTTATGCTATTTTATGTTACTAGAGGAAAGTATTTGGAACTGACCACACTGAGGCAGAAGAATAAGATATTGTGTCATACTTGCCAGTAAATCCTAAAAGATCCTTCTAAGCTACAAAGACAATTTCCATAAGCATTAATTGTATGTTCAATTAATATACTTACTTGGTTGGACCTTTTTAAGAGTAAATGTGTGTGTGTGTAGGCTAGATTAAAAGTAAAAAAGAAAGATAAATGCTTGTGTTGAAAATAATGTTTAAGATATAATAAGTTGATTGTTTAAAGGCTCTTTTATCCAAAGAATCATTTTATATGTTTATATGTTTTAGTTATATATTATTACATTATATATAATATACATTATATATTTTATTTTATTTTATATATAGACACACACATACATAGCCAAATATTTTTAAATTTCATCTAGAAAATATTTTATCTGTCAATACTTCTTGTTCAAATCTGTGAAGAACAATCCTTTTTTTGCTTAACAGCTTATTTTTTACAATGAACATACACCTTCACAAATTATGTTCATAGTTTTTTAGAGCAAAACTAAAGTACTGTATCTATGTTATTAAACTCTAAAATCCCATGTAAAGCAGATGGTAGCCCTAGTTTAACAATGCATTGTAGACTGTCTTGACATTGATTTCCTTGAATCAGTAGGAAACTCAAGGAACTAACAGAAACTCCTGTACTCTTGCTTCCTGTCTCTTACCCCTCCTGGTATCTTGCCTTATCACTAAATTGTGTTTTATATTATGTATTCTTCCCTTCTAATCACAAAAACACTCAAGTCTTTCCCATCCTAAAAATTCTGATTCTTTTATTTCCCTGTATGTCTACCAAAGTTTCAGAAAATATACTATATTTTCCTTTTTCTTATTATATCCATTGAGACAGAGATTGTTTGCCTATCCAGTATCCATGTTGCTGTTCTTCCTGTCTAACTGAATCCTGATCAACATGCCCAGTTGGAATACTTTATTTCCCAAGTTTTTTTGGCAGCTAGTCTTGTCCAATGGACCCTAAGCAGAAATTAGGTGAACTTCAAACAAAATGTCTTAACAAATGTTAATATTTAGAATGTTGATATTTTCCAGGGCACCTGGGTGGCTCAGTAGATTAAGCGTCTGACTTCAGTTTAGGTCATGACCTCACAGCTCATTAGTTGGAACCCCGCATTGGGCTCTATGCTGACAGCTCAGAGCCTGGAGCCTGATTCAGATTCTGTGTCTCCCTCTCTCTCTCTCTCAAAAATAAATAATACTTTAAAAAATTTTAAGGAATGTTGATATTCTCTCTCTTAATCCTTTTTCCTTCCTCTTGTCTAGAATACACTTGTCATGTCTGGAGTTCCAGCCATCATCTGGTACAATGAAAACAACCTCAAGAAGCCAGGATTAAATGGTAGAGTAGAAAGATAAAACAGCCTGTGAACCAGGTAACTGGAGTTTCATACCACCTCTGGGATATTCTTCATGACTTCTTTCATGAAAGAAAAAAATAAATACCTAACTTTTGTTTTGTTTTATTATTACTTTTTTTGTTGTTGCCAGTTCTTTTTATAATTACACTTTAGCTTCTTGTATTTATTGATGTAGCATTAAATGCATATATTTAAACATTTATATGGGGCGCCTGAGTGGCTCAGTCAGTTGAGCATCCAACTTCAGCTCAGGTCATTATCTCACAGTTTGTGAGCTCAAGCCCCGCATCAGGCTTTGTGCTGACAGCTCAGAACCTGGAGCCTGCTTCAGATTCTGTGTCTCCTTCTCTCTCTGCCCCTCCCTCCCTCGTTCGTACTCTGTCTCTCTCAAAAACAAATAAACATTAAAAAAGTTTTTAAAAACATTTATATATGTAGTAGACTATAAAAGTTTAGATGATATTATCTAAAGTAATATTTTAGTTTAAAATAGAAATAATATTTTAACATCATATAGTTCAGTCTATATACTATGTTGATCTTAATTAGTTGGTGTTATGTATGTATACATTTATATAGATGTAAGAATATATGTAAAAATTATTATATGAAAGCTTAGTTTTCTGATTTTTATGAATCAGCTTAGTAATCTTTTATATAAAAGAAATTATTCACTAATTATTTTTAAGGCCTCAAAATCAAATAAAGATCGTAGAAACTAATCCCAATTTAACATTAAAGAAGAATATAATTACTCATGATATTTAAAATTTATCAGACAAATATATTTAAAATTTTTATTTATATATAAATCATTTTTTAAATTTGAGCTTAACCTATTCTTAACTGATACACCTGTCAACCTCTGAGTTTTTTTTCTCGTCTCTTCTGCTAACACAATTCTTCCCATAAAGGTCATTAGTTAACTCAAGTTGCCAAATCCAGTATTCAAAAGCTAAATTGAGTAGCCACAAGTCATTTGTCTCTTCCTTTTATAACATATACCAAACTCTTCTTATAATGCTATTCTCATTTCTTTTTCTTCATTGTTCACCCTTTGATTTTCTCCTACTTCTCAGATCAATCTCTCTTTTTTATTGATTTCTCTCTTCTAATTCCCTATTCCATATTTAGCTCCCTTATATTTCATGCTCAATCATCTTCTCAGTCTATCTCATACAATGCCCAAACTTACTCTTACTAATATGACAGTGCTACTAAAATGTGTGTCTCAAACCTGATACTTCCCTTGAGATCTACACTCATGTTTCAGAGCACATGCTGTCCCACAAGAATATCTGGTCAATAATTTAAATGAATGTAACACTTATTATCATCCCATAAGAGTCAGTCACCTTTCAGACTTTGCTCTACTCCATGGTCTAGGCAGAAACATCAGAAATAGTACACAAGATCCTCACAAAGAAGTGAGAACATAAAAACCTTGTGCATATGAATAAGGATTCTTCCTGTTTCAAGTAAGAAAATTCCGTATCTATTCAGTTTAAGTAAATAAAGGAATATTTTGGCTCGTATATTTCTAGAATAAATTAGCTGCCTAAATGGTTCAATACAGCTATATAACCATTGTCTTCAAGAACATATTTTCCCTTTTCTTTCTTGATCACTTACTTTTGTTTTCAATTTTGTTGGCTTATTTCTCAATCATATTCACCCCAGTGGTAGCAAATATGGGTAACAAAATATAAAAGCTTATATAATACAAAGTTTAAGAACTTGAATGGGAAGAAAATCTCTTCTCCAATAATTCAAGAAAAAAAAAAAAACAAGGAATGATTCTCATTGGCTTGAGTTAGATCATATGCTACCTAAAAGATCATTAAAATTCTCACTACTTGTTTTAGACCCAAGTAGGTGCAACCCCCAACCTGGGTCTCAAATCTCAGTCCCCTCTTCAAAACTCCCCAGGTCCTATCAGTTTAGACTGTCTTTTTTCAAAGTTTTTATAATCACCTTCTGGTGGCTAAAATCAGCCAGAATCCGCAATGTCAGGGTACCTGGAGCCTAAACTAGGATATGCATGGGTCAGATTTCTTAGAAGTGCTCTTTGTCTCTGTACACCATTCATTGAGGTCAACCAGATGACTAAAGAGTTCAAAGAATCATACTTATAGGGTTGTCCTGGAGCCTTGAAGTCATGTTCTGGAGCCAGGCCTTGGTTCTAAGAAAGTGGCATGGTGACTATATCACCCTCACTAATGAACACAGGATTTCTCTCATGATGTCACAAAAGATTTTGTCCACAGAATGCTGCAGATACTCTGATTTGGGGTGACTTATATACATCAGAGACAAAACCTTTGTACTATGATTTGTAAGTCACTTTTACATTGCTTTCTGTGTTTTCCTTACATTTTTTCACTCATTGTTTTAGTTAACATAGCTTTTAAGTAACTTATCTTTCAGTTCACTAATCCTTCTGCTCAATGTAATCTGCTAAAACCCAAATATTGAGTTCTTAAATTTAGTTATTATAATTTTCTGTGTGAGAATATCTGTTTCTTCTTTATAGATTCTAGTTCTTTGAAGAACTCTCCATTTTGTCATCTATTTTCTCAAAAACATAAGTAATGGTTATTTAAAATCTGATAACTCCAATATATGGATATCTTTAGATATATTAAATATATTTATGTTGCCTGTTTTTTCTCATGTTTGCATTACCTAGGATTTCTAGTATTATGTTGAAAAGGAATGGTGAGAAGGGATACCCTTGCCTTTTTCCTAATTTTAGTGGAAGAGCTTCTGGTTTTCTTAATTAAATATGATATAACCTGTATGATTCTGTAGATAATTTTTGTTTTGTTGAAGATGCTCCCCTCTGTTTCTAGTTTGATGAGATTTCTTATCATGAATGGGTGTTAGATTTTGTCAAATGCTTTTTTTTTTTTTTTGCATCTATTGATATTATTATGTGATTTTTCTTTTTAGCTTATTGATGTGATGGATTATAGTATTTGATTTTTGGGTGTTAAAATCGCTTTGCATACCTGGAATAAATGCCAGTTGGTCATGGCCTATAATTTTTTTTATACACTGTAGGATTCAATTTGCTAATATTTTGTTGAAAACTTTGCATCTATGTTCATGAGAAAGATTCATCTATAGGGTTTATTTCTAGCAATGTTGTCATATTTTTATATTTAGGGTAATTAGAGCCTCACAGAATGAGATAGGAAGTATTCTCCCCCTGCTTCTATATTCTGGAAGAGATTATAGAGAAACTGGCACAAATTATTTGTTAAGTGTTTGTTAGAATTCACTAGTGAACCCATCTAGGCCTCGTGTTTTCTATTTTAGAAGAATGTTAAATATTTATTTGATTTCTAAGTAGACATAGGACAATTTAGATTTACCACTTCTTCTCGAGTTTTGGCAGATTGTGTCTTTCAAGGAATTGGCCCATTTTATCTAACTTATCAAATTTGTGGGCACTGAGGTGTCCATAGTATTCCTTTTTTAACATCCATTGGACCTGTAGTGATGTACCTTCTCTCATTTCTGTATTAGTATTTATTGCTCCCCACTTTTTCAAACTCACCACTTAAAACAAAAATCTCTGGGATGTTCTTCTATTTCAGACCAGGCTAATGCTTTCTTAGAGCCCCCTTATCTTGTTGATCTTTAAATTTGTGGTGTCTTTGAGGTCTTCTGACCTGCTATCTTTTATCTACACTTATCTTAAAAATAACATCTTTTAGTCTCAAGTTTTAAATACCATGTATTTGTAAATGGCTCTAATAGGCCCTCTGGCCTTGAATCTTTTGCTAAACTCCAGATTTTTATATCTGACTCTTGACTAGACACTTCTGCTTGATTATCTAATAGGCTTCTCAAACTCAACATTTTCTAAGGAGATTTCTTTATTTAAGTAGAAGCAGCAGCCTGCCCATGCCCCTCCACCCCCCATAAAAGAGTTTTTCTGAGTTTTCCACCTTGAGGTATATGGCAATTCTATTTCCTATTCTTTATAGTTTCTTAGGCCAAAATATTGGAATAATTCTTTACACTTCTTTCCCTTCCATCTCATATTAGCAAATTCTGTTGGCATTTTCTTTCTTTCTTTCTTTCTTTCTTTCTTTCTTTCTTTCTTTCTTTCTTTCTTTCTTTCTTTCTCTACTGACACTATCTTCTAAATAAACCGAGGTCTCAAACACTCATCAAGCATCTCTACCACATTTGTGCAGTCACAATCATTGATCATTGGGATTATTGCAAGAAGCACCTAACTAGGCTCCCTGCTACTATTCTTTGCCTCTTCTGTTCTATTTTCAACATAGCAGCTAGAGTGATCATTCAAACATAAGCCAGATCATGTTGCTATTCTTCTTATAACATACAAAGGAATCATAGTTTATTCAGAGAAACATCCAAGGCCCATACAATAGTCTCCTATTTGTACCACACCCTGACGAAGCCCCTAACCCATTTCCCCTCCATCCTAGATTCCCTTTGTTCAGCTCTACACTCACTCCATTCTAGATTTTTTTTTCAAGTCAAAATCTATTTTACCATAGTTTGTCTCCATGTTCCCCCTGAGTTGTCTTATAGTGTTCTCTTTGCTTGATACCCTCACATGGCTTGCCATATTGTCCTTCTTGCTCTTTCTCAAACAATAAAAG
The DNA here is from genome assembly GCF_003009895.1 of Hyaena hyaena. NCBI lineage: Eukaryota > Metazoa > Chordata > Mammalia > Carnivora > Hyaenidae > Hyaena > Hyaena hyaena. Next base: position 1,900,513 of record NW_024080888.1, read on the forward strand.
AAAATTGCACAGTACTCAATAAGTAATAACTCTCTCTCTCTTCCTTCCTGTTTTCTTCCCATTTCACATCCCTCTCTTTTCCCTTTCTCTTATCCTTTACTTCATGAGTGCTATGTCCCAAAAAACAAGTTTATATATAAACTTAATAAAGTAATAGAAATACTTGATTTTGAAAAAAAAAATCTCTCCAAACGGAATTACAAAAATAATTCTTTGGTATTAGATAGTTACAGATTTTGTTCTTCATAAATAAAATATAGGGCCAGCTTCCTGCTCTGCCTGGACTGCTCTTTCACCAGATAGCTGCAAGTTTTACTTCTAATCCCTTCAGGTCTCTGCTCAAATACTACTTGATCAGCAAGGCCATTTTTGATGATCCTGTGCAAAATAACAACCCCGTCGTTACTCTTTACCTTTCTCTATAGCAATTAATACCATCTGAATATGTATTTGTTTATTTCCTGTTCCTTGTTTGTCTCCTGTCATAGGTCTGAGAAAGTAGTGCTTCAGCTGATACATGAGTAGGAATAGACAGCAAATAATGGGAAGAAACACATTCTGGCAGAAGGGTCAGAAAGTGTAAGTCCCAGGACCTAGAAAGAGCAGATGAGGGCAATACTTGTATTGTAAAAGGAATATGTCAGTCATAAAAGGATTTTGCATTTTATCTCAAGCATAATGAAAGATTTAAGAAGTCGGATGACATGATTAGATTTTTATTTTGAGAAGGTGCCATTCGCTAGTTGGAAGAGAAGATGGATTCAAGGAAGGCTAAGCAGTATAGGAAAGCCAGTGAGCGCCTCTTAGAATGACTGATGTAGGTGTGACATGTGGTAGCCTCTGATATTTTCCTTCTATAGTATTAACTATGAATCTGTTATAGTCTCTGGGTCCAAATTTCTCCTTCTACTAACTTTGAGATAGTCATATTTTTCCTTGGTTTGATAGTAGCCATATATAATAAAGTACAGAATTAACATTACCACAAATAAATGATTTATTTCTTCTTTAAGTATACAAAAACTAAAACTGCTAAAACAAAGTTTGTTTCTTTGGTAGTTTGTTTCAGTGAACTGACATTTTGGATACAGGGTGTAGGCAGGAAACTTGCCCCAGGATCCCTTTAAGAACATGACCTGCCATTACAAAGAGAGCGCAGTACAAACAGAAAGGGAAAATATAGCATAGATTTTAACTTGCATGCCTTTTTCTATGAATATATTCAAGTCTGTAGTCCACAAAGGGAACAATTTTCTCTTACAGGATAATGATGTCCATGAGATGGAGCTGTAATAGGATATTTCTTTTTTTTTTTTTTTTTTTTTATGTTTTATTTATTTCTAGGAGAGAGAGAGAGACAGCGTGAACAGGGGAGGGTCAGAGAGAGGGAGTCACAGACTGAAACAGGCTCCAGGCTCTGAGCTGGCAGTCAGCACAGAGCCCGACGCGGGGCTCGAACCCACGAACCGCGAGATCATGACCTAAGCGAAAGTCGGACGCTTAACCGACTAAGCCACCCAGGCGCCCCATGTAATAGGATATTTCTGTAATGAAACAAATACTTGTAAATGTTTCCATTCATTTTTTTCTACAAATGAAAGTGACAAAATAATACCATTTTTCCTTGATCATTCCATCTCTCATGCTTTAACTGGCAGTTCCTATAATATGCACAGATTCTACTTGCTGCTTTCAACCTTACATGTGCCTCTTTTAGCTATCTGAATTTGACCTTAGTCTGTCATGTTTTAAAATCATAAAAAGGGCTACAGAATGTCTACAAGGAACTATTTTATAATAACTGAACCAGTAACTGCCTCATCTAGTGAGTGATTCCATATGGTTGGGATCTTAGTATGTGATCTTAAGTAAAGGTTGTTTTCATTTAGCAAGAGATTAGTTGAATTTTTGCCTTACCCCTTGTATGTTTTTACATGTTAAAATTATTACTATGCATAAAAGGCCCATTACAGATAACAGTTAAGGCATGAAATATTCTGAGAAAACAAGTTTTTTGCTTTAATCTGTGTGTGTGTGTGTGGTAAATGTCTTTACCAGTTATAGGTAGTCTTTGATTCCATACTTAAAAATGAAACTTAAAAATGAAACTTGGGCACCTGGGTGATTCAGTCAGTTAAGCAACCAACTTTTAGTTTTGTCTCATGTCATCATCTTGTGGTTCATGAGTTCAAGCTCATCTCAGGTTCTGTTCTTACAGTGAAGAGCCTGCTTGGGATTCTTTCTCTCTCCCTCTCTCTGCCCTTCCCCACTCTTTCTCTCCTTCTCCCTCTCTCACAAAATAAGTAAATAAACTTAAAAAAAATAAACTTAAATTTCATATAGTCATGGAAAAGTTAACTGTGGACTTAAACTCAGTGTACATATTACCAAGCTGTGAAAAGTTAGAACACACATAATTCACTTAATTGCCAAAAATACACTGACCAGAATTTAGGCTTTTTAAATTACTTTTGTGAAAAAAATTTAAACTTTTAAGTTTATTTAGTTATTTTTGAGAGAGAGAGAGACAGAATGAGTGGGGGAGGGGCAGAGAGAGAAGGAGAGAGAGAATCCCAAGCAGGCTCTGCATCGTTAGCACAGAGTCTGCTGTGGGACTTGAAATCACAAACCATGAAATCATGACCTGAGCCAAAATCAAGAGTCGGACACAACCAACTGAGCCACCCAGATGCCCCTAGTCTTTTAATCCTAAGGGAGATGAAAGGGTACCTATTCCCTCAACTGCTCATCCAGAGCTATTTACCCAACGGTTACCTGCTTTATCATAATGGTTTTCAGGTAAAATTGTATTTGAAGAATATATTCTATAGATTTGAATAATCCAGAGTTATTTGCCAGATTAGATGAGATTATTTATATGAAGAAAATTGCACAGTACTAAGTAAATGTTAACTCTCTCTTCCTTCTGTTTTCCTTCCCACTTCATATCCTTCTCTTTTCCCCTTTTTCTCATTCTTTACTTATGGATTCTGCCATATCCCACATAGTAAGTTTCATATAAACAAAATAGAGAAGTAAAAATATTTGATATGGAAAAAAACTCCCTAAACGAGGTAAAAATCCTTTGCTGTGAGATAGTTTACAGATTAGATTTCCCATCAATAATGTATAGAAAAAATTTCTGATCACTTGATCTTTTTAACTGTTTGCTTTATAAAAATCAGTGGTTTCTAGATCAGGCTTCCATGTCAAAATATCACAGTAGAATTATGAATTTGCAATCTTGATCATGAATTTTCTTTTAATCATAAAAATTATTTATTGACAAGGGATACCATGGATGACAAATTACTCAGAAGAAAGACAGGATATAAATACAATGTATGTGTCAGTTCTTTTGACCTGTCAGCATTCATTCTCCTCAATATTATTTTTGTTACCTTATGATTTGTGGTGTCCACCAACTGTTATGGAAGATAAGAGAGCACAGATCCTCTCCTTTCTTCTTGTATTGGTCAGGGATGGACACACGACTTAAAGTAAACCACTAGAAGTTCACCCTGGCACTTAGACTTTGGGTGTCTGACATAAGAATATGTCATGACAGTTAGATATGAGGGCATCTCAACAGCTATGATGAGGTTCCAGCAAGGTTGGTGATGGCACCTAGACCTGACCCATCCTGTAGTATAACTATGGTGATTCTTGCTGATTAATCTTCATGTCCCTTGGGTCCTGTTCATTCACCTTGTCTTATCCCTCAGATCCCGGATGAATCTGTGGGGTGCTATTTCATTCCAATAAACCGTGCTTCTTTTTCACATTTTTCCCCCTATAAAATAACCATACTTTCTTTCTGTCATTTGGCATTAAGACTCTTGATAACGGAAATTGGGACTAAGAGTAGGGTTAACATTAAGAGACTCTAAAACATGGTCTTAGCTAAGCCAAAGAGGCTGAGTAGAGGCCAATGAGACACCTTTATTCAGTGGTTAGAAGTTGCAGTTTTTCTCATATAGTAGTGAAGGTAATAATTGTATTTGTCCTTCTGTACCCTGAGAACCAGATCATGTACGTGTTGAGACTTTAGCATTAAGGGACCTTGGAGGAAAGAATATTAACTATTTTTTATGGTTTTCAATAAATTCCTGCACAAAAGAGATAAGATAGTTTTGATAGTGGCATCAGAAAGCAGAGAGAAGAAAATAAAACCTTGCTTAGAGAAATACTACCTTTGATTTCTATTCAGTTGCCTGAGAATCTAGTACCTGGAACCCGGAAAGCAGTTGTCTACTGTAAGTCAGAGTGCCAGTGGAGGAAAGGGGAGAGCAATTTAGATGCAGTTGTGGCTCAGGAGAATAATGTCACTTCCTGTTCTTCATGCAGATCTCTGCTAATTAGCTCCTATTGGTAAGAAAAGAAAAAGACTAATCCCTCTGTTGAGAAGTCATTCACACACAGTCTGCTTGGAGATAGGATTTTAATAGCACTTTCTTGATTCCTATTGTCCCGAAATGACAACGGAAGGAAGGAAGGAAGGAAGGAAGGAAGGAAGGAAGGAAGGGAGGAAGGAAGGAAGGGACGGAGGGAGGGTGGAAGGAAGGGAAGGAGGAAAGAAAGAAAGAAAGAGGGAGAAAGAAAGAGATGAAGGAAGAAAGAAATCATGCTGAGGGCTTATGATACCAGAGATCAGATCAGTTTGCTATGCCCTGACCCACAGATTTTCTGAGCAAGAGAGGGAAATGGGGGCTTATTACCAAAAAGATTTTTTCTTTTTGTTTTTAAAGATTTTTTTTAATGTTTATTTATTTTTGAAAGAGAGAGAGAGAGAGAGAGGAAGATGCAGAGAGAGGAAGACACGGAATCCAAAGCAGGCTCCAGTTTTTGTGCTGTTACCACAGAGCCCAACGTGGGGCTCGAACCCATGGATCATGAGATTATGATCTGAGCTGAAGTCAGACACTTAACTGACTGAGCCACCCAGGTGCCCCTACCAAAGACATTTTGAAGGCTAGAACCGGACTTCGGGATTACACCTTATCTGGATCTCTGACTTTGACTGCTGGCATATGAAACAAATAGCCTAGAAGACCCTAAACTCTTTTTTGAAAAAATTTTAAATGTTTTTTAATTTATTTCTGAGAGAGAGAGAGACAGCATGAGCAGGGGAGGGTCAGAGAGAGAGGGAGATACAGAATCTGAAACAGGCTCCAGGCTCCAAGCTGGCTGTCAGCACAGAGCCCAACGCGGGGCTCAAACCCATGAGCTGTGAGATCATGACCTGAGCCAAAGTCGGATGCCTAACTGACTGAGCCACCCAGGTGCCCCTGGAAGACTCTAAACTCTAATTGAGCTTTATTGCCAAATAAATTCCAAGCCTGTGATTTCCTAGGCCCTGAATATAATCCCTAAACTCCTTAACTCTAAGTTAGAGACGAGCCTTTAAGCAGCATAGAGAAACAGGTGATATGCTGTTGGTCTGTAACCTTCTCGGGAGCTCCCTGGGTATAATCTGAAACTGGTCCCCATGCATGGAGGGCAGGGAAAGACCAAAGGAAGAGACATGCCACTTCAGGTGGCAGTTTTAATAAACAAAAGGAACATATATACATGAGACTTGATTTGGCCAGCACAAGACAAGTGGATCCCTGCAGCCATCCACCAAATGTTTATAGTTTATTTAGAGGTCTTAACCAGCTTCACTCATATATACCATGCAGATGTTCTAAACACCACATCACGATCACCAGATCAAGGCTATATCCTTGGAGCAGCCTCTGGGAGTGGAAAAAGTAAGCAGAACTCACACTTCAAGGACAAGGGAGGGGGTAAGTGGACCTCTGATCATGTTTATTGCTTACCACAGTAAAGAAAACCATCTCCTTGATAGAACATTGGTAGCATTTTGGAATAACAAGGTCAAAGACAGAATATTTGTTAGCGTTTGGTTCTTGTTTATTGTACCTGAAAATAGTTCAGTGTGAGTGCCATATGGGGATTGGGCCAAGTTTGTTATTAATAATTTAAGATCAGAAGACCTAGTAAGGGGAAAGTTTTGAAGCAAGCCTTGAAGAGTAAACAGTCTAATGACCACAATTTGAATGATCTATTGAAACACTCTAGGAAGAGCAAGTTAAAAAAAAACTTTTTTCCCACTTCATCTTCTAGACAAGGGTCCCCCAGAATAATGCAGATAGTCTATCAAATATAAGTCAAATAAATGTAGACGGCAAACTGTGTGATATATAGGATTTTGATTCCTACCAAAGCTCCTAGAATCTCAGTCAGTAACTAGATCAGTCTGGGTTGTATTTTTTGAGATGAAGTATATGCATTCCATGTCAGCTTGAGCATGTTGAGAGTATGTATGGCTATTAGGTGCCGTAAGGAGAAGACAAAGGTGGGCATTTGTGTCTGTCTTCAGAATCCATTCCCCTTTTACCAATAGTGCCTGATTTCCGTTTGGGGTCCATGTAGTTGTAGGGAAACTGACTCCTCTCCTGGAGTTCTGTGGGGGATATGACAATAACGAAGTGATTAGCACGTTTTATTCCCCTTACAGTGACAGACTCGTGCAGATTGGTTAAGATGCATGATCTAAATCTCTTTCATCAGTTTGGATCTTGGAACACTTGTGGAGAATGCTCCATCAAAAGCATTCTCTCAGGGTCTGATAGTGGATGTGAGCTATGACAATAGCTGGCGGCCATTTTGCCAGCCTGAGGGAAGCTAGTGCAGGAACAATGGCAACAAGTCAGAGAAAAGAACAAGGCAAAGGGAAACCCTGAGATACATAAAGCATACCTTTGACTCCCGGATTTCCCTAAATTCTCAGTGCTTTAGATACCTTTCTCAGTATTACTAAGGACAAAGAAGCAACATCCTACTATGCTTTCCTCTTCCTCCCCTTCCTTTGGTTCCCTCCCCCAGCATGAAAAGGATTTTCTCCTTCTTCCTGCCTAAAGGAACTGCCCTGACATCAGAACCTCCTTTACAATCTGCTGAACCTCTTATTGTAAAACACTATGATATGAGTCATAGGCAGGTGTCTTGATACGTGAAAGGAAAGTATTAGAACTCAAAAAAATGTTTCTTTCTCTAAGTGTGTTCAAAGGCAATTATTTTCCCAGGTGCTCAAAAATATCCGATTTGACATTGAAAAGTAAGTAATAATTTCTTTATGTTAGGTGCTATCTACTCTCACTCTCAAACAATTGAAGCCTAATCAATGCAGAGATTCTTAGGCAATATCATTTATGGGGATTAAAACTAGATTTTTTTCATTTTGAAAATATCTCTGTTATGGACAAAAACCAAAGCACACTACATGATCAGGAAATGTAAATATTCACCTTCCCAGTTGTGACAGCCAAAAGTGTCTCCAGACATTATAAAAATCGTCCCAGGAGAACCATAACCTCTGTTCTCAGGTCTCAGGTTAAATGTCATATCTCCTCTGGCACCTTCCCACACACATGTACTTGTGCTATTTGTCATAGCATTCATTCTAATTCATGATAAAAATTATTTGGGGTGATTATTTGTTTACTCTTAATCACACCCACTAGCCTGTGAAGGCACTGTCAGCAGAGACTGAGTTTTCCTTTCTTTTTTAAGTCACTATTTCCTAAGCAAATCTTTTTTATAAAAATAATTATGTGTTAATATTTATTAGCAAACATATGCTTGCTAAATGAATTAATTAAGAGTTGGCTAAATAGAGGCAACTGGATGGCTCAGTCAGGTAAGCATCCAGCTCTTGATTTCAGCTCAGGTCATTATCTCACGATCATGGGATTGAGCCCTGTGTCTGCCTCTGCACTGGGCATAGAGCATGCTTAAGATTCTCTCATTCCCTCTCCCTCTGCTTCTCCCCTGTTGGTGCATGCTCTCTCTCTCCAAAAAAGAAAAAAAGAAAGAATGAAAGAAAGGAAGAAAGAAGAGAGAGAGAGAGAAAGAAAGAGAGAGAGAGATGGAGGAAGGCAGGAAGACAGGAGGGAAGGAAGAAAAGTTAGCTAAATAAAAAACACACACAAAGACATTAAATGTCTGGTAGTTTCAAACCTGAACCCACTAGTCCCTTCTCTTATTTGGGAACAATATGTAATTGTTAAGAGACAAAAGAGAGAGGAAAGGAAAGAAGAAAAGGCAAGAGAAGGGGAGGCATAGAGGGAGGGGTCAAAGCAAGAGCATCAGTGAAGTCGTGGGCCCACAGAACTCAGCATTGCCAGAATAAATAACATTGTTGAGAAGCTATACTGCTATGGTCTATATGCATAGTAGTCCTAAATGCAGGAATGAATACGGTTGTATATTGAAACAGATTTTTATTTGCAAGAGTCTGACTTTCCTAAGGTTAGAAATCTGTTGAATCAAATATAAAACTTTCTCCAGGTTCTCCTGCCTTCTTATTCCTGATATTTACAGCTATTCTCTGTGAAGTTTTGACCCCATCAATAGCTACCCTTAGTATTTCCTACATCTAAGTGTAAAAATGATTAAACGAAGGCTGATATCATCACATTATTCCAGAAAATATGCATTATTGTCTGGCCTTGCATGTAGATCAGCTCTGGACAGTTCTCAGAATATCAAGAGATGCTTTAGAACTTGTCCACAAAGACACAATAGGTTCTGTAAGCCATGTTATAGTTTGTAGTCAATAAGGGAAACTGAACCCTTGAAAATAACATTTAGAGAATGACAAATGGGTAGGCATCACATTTACTGATTTCAAACTATATTACAAAGCTGAAATAATCAAAACAGTACAGTACTGACATAAAAACAGATACCTAAACCAATGGAACAGAATTTAGAGTCCAGAAAGAAGTCCACACATTTATGGTCAACTAATCTTTGACAAGAGCACCAAAAATACACAGTAGGGTGTGGATAGTTATTTCAATAAACGGTTTTGGGAAAACTGGATGCAAATGAATGAAATTGGACCCTTATACTGCACACAAAAATTAACCTAAAATGGAGTATAGATTTAAATGTAATATCTATACCATTAAACTCCTAAAAGAAAACAGGGAAAAATTGCTTGACATAGGTCTTGGCAACAGTTTTTGTATATGACACCAAATATATGAGCAACAAAAGTAAGCAAGTGGGACTACACCAAACTAAAAAGCTTCTACACAACAAAGGAAACAATAAACAAAGTAGAAAGGCAACTTACAGAATGGAAGAAATATTTGCAAATCATATGTCTGATCAGAGGTTAACATCCAAAATATATAAAGACTTCACACAATTCAAGAGTAGAAAAACCCAAGTAATCTGGTTTTAAAAATGGGTAAAGGACCTGAATAGATGTTTATTCAAAGAAGACATACAAATGGTTAATAGGCATATGAAGAGGTGCTCACAACATCACTAAACATCACGGAAATAGAAATAACAGTAAGATAGTACCTCACACCTGTTAAGATGGCTATTATCAAAAAGACAAGTTATAACAAGTTTTGGAGAGGGTGTGGAGAAAAGGAAACCCTTACACACTGCTGGTGAAATGTAAATTCATAGAAGCCATTATGAAAATGGTATTGAAGTTTAACAAAAAATTTAAAATAGAACTACTATATGATCCAGGAATCCCACAGTGTTTACAATGGGTAAATACACAGAGGAAATAAGATCAGTATCTTAAAGACATATCTACAATCCCATGTTCATTGACACATTATTCACAATGCAACAACACGGGAGAACCTAGAGGACGTTATGCTAAGTGAAATAAGCCAGACACGGAAGTTAAACACTGTGTGATATCACTTATGTGTGAACTCTAAAGAAGTTGAATTCTTAGAGTAGAATAGGGGTTGTGAGAGGCAGGGAATGTTAGTTAAAGGGTACAAATCTTCAGTTGTAAGATGAATACATTCTGAGGGCACCTAGGTGGCTCAGTCTGTTAAGCATCCAACTTTTCATTTTGGCTCAGCTTGTGATATCAGGGTCGTGCAATCAAGCCCCACGTGGGGCACTGTGCTGAGCATGGAGCCTGCTTAAGATTTTCTTTCCCTCTTCTTCTGCCCCTCCCCCACTCATGATCCTTCTCTCAAAAATACAAAATAAAAATAAATAATAAATAAATAAATAAATAAAAAGATGAATAAGTTCTGGCATCTAATATACAGCATGGTAATGATAGATAATAATACTACATTGTATGCTTGAAATTTACTGGGAGTAGATCTCAAGTATTGTAACCATAAAAAATATGGCGACTATGTGAGGTGATGGATGTTAATTACCTTGATTGTGGTAATCATTTCACAATGTATACGTATATCAAGGCATGGTGTACACTTTAAGTATATACAATTTTTATTTTGGCAAATATATTTCAATAAAGCTCAGAGGACAAAATTAAAAACTGACAAATGTATGCTGAAGGCAGAGAACTTTGGGCGTATGTACAAGAAATGCAGAATAAAACTATCTATTAAAAAAATCCAGAGATAATCTCTCCTTCTTTGTGCATATGACTATACTTTTAAGAGATGTTTTATTATTATAAATGCCTGAACATTACATGATTTTTTTTTACTTGTTTTCAGATTACTGCTTCTATTCCTGTCAAATTCATATCTTTGTTTTTTTTTAAATATAGAATGATGCCTGATGACTAAATCCCAGACAGATGAGCCAATAAGGAATGTAAATACTATATATGGTGCCTTTAAAAAGTTTAGGAAAAAATGAAGATACATTTATTAATGTTATTCTCAGATACAGTGGTATTGAGTTGAACATTGAAAAGGAGTCAGAACCAAAGAAATCCCAAAGAACTCAGCTGCTTTCAAGTCTGCTAATTCAGGCTTTTAAATTCAAATGATGGATTAAACATCTATACTCCCAAATTCAGTATTTCCTTACTCTCTCACACTTCCCCCTCCAGCTGCATAATTCCCACAAATAACACTTGTATTTATTTTTTAAAGTTTATTTTATTTATTTTGAGAGAGAGAGAGAGAGAGAGCATTTACAGGGAGATTGGCAGAAAGACAGGGAGAGAAAATCCTAAGTAGACTCTGTGCTGATAGCCCAATGCGGGGCTCCATCTCAAGAACCATGAAATTATGACCTGAGCTTTTAAAATGGCTGATTTTCCTTCATCTACTTAAGGCCTTGTATATTGTTGATAAAATATATTGTAACAGAAAATCTGGATCATCCAAGATAATATCTTGATTTCCAAACTTGAGATCTTTTGAGTTTAATTGAAGCTGGTATCAAACTTTATTTGATTGTTAACTTAGGATAACTCAACTTCATCTTCATTAGAAAACACTCAGGTTCATAAAAGAATTATAGTTCAGGTCAATGAATAATTCTTCCTTGAGATTACTCAAAGTAATTTGACAATGGAACATTATTATTCATTTTCAAGGATTGAAATAGTTTGTTAGCTTGCTTTTTACAGTTTTATATTTTTACTTATTTTTAAATTTATTTTAACATTTATTTATTTTTTGAGAGACAGAGTGTGAGCAGGAGAGGGGCAGACAGAGAGGGAGACACAGAATCCAAAGCAGGCTCTAGGCTCTGAGCTGTCAGCACAGAGCCTGATGTGAGGCTCAAACCCACGAACCATGAGATCATAACCTGAGTTGAAGGTGGACACTTAACCAACTGAGCCACCCAGGTGCCCCTATTTTTACATATTTTTAACCCCCTATTGCTATTGTTGTGTTTAAATACACCCTTCTCATATTTGAGGCTTCTGCAATCAAAGGCTCATTTAGTTATAATTGTCTCTTTCCTCTTTTCTCTATTTGAAAATGAGTAAGTACTTTTATCTACCTTGTATATGAAATTTCACAAATCAGTAATTATCCCCCTCCTACAGGTATTTTGTTGTTGTTGTTAAGGTTTAATATTAATTAAAAGATTACTGGCTTCGTTTCCATAAGCCAATCACTCTAAGTAGTCAATTATGAAAGTAAACTCATAATGCAAATACTATCAAACTCTATTGAAAAGAAACTGAACACATTAAAGATTAGGTACAACAGGATCTTTGTAGAGCAATGCTTTTATCTGTTTATTCTTTTGCAGATATATTTACCTTATCCATCTTATTTAAATTTTGTTCTCAGCCATTAGATTTTTGAGTTTTCTTTTTGGCCACTAGAGGTCTACCACACCTGTCTTCAGAACATGTTGGCCTTTTTCAGAGTTATACTGTGTTTCTGGACCTGCCTGGATATATTTATCATTTATCCACCTTTTCATTCATCTATTCATTGATTTTCTTGGCATGTGCTTATCACTGCTTTGTGCAGTCATGGTGCGACTTTCAAAAGAAGAGGAAGTTGTGAGTTTCTTTTATCTGCCTCTTTCCCTATCTTCCCTTATATACAAGGCTCTCAGCCTCTGCCTCCCTGTGCCCTTCTATCAGGCACCTTTCATCCTCGCTACCTTTAACCTTTGCATCTCTTGCTTGTTCTCACCCATTAGCATTTCAATTTGGGAATGAGTCTCCCATTATAAAATCCTTCTTCATTCTGGTCTATCTCTGACTGCTTCTCTAGTTCTTACCACCCATTCATGGATGAGTTCTCATGGGTCATCTGCATTCCCATGGTCACCTCCCGTTCTCCTCTTGCTACAGTTGGGCTCCATCAAAGCTGTCCTAAAAAAACCAATGACATCTTGAGGCTTCCTCTTTTTCCCCACATGGAATCATTCACAGACTCCTGAGATCCTACTACTATAATTGTTCCAGAATCTGACTGCTTTCTTCCTTGCTCCACCCTTAGTCAGGCCCTAATCATTTCTAATTTAAACTACACCCATAACCTCTAACTAGCCTCATGGCATCTGTCTTGTTCACTCCCAAATTCTCTATCTTCTTACCAGAGCTATCTCACTAAAGCACATCACACAGTGTCTCTGCCCTGCTAAGACCCTTCCACCAGTCCCTAAACCTTCAGGAGAAGTCCAAACCCCTGAGAATACCAAGATGGCCTGTCTGGCCACTGATTTTCTCTTCCTGACACGTCTCACCACCTCCTCCCCCAGACCTTCACCACACAAATTTCCAGTTTTCTTGTCCTTTGATCACCATTGATTTCTGCAGTCCTCGTTTCTTCTCTGTTGAATTTCATTCTTTAGAATACTTTCTTCAAGAGCCCATGGGTAATAAACACTTAGTCTTTGTATATCCTGGGAGTGGTTTTATTTCATCTTCACTTTGAGTGATAACTTCTCTGAGAAGACAGTTCTAGTCTACTGCTTATTTTCCCACACTCCTTTGAAGATAAAATTCTAATGTTTCCCATCATGTTGTTGCTAGTGAGAACTCTGTTGCTATCCAGTTGTTATTCCTTGGTAAATAACCCTTTTTCTTTACTACTTGGTTTTTTAAATTTTTACTTTTTCCTTGTTGCTCAGCTACTTCATTCTCATTCATGTGTGTGGTTTATTCATTAGAACACAGTATGGTTTTTAAATTTGAAGGCTTCATTTACTTTATTCTGGAAAAATCTGAGCTTTTTCTTTCCCCCATTCTTTCCATTCCCCCTTCCTTTCACTCTACCTAAACATATGTAGAAGTTGATCCTTTAGCCTTCCCATCTCTTACTTTCTCATGCTGCGTTTTCATCTCTGTATAGTTCACTATCCTGTATTCTATGCAAGCATCTCACATCTATCTTCCAACTCACTTTCTTTTTATCTCTGATATTTCTATGCTATTGCTTAAACTCCTCTCTCCAAGAATCCTTCTTGAAACTTAAACCTGAATTAAGTTTTCTTTCTCTGCATCCCATAGCTCCATGTACAAGTCAAAACATAATACATTTTATACTGTATTTTAATTATCTACTACTTCTATCATTCCAGTTTCAAACTCTAATTTTTTTTGGAAGCATATTTTTATATGCTCTGAACTTGATGTTGTGCCTGAAGCATAAGAGGCATTTTGTGAACATTGATTAAACATTTCTCACCTTAGCCTCAATATGCATACAAGTTGGGAGCTACTGATAGTCTATTTTCACTTCCCATCTTCTAACCCAGTTGATTCTGTAAGGATAAGGACAATATTTATTTTGTGCACTATTTTATCTCTAGCACATAACAAACACCAAACTGTGCTTTCTTCATGATGTGTTTCTCATTATTTGAAGAAAACTAAAGGAGTGATTTGTGATTTGAAAACGTGTGCAACACTGCTAGAGTTGAGGGGCCACTGAAAGATTGCTGTTTTAAGAACATAGCCCATGGCAAGCTTGGGCAGCTCACTTGGTTAAACATCCAACTTCAGCTCACATTATGATCTCACAGTTTGTGGGTTTGAGCCCCACATTGGATTCTGTGTTGACAGCTCAGAGCCTGGAGCCTGCTTTGGATTCTGTGTCTCCCTCTCTCTCTTCTCCTCCCTTGCTCACTCTCTACCTCTCAAATTGAATAAACATTAAAAAAATTAAAATTAAAAACAAAAGCATAGCCTTCTCTTAACTTTTCTATGACAGCTGATGGGTTGGGTCCCAGTTTTAAATTTTGAGCAATTCTTTCTATTCCAAGCACTTTGACTGACTTTTCATCTCTATGTGTTTGCTGAAAGCAAAAGCAACAATTCCAAATATCTGAGATATATTACTTTTAACCAAAGTCATTTTTTTCAAGAGAGGAAAACTATAAATATCATTAGGGGACAATTCTTCTTTCCCATTCCCAGTGTTTTCTTCTGTATGTGAAACCTCTCTTTATCCTTTCACCGAACCTCAACTGCCCCACCTCCCACCCACCCCCAAGAAGGAAAACATGTCATTTGTGAATTTGGTAGGAGAAAGTGTATGGATAGCTCAGTTCCTCCCTATTTTTTTATTCTGGGGAGTGGGGATTCTTCTCTGCTTCTCTGGGAACCCATTCTGCTCCTGTTGGGAAATATTGGCTATGGTCCAGTACCGCTTTGTGGAAACGTGTGTAATTTGATTGTTCAATACTAGGCAAGTGATTTGCCTGCAGTCATAAACATGTTCTCTCAATAATCTTGTTAGTAATATGGTGATATTGTGTCCTCTGTCTGCTGAAATTTAGCTTTGTTTATCAGTTGGTTTAGACCTAGACTAGGCAGGAGGAACCATTTATTGACATCCTCTTGAAGATACCAACACATTCCCAATAAAAGGTTGGTTGCATTACTGTAACCCAAAGCACTCTTTTCTGTCACTGCCAGAAAATAGCAATGTATTCATTCATTCATTCAACCAACAAATGCCTATTGTGCATCTATAATGTGCTAGCCCCTGAGAGTACATCAGTGAATGTAAGAGTCAAAATTCCCAGTGTCATGAAGTTCACATTCTAGTGGAAGAGGCGGGGAGAAATGAAAATAGTAAGTAAGTGCTACTATGGGGGGATGGAGGGGTGGGGAAGAAGATTAAGGGATTGGAAGTGTCCAGTGGGGGTGTGGGTACTATAGGGAGATAAAGGGCAGCCTCGATGAGAACCTAACATTTGAAACATTGCACAAAGAGTTGAAAAAAAGTGAGAGTAGGCCATGGAAATATCTGGAAGAGGGGGGAGAAGGAAACAGCTCTGAGGCAGGAAGAGTGAGGAGGTGAGTGGGGCTGGAGAAGAAGACTAGAGGGAAGGACAGGGAGGTCATGAAGTAAGGTCAAAGAGGTGATGCAGAAAAGGAAGCAGGACATGCAGAGCAGTGGAGGCTGAAGTAAGGATTTGAGCTTTCATTCAAAGTGATGTGGGCTACCAGGGCGCCTGGGTGGCTTAGTCGGTTGAGCGTCCGGCTTTCGCTTAGGTCATGATCTCGCGGTTCGTGGGTTCGAGCCCCGCGTCGGGCTCTGTGCTGACTGCCAGCTCAGAGCCTGGAGCCTATTTCAGAGTCTGTGTCTCCCTCTCTCTCTCTGACCCTCCCTGCTCACACTGTCTCCCTCTCTCTCCTAGAAATAAATAAAAATATTAAAAAAAAGAAAAGTGATGTGGGCTACCATTGCAGGATATCAGCAGAGGAACAACCTTATCTGACTTGTGATTCAAAGGCCTGCTCATACGACCGTGGTGGTAATGAACCTGGTGTGTGTGTTGCAGTAGGGGCAGTGTGGAAGCAGCGAAACCAGTCGGGAGATTATAGTCGGGAATCACAGCAAGAGGTGATGTGTCCTGGAAAAGGGGGAAGAAATGCCAATAAATTGTCAGATTCTGGATATATTTTTCAGGTTGAGCCAAGCAGAATTCCTGATACACTGGCAATTGGATATGATAGCCTGTGCTATTAACTACTTTCCAGGGCAACTGTCTTTCAGAAAATACTAAATAAGCCTGGTAAAGTCCATCAGTGACCTCTGCCTCTGTGGGGATCATATTTTCATAATTTAAAATGGAGCTTTGGCAGTTCAAGTTACTTCCAGTGTTGCCAGGAAATGAAGTCTGGGCCAGAAGGACTCATTTTGACATATCACTTTGTAGAGAAACTAAATTAAAATCTTTGCTCTCCCGTGTTAATAAACACTCTTTAGATTGTGCCATGTGTATATATAAAGCATATAGTTTTAAAAGGAAAAATTATTGATAAGTTGATATCCAGCCTCATATCCAGAGTAACTGCTAAAGGGACAACTCCTATGTGTCCCACTTGGAGTCCACTAAAGGAACAATGCCTCTGATGTTTTGTGAATTTCTGTTTAATTTTAATATTTATATGTTGTTCAAAGTACCAGGAAAATGCATCATGCCCTCCTTTTTATAGCCTTTGACACAGAAAGCAAAACAAGGATCCAGACACTAAGTAAGAACATATTAAAAGATTGTTTTTTTAAAAAAAAAAAAAATTTGCAGGCCATTTAAGTAAAATACAACTTGAACTCAATGCACGAATGACAATTCCAACAGTTTCAATGAGATTATGAAATAAAATTTCCACAGACTTCAGAGACTATCAGCTTTCTCATACTCTACTAAGTAAGGGAAAGCAGTAAAACTGTTAATTTACCAATGTAAGAAGCGAGGTATTTAACCAGCCATCTATCTTTTTCTTCCTTATTACTCAGAAGTAACAAGGTAACAAGGCAAATGGCAGCATTGTCTTCCCAGCAGTCTCATGGACTTTTGTTGGGAACAAAAGGAAACTGCTAATTTTACCTATTTGCATAAGCTTACCAAAATTGGAACATGAAGAAAAGTAACCTACAGTCACAAATGTGTACAAATAGTGTGCTCTCCCCTCCCGTTGACACTGCCATCACGCCAATTCAACATGTGGTTCCCTTTAATCTGCTACCATTCTGTGTCTGAAGAAACATCCAAGTATCAAGGCATGAACAACCTTTATTCCTACCTCCGGAGACAAAGGTAACAAAGTGGATGTCAGCATCTTCCAAGCCAAACAGGAAGAATGTCAGGGACCCGCTTTTACAACAAAGTAATCTGGGGATTTTTTCATTCGGGGATTCTATTGTTTTTTTTCCACAGCCATCTGTAACAAAACAGGGAAATGAGCTTTTAAAAAAAATCAATGTTAAATGTAAACAAATCATTTGGGCTCCACTCGGCTCCATAGTGTTATATGTTTACTTTACAGATGTAACCTTTCCAGGCATTGGACAATTCCAGTGTGATAAATAAAATTATCTTTAAAATTGGACTATGACGTCACCACAAACATGGAATGATGGAAACAAAGATAGAGTCAGTGTCCATTTATCCAGAATGACAGGAAAATGGATAATTGACTGGTCTCATTAGGTAAGAATTATTGTACATAAATTATCAATTTCCAAGAAATAGAGTAAAAATAGAATATATTTAAACTACCCTAAGTCCAAGTTCGTCCATTTGGTTCACAATAATAACGGTGTCATATTGACAATTACAAATATTAATTTAGGTTCTTAGATACTGGGTTGAATCACTGTTAGCTTTCTATTTAAGCTGAAAGTTGTTAATCTCAGCAAACTCTTGCCATACGATTACATCATTATTATTTGTCTTTCTCATAAGAGGTATATAGATGTACATTTTTAGAACTCCTGTAATATTTTTTTATTTTTAATTTTTTAAGTTTATCTATTTATTTGAGAGAGAGAGTACATGAGCAGGGGATGGGGTAGAAAGAGGGAGAGGGAGAATCCCAAGCAGCCTCTCCTATGTCAGTGCAGGGTCAGATGTGGGCCTCAATCTAATGAACTGTGAGATCATGAACTGAGTCAAAATCAAGTCACACTTAACCAACTGAGCCACCCAGACACCCTAGGTATATGAACTGTTTAAATATTTTATTTCAGAGAAATAGGAAGAAAGGACAGAAAACCACTATAAAGATAAGCCTCATGTAAGAATAATAGAGAAAAAAGCAAATGTTTTTTGTTACTTTTAATTACTAATCACACAATATAAATAAAAATCATGGTTTAAAATATTAAAATACTCTGTATGGTTGAAGTTGCAAAAAATTATTTAAGCTGTATACCCCTATCCTACACTTGTTTTTATGTTGTAACATGAATAAATTTTCTAATCAGAAAGATTGGAGCACAATAAATCTGAATACAAATATCCTGGAAATATTTTATCCTGCTTTTGATACTGATCAGGAAACAGCTTATGCTTTTCAAACCCAAAGATCAATCTTACCTTTGTTTTGCATGTATTAAAGTTTCAAAATCTGTATTCAACATGGAATAGTGTTTTAATATTAACCAAAAGCTCTCTGCTCATCTGGGATTTTACTAGCCTCCTAAGCAGCAAGAACATCCTCAGTTTTTTTCTCAGCTTTGAAGGGTCCATAGCTTTCTAGGAATGCAGGCATTTTGGGGGACAACATAACCCAGCAAACTCTAGCAGGAAGAAAAGGCTGAGGAGATTCCAGCACCTGATACATGCCTGCCCACTAGGCATCACAGGCATGAAAATGGGGAAGATTTGGTGCTCCTTCTGACCCTCTTTCTTAGCATTCACCATCTTCTGGTTGCTGTGCTAACAGCTGAACCTAAGTCTTTTAGAGACTCACCCTTGTAGACTGAGTTATCTAGCCTGCAAGTGCCTGCTTTGTTAGGTCCCCCACCACAGACTTCCAGGTCTACCTGTAGCCAATGACTGATTCCTAGAAGGATACAAAATCCCAGCTCCTTTCCCTCTAGATAAGACAATCTCTAAAATGTAATTTATATTCCAGAGCTCCCTATGGGATCTGGCTGTGTCTGGAGCTACACCTGAAATCACACTACTGCTTGGCTTCTTTCCCTCTTTCCCCTCACTTGTTTATCCAGGGAGTGCTTCTTTATAGATCATTCACACCTGATTCTTTAAAGTTCTACCTCAGGGACAGCTTGATCTACAATAGATGCAAAGCTCAGTATCCAAGAGTCACAACAGTATCTCAGTTTAGGCAAAAGGTATCCAGGACAGAAAGTAGATGCACAAATAGGGAATTTGGGGCAGGTGCCATTCAGAATGAGGATCTGGAACCAAAAGGCAGCATCAGGGAATTCTAATGGCCACTATCAAAAAAGATTGATATTCAACGGCAGAACTCAATTCTCCTGAGGGAGAATGGGACTTTAGCAGGTTATGAAAATAAAGATATGGGAAGAGAAACAAATACATGTGTGTAATAAGGTGTGGCAAACAAATTCTTTCATGCCTTTTTTTGTCATTTCATTATTCTTTCCTCTCTGCCACCCCTACAATGGATATATAACTCTATTATTGTAATTATCATCCAATATTATTTTTTGATGTTTCATCTTTTTTCTTTACAGATTATGACGAAGTCGGGTATGTCTTATCATTTTATCCCTAAAATCTGTCATGACGTCAAAAGCACCTATCATGAATTGACAGAAATGGATCCTAGAACAGTTCGGAATCCCAATTACATGACAAGGGTGAAGATTAAAAGCAGATTGGAGCAGCTCAAATAGATCCCATTCAAGCTGGCCTGCAAAACAGAATTAAGGCTAGTAGTTGAGGACTAAGAGGCACAACTAAGCGGATAGGAAAAGGTGTTAACCATCATGGGCCAAAGAACCAGACTAGATTGGAAAAGCATTTCTTTCTAGGTTCTTGCCTTTTATAGCCCCAAACTGAGGAACTATATAAATATCTGATTTTGTTCTTCTACGCATGAAAGATTAGATTTCTTTTATATATATATATACACACACACACACATATAAATATATAAATATATATAAATACATAATATATATAACATATATAAATATATAATATATATAACATATATATAATCCCATTTCTTTATATATATATATATGTATATGTATACACACACAGTATATACACAAACTATCAGGATCCTATCAAGTAAACAGTTATCCTTTATTTCCTTTTTCCTTTTGCTTCTGCAATTTGGTGTTATTACATTTGTTTGATGGTTAAGGGAATAAAGTTTAAATCCTATCTAATACTCAGCTCTATTAAAGAATTTATTAAAGAAATAAATTCCAATTACCAATTTAAATAGTGATCATAAATTATTTGTGCATTCTATTGGAGACATTTATTCCCTATACCTTTAGGAAATAGATTTTTTCTTTGTGTAGAATCCTGTTTATGTTTTGGTACCTTGATTCGTAAGATTATAACCAGTTTGTCAATGTACTAAAAAAGCAAACCCCATTGAATAGCACTTAGTCTATATTTTGGTTCAACAAGTGTGAAAAAAATTGATTATAGTTCACTTAGATTTCTGTTTTACAAACTCACTGCATTTAGGAAGGATGATAGGGTTAGACCTCAACTGTTCATTTTATAGTGTAATGGTCAGTTCAAAAGACAGACTCTGAGAGATTTAGTTTTCTTTTTCTCACTGTCATGATTCTCATTCTCAGCATTACAACTTCTCAGTGTTAAAAGGTACAGCACAGGGGTGTCTGGGTAGCTGAGTTGGTTGAGTCTCCGACTCTTGATCTTGTCTCAGATCGTGATCTCTTGGTCTGTGGATTCAAGGCCAGCATCGGGCTCTGCACTGACAGCGTGGAGTATGCTTGGGATTCTCTTTCTCCCTCTCTATTTGTCCCTCCCCCAAGTGCATGCACATGCTCTCTCCTTCAAATAAAATTGAAAAAATGAAATTTCAATAAAATTGAAAACAAAGAGAAAGTTGAAAAATAAATAAATAAATAAATAAAAGCTATAGTACCCCATGACTCAAAAATGATTCATCTTGAAATACTTGAAGCCTGATGTACATTCTAAGAGAACAACTATATCTAATCTGTGTTTTAACCATTTACCCCATTTCTCCCAGCCAAAAGGGGGCCCATCTTCCATCCTGAATAGGTTTCACCTTTTCTTTCATATTTGGGAAGTGCTAGTTAATTGTAATTTTCTCATGGTGCTACCTTTAGCTCACCCCTAACACTCATGCCATGTCCACATTTGTTGATCCTTCTCTTCTCAGTATCTTAGCATTCAGTCTCCCTCTCCTCCACCATAACGAGTGTACTAGTTCAGTGTTTCATTGTCTTTCTTTGGAGTTAATTCCATAGCCATCTTACCAGAAGTCTCATTGACAAGCTACTCTTGATACAGCCACCAAACTTAACTTCCTAAAATACAAGTTATATCATGTTATATCCACTGAAAGACTTTCAGTGCTTCCTCATTGCTTCTTTTTTTTTAGTGTTTATTTATTTTTGAGAGGGGGCTAGTGGGGGAGGGGCAGAGAGAGGGAAACACAGAATCCAAAGCAGGTTCCAGGTTTCAAGCTGTCAGCACAGAGCCTGGTGTAGGGCTTGAACTCACATACTGTTAGATCATAATCTGAGGCAAAGTTGGATGTTTAACCGACTGAGCCACTTAGTTGTCCCCCCCCCTCCACCATTGCTCTTTGTTAGAGTAAGTTACGTTGCCACCTTTCTTAATAGTTTAAGCTATTGCTTTTCCTGAGTGCTGCTCTCACAATAGACCACTTGCCCAGGCAGTATCTAAGACAGCAAACATTTCTACTCCTCTTTGATTTTATTTACTCGCAAAAGCTTCTCTACCAAACAGATTCCTATCCATTCCTCAGTGCCCTTTCAAATGCTATCTTCTGCATTAAACAGTCTCCTCTGAGTTGTCTAACCAGAATTCATTACACGTTTCTTGAGCATCCTAAATTTTAATCATTTTAAGCATCAGAACAGTGTCTTAATAACCCTGTCTTGATTACCAAATACTTAAAACAATCTGGTCTATAAACCATATTCAGTTAATGTTTCTTTGAGTTAAAGAGTTTTCTGAGTCTTGGTCTTGGGAAATTACAAGATCCAACTCAGTTTCTAGTCTGATCTTCTCTAAATCTAAACTTCAGACTATTGTTAGAATGACTCATCTAAGATGTATATGACCTTGTCATTCCAATCATTAAAATGTTTTGACAACCCTTTGTCATTCATTCAAATCATCCAATAAACATTCTTAGAGGACCTAGTATATGATCGGCACTGGGAATAAAAAGTAAAACAAATGGACATCATCCCTGTCTTCATGGAGATTACAGTCTAGTGCAAGATCCAGTTAAAAAACACACACTTGTGAGGTGCCTGGGTAGCTCAGTCCGTTAAGTGTCTGACTCTTGATTTCAGCTCAGGTCACAATCTCATGGCTGATTTCATGAGATTGAGCCCTGTCAGGCCCCATCAGGCTCCATGGGCAGCAGCAGCCAGCTTGTGATCAGAGCCTGCTTGTGATTTTCTCTCTGCCCCTCCCCTGATTGTGCACAATCTCTTTCTTCTTTCCCTCTCAAACAAATACGCCTAAAATTCACACAAACACACACATGCATGCACACACTTGTACACACAAAGTATAAATTAGCCTAACTACTTAGAAGAAAGTATAAGAGATACAAAAGAGAGCCAAAAAAGATCCGAGCCAATTGTATTTATTTTTCAATCTTCAATGTCTGCAAAATTGCCAGAGCTACTGCCAAAGGTTATTTCAAGTGTGCTGAATGAAAGAGAATTCTTCCTGCTTTGTTGTTAGACAACAACAAACAATGTGGGTAAAACTGTCAAAAGACCTCTTTACCTTACTCAGTTTGTCCTTTTAGTTCATCAGAGGTGAAAAATCTTCAGCATTGTTCATATGGATACAAATAAATAAATTTTCTATGCAAAAAGTCTGTATGCTTTTCTGTAAATTTCAAATTTTAAATATAAGAGAAAAGTAGAAAAAAGGTAAAACAGATAAATGACAAGAGAAGATACAAAGAGAATAATAAAAATGAGTGGGGTAAAATATACACAGAAAAAAATATAAAGAAAAGAAGAAAATTAGAGTAGACATACAAGAAAGTGTCTTCTACTTGTCTCCACACATATAACAATCCCTACCCAGTACCTGGGATTCTTTCATGTTTCTCTGCCAACACTAAAGAGTTAAGTTGAATTCCATGCTATAAAATTGTTAAAACAGACATGATTTCTTGTATTTGTTTTTTGATTATAGATATCATAACCATGTCCTCAGCTTTCTTTAAAGATTAGATAAATATCTAGGGAAGTGCTTTACCAAAAAACTTTTGTGAACCATATAGTCACTAATGAAACTACTCAAGTCCACTTTGTAGTGTGAAAAAGTCTATAGACTACATACATAAACAAATGGGTACGTCTGTGTTTTATTGAACCTTTAGTTGCAAAAACAGGCACTCAAACTGTGGCCGTAATTTGCCACACCCTATCTTAGAGAAGATTTTTTTTATACTGAATGCATACATACACACACTTCTGTGAAAACGGCCATGTGTATATTTGGGTTATATAATGTGCCTTTTATATGAATAAGGGTATATATTATTCTAGGGTTTAGTCTGCATTAAATCATGCATAAAATATGATACATATTTTAATTATATTGTAATCTTCATCCTTCACTTTATATGAGACATTATCTGATTCATATATATATATATATATAACCTTTCCTTTTTATGATCCTCAAATTTTGGTAGTCTATGGTTTTTTAAATAATTATTTTTTGTAATAATATGACCTTAAAACACATAGTAAGTTTGATATATTTGTGTGTGCATGTGTTGTATTCAAACTAATCACTTCCCTCGCACTATAACTCTGTAACTTCAACTATTAATTTTATTTTGCAGAAACAGGTCCAGCCACCTAATTCTTTAAATTTATTGCTGTTATCATTGAGAGTTATTCCCAAAAGATAGACCAATAGCAATCTTTTTCCTTATAGCAATGTACTGCTGAGTGATTATTGAGGTTCCCTTTCCAAGAGACAGTGTAGACACTCCCAGGAGAATCACTTTAGTAGGAAATGTATTATGTCTTTTTTCCAGATAGAAATTTTTAAGAGAAAATATGCACTTAATTGTCTGAAGAAGGGCAATGTCCGACCCATTTTCTTAGGCTTTATCAGTTTCCCACAATTCAGCAAATGATCACTTTATGTTTTTTAACTCAGTTCAGTATGCATTTTCCATGAGTTAGTTACCATGGCACTTTCACTGGTTTACATGGCAGGACTAGAGGCTAAGCAAAGAAACTTTAATGGTAGGAAAGATGACTGGATATTTGCAGAACATAAGCCAAAATTATGCTCTGCAGAAAAAGGAAAGGGAGTTCTGTTTTCCCGTTTACAGAAACAGGCACGAAGCCAAATTAATTTCTTCTAAAATTGAAGTTTGTGTTACATGGTCATTAAGTCTGAGCTCACAGAAATGAAGTTGACAGCTAAATTATAGGCAGAAGTCACTGTTAAGTACTGATCTCATAGCCTTTACTCACCAATCTATGTAGGAGGCTATTTCTGTGTTTGATGTGTTAATCTGATCCTGCCGGCTCTAGCCAGGTGGAACTCCAGATGAAGACTGAGAAATCAATGGAGGAATTGTACACAGACAGGAAAGTAGGAAAGCAGGGTGGGGCTTAGGGCCCTTGGAAAGACAGCAGGTTTG
The DNA here is from genome assembly GCF_003009895.1 of Hyaena hyaena. Taxonomy (NCBI): domain Eukaryota; kingdom Metazoa; phylum Chordata; class Mammalia; order Carnivora; family Hyaenidae; genus Hyaena; species Hyaena hyaena. The sequence goes on from NW_024080888.1 coordinate 1,925,381, forward strand.
AATTGGGCCTTTGATAGAACATCAATTAAGCCTGACTAGCATGACAGCCAACAATATTCTTGCCCTGAGTTTGTAGACTGAGCTATGTGTCCTCTAACCACAAAATGAAGGCTTACAGGCAGCCTGTTCTTCAGGTATGGCAAACAACTGGTTCGTCAAGTTAAATGTTATCTCTCTTTCTAGGTATACATATGAGCAGCATAGCCTGGTAATCTCTAAATTTAGCAATCAGACTAAACACATTACTATTATTGCAGTTTTTAAGTCTCCTTTCTGCTTGCATTCTTAGCAAGAATACCAGACTTAGCAATGTCAGCTGAATTTGAATTTTAGATAGATAATGAAAAATACTCCCTGTAATAGTTGGGACATAGTTATACTAAGAAATAATTCTTTTTTTTTTTTTTTTTTGGTCTGCAATTTAAATTTAACCAAGTATCTTGCATTTTATCTGACAGCTCTAATTCATAGTAAAGCATGGAAGATAGAAATGGGTGAAGTTTCATTTTGGTACACATATTATTGGATGGAGAAATTGGCACTAAGTCTTCCAAACTATGGTTCATTATAGAACGAACAAAATCAGTTTATTGTTCTTATAGAGACATGCATAAATGATTCAGAATTATTGGGGAAGTCCCATCTGAAGCAGTAAAATATTTTAAAGTAAATGATACAATTTGAGGAAAGGAATCTGACCGAATCTAATCAATCTCCAGGCAGTCAAAAATATTTATTCAGGGGCGCCTGGGTGGCTTAGTCGGTTAGGCGTCCGACTTTCGCTTAGGCTCCCGACTTTCGCTTAGGTCATGATCTTGCGGTTAGTGGGTTCGAGCCCCGCGACGGGCTCTGTGCTGACTGCCAGCTCAGATCCTGGAGCCTGTTTCAGTCTGTGACTCCCTCTCTCTCTGACCCTCCCCTGCTCACGCTGTCTCTCTCTCTCTCCTAGAAATAAATAAAACATTAAAAAAAATATTTATTCAAATAGTTGTGCAATGAATTGTCCATTGTTAAAAGGCGGGCAAGATGGCAGAGAAGTAGGGGGCTCCGTACATCTCACTTGCCCCCATCTCTCAAATGGAGAAGGCCTTAAGCCATAGAAACCCTTACAGAACAGCAGGGGTTTGGGAGGAAGAGGAGACAGAGCCTGCTGAGAAAGGGAAAAAAAAAATCTTACAGGTGCTTGAGTGCGAACTGGGGAAGTTAAAAATGGGCCTGCCGTGACCGGAGACACGGAGGGAGGGGGAAGAGCCCCTTTTGCGGAGAGCTATGGTGAGTCGAGGGAAAAAGAAAGAGTGGCTAAGACTGCTGAAAGAACTGTCCCTGTCCCTGGAGAAGAGAAAAACCTCAGATCCAGTTTCCAGCTGTGGTGTTGACTTTGAGCTGAAAGCCGTGGTCCTGGGCACGGAAAGGAGAAACTTCTCCGCTGCACTCCCAGCCCATCTGGCAGGGAAGCTTGTAGCTTGAAACCACTGGTAGGTCCTTCAATACCCCCCCCACACCCCCTGTTGGAGCTCCAGTGGGGGGAGGGGGGTGCTTGAGGCTGCTCAGAAGGACCTGGCCTGCGGGTTTATATTTCAGGCAGTATCAATAAGGCGAGCAGACAGAGATCTGGAAACCAGGCCTAGCTTGGGACATAGAGCGCAGCCTACAGTGTCTAGGCCCCCAGCACAGGGAGATTGGACACAAAAGAGTGATTTACAACACTTGGTTCGAGAGGGGACTGGGGTACACCATTTTTCTCCCCACAACCACCAGAGCGAGACCTCAGGGAGCAGCCGCTCTGGGCTCAGTGGAGTCTAAGACCTGCCTACACCAAACCATGTCCATCCCTGCTAGAGAGCTGCTTTTTGTTTTGTTTTGTTTTGTTTTGTTTTTTACCGGAGCCCAGGGGAAGTCCAACATGGATTCACTGCTGTGATTAATTCTAGATCAACTTGCTATATTCAGATATATTTACCCTTGTCTCATCCGTATCCCTTCCCTCTGCACTCAGGTCATTGGTTTGCTTAAACAGTCACATTTAATCTATTCTCTAGATGTACATTCTACACCTCCACTGCTACCTCTCTATCTTTCTCTCTCTGGAGTAATCAGACTACATAGCTTCTCTGAGTAACATTATCTTCGATTCTTTCTCCTCGCCTCTCACCATATTCTCCTCTTTCTTTCACTGAATTAAGCCTCTTAGTCTCTCTGCCTGGTTATCATCCAATTTTGCTTTCTGCCCACGCTTTCTTTTCTCTCTTTGTATATGCCCTTCCCTCAGCACTGCATACACCCTGCTCTTTACATGTAGCTGGGAATTCCGGTTTTATGCTTTTAGACTGTCCTTTGTCTTTTGGGTTTTTTCTTTTTTTTTTTTCATTTCTTCTTTTTTATTTTTTTAATTTTTATTACTTGTTTTTCCTCCTTTTTTCCTTTTTTTCTTTTTTCTTTTTTCTCCTTTTTCTTTTTCCCATTTAGTTTGATTGTTTGTTGCATTTGTATGTGCGTTTGTGGGCCTTTGTTCCCGGTGTGTTTGTCTGTCTGTATTCTTTTCCAGGGCTACCTCAAGAAACAAGCCAAAGTACATATGGTGGAGAGTCCCAAATACCAACACAAGTAGGGAAATAAAATAACCAAAGATTCAACAAGGGAGACCAAGAGACACCATTCAAAGAATACTTCCTGAACAGACAGGCCCTGAACAGTCAAAGAGCCTTCTTTAAAACAGCAGTACTCACATGTGCAGTGTGCATAACAAGCTTTTGAAACTAACAGGAGACAGAAAGCTAGCCAAAATGACGAAATGGAAGAACACTCGTCCAAAGAAATTCCAGGAAGAAATGACAGCTAAAGAACTGCTCAAAACAGATATAAGCAACATAAGCGAACAAGAATATAGAGCAATAGTCATAAAATTAATTGCTGGGCTTGAAAAAGCATGGAAGACATCAGAGAAGCTATTGCTACAACGACTATGGAGCATAAAAATAGTTGTGATGAATTAAAAATGCTATAAATGAGGTGCACAATAAAATGGAGGTGTCCAATGCACGGATTGAAGAGGCAGAGTGGAGCATAGGCGAGTTAGACAACACAATTATAGAAAAAGAGGAAACCAAGAAAAAGGAAGATAAACTGATCCAGGAATACAAAAGGAGAGTTTGAGAGCTGAGTGATAAATTAACAGAACAATTTCTGTATCATAGGAATTCCAGAAGAGGAGGAAAGAGGGAAAGACACTGAAGCAGTCCTTGAACAAATTATAGCAGAGAACTTCCCCAATCTGGGGAAGTAAACAGATGTTGAAATCTAAGAGGCACAGAGAACTCCTCCCAGACGTAACTTGAATTGATCTTCTGCACGACATATCATAGTGAAACTGGCAAAATATACAGACAAAGAGAGAATTCTGAAAGCAGCTAGGGAGAAAAGGGCCCTAACATACAAAGGGAAACCTATCAGAGTGGTGACAGACCTATCTACTGAAACTTGGAAGGCCAGAAAAGAATGGCAGGAGATCTTCAATGTGATGAACAGAAAAAATATGAAGACAAGAATAATCTATCCAGCAAGCCTGACATTCAGAATAGAAGGAGAGATAAAAGTCTTCCGAAATAAACAAAAATGGAAAGAATTCGTCCCCACTAAACCAGCCCTCCAAGAAATCCTGAGGGGGACGCTATGAGGGAAATGTTGCAAGGAACACAAGTTACCAGAGACACCACCACAAGCAGGAATCCTACAGAAAACACAATGATTCTTAACCCATATTTTTCAATAACACTGAATATAAATGGACTAAATGCTCCATTCAAAAGGCATAAGGTAGCAGAATAGATAAAAATACAAAATTCATCTATATGCTGTCTAAAAGAAACTCATTTTAGACCTGAGGACACCTTCAGATTGAAAGTCAGGGGATGGAGAAATACCTATCATGCTCCTGGAAATCAAAAGAAAGCTGGAGTAGCTATACTTATAACAGACAAACTGGACTTTAAAGTAAAGGCAGTAACAAGGGTTGAAGAAGGGCATTATATAATAATTACAGGGTCTATCCATCAGGAAGACCTAACAATTATAAATGTCTACACACCAAATAGAGGAGCACCCAAATACATAAAGCAATTAATCACAAACAGAAACACTATTATGGATAAGAATGTGCTAATAGCAGGGGACTTTAATACTCCACTTACAGCAATGGATAGATCAACTAGACAGAAAATCACTAAAGAAACAATGGACTTGAATGACACATTGGACCAGATGGATTTGACAGATATAATTAGAACTCTACATCCTGAGGCCATAGAATTCACTTTCTTCTCAAGTGCAAATGGCACATTCTCCAAGATAGATCACATACTGGGATATAAAGCAGCCCTCAATAAATATAAAAGAATTGAGATCATACCATACACACTTTCAGATCATAGTGCTATGAAACTTAAAATCAACCACAGGAAGAAGTCTGGAAAACTTCCAAAAACATGGAGGTTAAAGAACACCCTACTAAAGAACGAATGGGTCAATCAGACAATTAGAGAAAACATTAAAAAATATATGGAAACAAATGATAATGAAAATACAACAATCCAAACTCTGTGGGACATGGCAAAGGCAGTCCTAAGAGGAAA